>NC_045794.1:18361084-18671710 GCF_009873245.2 Balaenoptera musculus | reverse complement strand
TACTTTAGTACTTCGGTTTAAATTTAATTAATTTTAATTTACTATCTTAAAGAGGAGATACAGATACACATACAGATACATATCCTCTCATATACATATATAAAATGAAATAAAATTTCTTACATGTATTACAAACATTCTCAACAGAGATGATATCACCACCAAAGGAGCAAAAGTTGGTTACTGAGGGAAGAAAAAAATCTAGAGATATTACAATGGTTTGTGGCTCTCTAAAGCTCAACCCTACCTGCAAAATCCTATTTTTTAGTATTTAATTTCTCCTGTTAGGTAAAAATTAATGTAATTTAACCTTCTCTTTAGAGAGTAATTATTAAAAACGTTGAGAAAGAGTGGAACATAGAACATAGAGATATTCAATAAATGTTTGCTTTTATATAGACTGAATGATCGATTTGTAGAATGAGAAAACTATGACCTAGGTAAGTTCTCATATTTTTCCAAAGTCATACAATGGCAAAACAGGATAAAAACCTGATGTCATGACTCTTAATGTTTCAGGGATACACCTTCAAGTTTATGGGTTCGCTAGCATGACCCTAGACTCACTGTAATATTGTTAAGTATTATCTGAGGAAAAGAATAAGGAAGGGGCAGAGGATGATCAATCCCTGATGCCTGGGTGTTTGCCAGATCACCCACAGTATGAAACGGCAGGCATGCTGTCATCTATTACAAGAGGTAAAAGTAAGTGAAACCTAAAAATGATAGCTCCAACCCCAGAAGAGTTGTCCCTGAATCCACAATAAAGTGCAAAATAATGAGAAATAGGCTAAACGTGTGATTCCTTGGCTGCTGTTAGCCATACTACCTACGACAGAAAGATAAAAGACTGTTTTAGGGTAGATCTTGATGTTGCACCAACCCAGGTTCCAGATGGTCCAATACAACATCAGGCTGCTAAGCACAGAACTGTCACAAAAGAGAATGTGTGCTCCACAGCATATAACTCTTCTTTGACCTCTGTAACTCATCCTCTGTTTACCAAAATGATTCCGGTGGGAAGGGGACAAAATAAGGAAACTACTGAAACCAGAGGATATAGTGTAAAGTTGTCTCATCATCAGAATGGTTAAGTTAGGAGCAGTCTATGGTTTGAAGTCCATGGCATGTTTAGGCTAATGCAGGACCCACAGCTTACTACTGAACAGTCTTGAATGGCTGCAACTAACCCAAACATACAGCAATCTAATCCCAACAAGACTGCTAGACTGGAAGAATGGATAGAAGTAGCTACTAAGTTTGTTTCCTGAGAACGGGAATTGTGCGGTCCCTCCTCTGCATGCAAAGTGGATCACTCCAGATGAAGTGGCTGATATACTGCATATGCAGGCCATAAAAGACTGGCCTTACAGTGACCAGCATATTCAACCACTTAATATGCCCCACCCCCAGGTCACGGTGAATACCATGATAAAGGTTTCTCCTTCTACATGGGTCCCCCATGTAACTCTCCTGTTACCAACATAAACTGTTCAGGATGCTGGATCCGATATGCTGTCTCAAGCTTCCCTTTTCGGGTCTTAGGGATGATAGTAAGAAAACTAAATTAAAAGTAAGCGGAAAAGATAGGGGAGATGGCAAATGACTTGTCCCAACAGAGTGAAAGTTTTTCATGGTTATCAAAAAACTGGATGAATAAAGCAGACATTGATGGGGTTGAAGCAAAACTTTTTAATGAAGCATTATCAGATTGGATGGACTGATGGGACCTGCTAGTGGTCTCCCAGCATTGAGTGCCCCGAACAAATCCACCATATTTACTCGAGCTTGGGAGATTTTAAAAAGCCAGGGTACAAAGATGATATTAAGAGTCCGCCACCAATTCGGGAATAAGCAAATTGACTGTGAGGCCAAGATCTTAGCCCAGCCCTCAGCAGCTGGGAACCCAAGGCCAAATTCACATAAGTGGGTAAAATGGCCTAGAGGGAGAGAAGAAACCTTTTGACAGGGAAGCCCAATGCACTGAATCCAAAACCTATGTGAGAGACTCTTAAAGGAGCAACAGTTACTCTGCGAGGACATGAGGATGCCACTGTTGACGGTGAAAATTTGTATGCCAAGTGGAATACTGGAACAGGTATTATGAGAGGTGGTTCTGTCTCCTTCGCCAGAATGTAATACTGAGATAAATATGTTTTATAGTAACACTTTCCCTATTTTAGTACTGTAACAGAAGACATAAATTCACCCTTCAGCCAGGACTAACTGACCGTATCAATTAGGAACTTAAAGAATTGCCCAAACCTGCACAGGTTGCTCTTTGAAGCAATATAGAATACCCGGTGGACAAAAAGAAATTACAGTCTTAATGATATCTTAGAAGTTAAAGCGATTATTAGTGAACTTGAAGGTCACCTTGAGACCCCCAAAACATAATCCAATACCTTCTTTCAGTACGTGACACTGCCCTGCAACTACAAACCCTGAGATGATAAAAATATTAAACTCTACCTTAGCTACTATGAAATTTCTTTAGTCCTTAAAGATGACTAAGATACCAAGCAGGGTTTCGATATTTATTTATGGTCTAAAATGACCGATTAACTACTGAATTCAAATGAATGAGCTTCCACAGGCCAATACAACGGGAAAGACAAGCTTCAATTATTCTTTAAGACAATGGCTACTGGACGAGCCCAGAAGCCTAGAAAGATGGAATTAATGCATGTCAGTTAACTGTTTTGTGGAAGTAACTATTGGATTCCACCATCTTTGAAAATAGCAAAATTAAAAGTAATGTAAAAACAAAACAAAATACCATTTTCATGTATTCAACCGGCAAAAAATTTTTTAATTTAATATCAGAGGTCGGACAAAGTATAGAGGAAAGGATACTTTCCAACACTGTTTTGAGGAGTATAAATTATATAAAAGTGAGAAACAGCATAACAGTTTTGTGTCTTGGATTAGCTATAATACCCAGTTATTCAATCAAACACTAATTTAGATGCAGCTCTGAAGGTATTTTGCAGACGTATTAACCAGATAACTTCAAGTAAAAGGGATTATTCCCCATGAATGAGCCTCATTCAATCAGGTGAAGAGCTGTAAAAGCAAAACTTAGGTTTTCCTGAACATGTGCCCCCTTAAGACTACAATATCAACTCCTCCCTGAGAGCTTCCAGCTTACCAGAGTATGCCCTACAAATTTCAGATTTACCAGCCTCCACACTTGTGTGAGCCAATTCCTTAAAGATCATAATTGTTTTTTTTTTTTTACTTTTAACCTTTTAATTCCACTAATAAGAATTTACTCTATGGATATACTTAGAAAAGTTATCCAAAATATATGTATAAAAGCAGATCACTGCAATACTTTTTTTAACACCTAAAAAATAAAAACGACAATGTTTTCTTAAAAACATGGGGCAGATTATATATACTGACATGGAGATGTCTAAGATATATTATTTTTAAAAGCAAGATACAGAATAACTTAATTATATACACAAAAAAGAATATAGTTATATTTACTACATTTGTAAACATAGGTAGATAATGTACACTGGTAAATCTATAATTTGATAATTTTTTATAAGTTCAAAAGAAGTTGTTCACAAAATTACCTTTGGGGAGAATGACTTGGTGTTGGGGGGGCTAGATTTTTTACTTTTCATTTTATAGCCTTGTTTTTTTTTTGTTTTTTTTGTTTTTTTTATTAATTAATTTTTTTTTTATGGCTGTGTTGGGTCTTCGTTTCTGTGCGAGGGCTTTCTCTAGTTGTGGCAAGCAGGGGCCACTCTTCATCGCCGTGCGCGGGTCTCTCACTATCGCGGCCCCTCTTGCTGCGGAGCACAGGCTCCAGACGTGCAGGCTCAGTAATTGTGGCTCACGGGACCAGCTGCTCCGCGGCATGTGGGATCTTCTCAGACCAGGGCTCGAACCCGTATTCCCTGCATTGGCAGGCAGATTCTCAACCACTGCGCCACCAGGGAAGCCCCTATAGCCTTGTTTTTTAAGGGCATGTATCATTTGTATTTTTTAAACAAAATCAACAAGGTTAGACAGAATATGAGCCTTTTCTAATTTTCCTCTTTATACTCTTTACAATTTTAAAACCTCACTTTAAAAGTAATTAAGTCACATGATGTTTAACATGACCAAATATTATGTCTGTAGCTATCAAAAATTGTGGTCAATACCATACCAACATGGGAAAATATTTATGAAAAAATGGAATACAAATTGTACATACAGATGGCCAAACACATGAAAAGAAGCTCAACATCACTAATTATTAGAGAAATGCAAATCAAAACTACAAATCACCTCACACCCGTCAGAATGGCCATCATCAAAAAATCTACAAACAATAAATGCTGAAGAGGGTGTGGAGAAAAGGGAACAATCTCACACTGTTGGTGGGAATGTAAATTGATACAGCCACTATGGAAAACAATATGGAAGTTCCTTAAAAAACTAAAAAGAGAACTACCATATGACCCAGAATACTGGGCATATACCCAGAGAAATCCATAATTCAAAAAGACACATGGGGCTTCCCTGGTGATGCAGCTGTTAAGAATCCGCCTGCCGATGCCAGGGACATGGGTTTGATCCCTGGTCCGGGAAGATCCCACATGCAGCAGAGCAACTAAGCCTGTGCACCACAACTACTGAGCCTGCGCTCTAGAGTCCATGAGCCACAACTACTGAGGCTGTGTGCCACACTACTGAAGCCCCGCGCACCTAGAGCCCGTGCTCCACAACAAGAGAAGCCACCACAATAAGAAGCCTGTGCACCGCAACGAAGAGTAGCCCCGCTCACCGCAAGTATGGAAAGCTCGCACGCAGCAACAAAGACCCAACGCAGCCAAAAATAAATAAATAAATTTATTTTAAAAAAGACACGCACTCCAATGTTCATAGCAGCACTATTTACAATAGCCAGGGCATGGAAAACAACCTAAATGTCCATCAACAGAGGAATGGATAATGAAAATGTGGTACATATATACAATGGAATATTATTCAGCCATAAAAAGAACGAAATTGGGTCATCTGTAGAGATGTGGATGGACCTAGAGAGTGTTATACAGTGAAATAAGTCCAGAAAGAGAAAAACAAATATCGTATATTAACGCATATACGTGGAATCTAGAAAAATGGTATAGATGACCCTATTTGCCAAGCAGAAATAGAAACACAGACATAGAGAACAAATGTATGGATACCAAGCGAGAAAGGGGTGGGGTGGAAGGAACTGGAAGATTGGGATTGACACATATACCCTATTGATACTGTGTATAAAATAGACAACTGATGGGAACATACTGTATAGCACAGGGAACTCTACTTAATGCACTGTGGTGACCTAAATGGGAGGGAAATCCAAAAGGGAGGGAATATATGTATATGTATGGTTGATTCACTTTGCTGTGCAGTAGAAGCTAACCCAACATTGTAAAGCAACTATACTCCAATAAAAATTAATTTTTAAAAATTGTACATAAGGTTCAATAACAACTATGTAAAATACTTAAGGGAGAAGTAGAAGGTAATAAAATGAAACAGTTGATTTTTTAATAAACTATGAATAGGAAGTGGGTTTTTTTCTACTCAAAGTTTTAATATTGTGGTATATCTTTTCAGTAAAACTAAATTACTTCATGATCATATAGTCTCTTATTTAAAAAATTCATACACAGTATATTTTCTCAGAGTACTGGAAAAAATGACTAATTCAAAATATTCTGTTTGTTAACAATTTTTTTTTAAACTGCTATTGTGATTACCACTAGAGGGAGGGAAAAGTTAGGAGCAGGAAGAGAAAAGGGAGATATTCTGTGTTGCTGGTAATATTTTCTCTTTCCCTGGGCTGGGGCTACGAAGGTATTTATTCTACAATTTATGTTTCATTCATTTTTCTGTTTGTTTGTTGCATCTCACAGTTTTTAAAAGGGTGATAAAAATTTACCTATTTATAGACCATCAGATATATCAGAGCAAAATAACTCCTTATAAGACAAAATCCTGGGGACTTCCCTGGCAGTCCAGTGATTAAGACTCTGTGTTTCCACTGCAGGGGGCGCGAGTTCAACCCCTGGTCAGGGAACTAAGATCCCACGTGCCAAGCAGCGTGGCCAAAAGATTAAAAAAAAAAAAAAAAAAAGATAAAATCCTGAAAAATACAACCTGATTCCTTAAATATACACTTTTCATTACTTCCTTCATTTTTGTCACCCACAAAAAAAAAAAAAAAAAAAACCTTAAGCTTCCCACTTCCTCCCTCACCTGCAAGCAATTAACAAGTCCTGCACATTTATTTTCTGAAATGTCAAATCTGTCCCTTATTTCCATCTTCAAGGCCACTGTCCTAATTTGGATCCCAGCACCGCTTGTCTGTACTAACATAACAGTCTCTCCTAGGTTGTCTTTCACAAACATTTTTTAATGCAATACACAGAAAGAAATATATTTATCCTCTAATTCAGTACATATATACTTTTATATAAAACTAAAAGCTTCACAAGATAATACTTACCTTATTACCTGCAATGCTCTCTGATCTATCCTATCACATCTTATTTTAACTCATCTTTTTAAACTGTAGTGGTTTCAACCCACTACACTGATTTAGCATCCTCTTAGTGTGCAATAACCACCAGTTTCAAAACCAATGTCCTTTGTAAGTGATCACTTACTCCCCAATTCAAAACATTTCCTTCAATGAATGCTGCCTAAATTGTAATCTGCCACTTCTCTAAAAAATATATGATATAACTTACCTGCTTAAAGACATTCACCAGCTTCCCATCATGTCCTAGATAATAAAATACCACCTCCTTAAAGAGGCATAAAACCTTCGTATCTAACCACTCCCTTATTTGAAAATCACTCCCACTTCTTTTCTTGTTCATACACCATTCTGCCCAAGATACTCATAGCCTAGCTTTTGTGAAAGCAGTTTTTCTTTGCCCAGAAATACTTCCCCATTCCATCTCCTATCTTTCCTTCCAAGTTCAGTTCAGGTACCCCGTCTTCTATGAAGCCTTCCCTCCTTCATTCTCCCATGCCTACCTTCTGCTACAAGGAATGCTGCTGAAAAGTAGCATTATGCCAATACAAAAAAATACATGTCAAAATTACTGAATTTTAGGAGCTTACAATTCTTTCATAACAACTTTCCACTTACAAATGGTGGGGGGAGAGCCTGGGGGAAGCTGGAGTACTAAAACATACTATGTATAATTTTACGTATTTCATTTAATTCTCCTGATACTCTACTCTTAGTAGTAAAGTAGTAAAATTAGTACTAGTAGTAAAATGACTATGAGTACTATAGTAGTTAAATTCTACTATTTTCTACTATGCTACTATTTTCCAAGGTAGAGAGTAAGTCCTTTTTATAGAGGCTTTTAAATTTGCCAAAGGTGACAAAAGGCTGGAATCAGGATTCAAAAACCATCCTCTTTCCACTACACTATGCTGAGGCCCCAAAGAGAGGTGAAGTGGTTTGCTAAGTCCGAGTCACACAGCTATCAATACCTGAAAATAAACTAGTACAGTAGGCTCCTAACTTTTTGGTCACATGTTATCAACATATATGGGAACCTATCAAACAACACATCTCTCTTAGCCATAGTCAAATAGTCTTAGGTCCTACCACCCACTCAAATACTTTACTATTAGATAGTAACTATCTTAAAAGAAAGCTGAAGTGAATCCCGTTTCTAAAATAATGTCACATGTGGAAAAGTAATGCAAATTTATGTTTAAGGAACTTAAAGCAAAATCTTTCTATGAGCCAAAGATTTAATTTTTAAGAAATTACTAACTTCACACAGAAATGGCTTCCCTGTCTTAATCATAATATACAAACATAAACTTTTCTCAAAGAGCAATAATTCCTAAGATGAGTTTTCATCCCAGATCTGCCATTACAAACTCCAAGCTCACTTTCATTTAACTATAAAATACATATTAACAGTCTACATCTATCTCACAGGGTAGTTGGGAGAATGTATGTGAAAGTGCTTTCTTTATAAATAGTAAAATATTATTAAATAAAAAACACTGTGACTGGTATTGTTTTAGAACTACTCTGCCTATTCTAAGATACTACACTCCACAAAGCTCACCACTCCTTTTATATTGTATTCTTTTAATTTTGTACAGATAGGGAAAAAATAATTAAACTTTTTAAGACTCTATCTAAAATGAGATATATTATTCCCTGTGTCCATAAGTTGTGAGCAAAGACTGGGCCCTCTATTATTCTGAATGCATTGAAGTCTTTTTTTGTTTACTTCTGGATTTTCCAACATGCTCTCAATAGTTCAGCTGTCAAGAGTAAGTGCCAGGTAAAATAAGTATTACTAGAGTAAGCGTCTAAGGTATGTTTAAAGCATTTTATATCACATAAGAATTTTAGAAAAAATCTTTTTAAAATATGGGCTGTATTACTGATACCTGTTTTAATCTGTTGACTATTATGTTAGGTATGATTTTTATCTTTATACCTCAAAGGAAATAAAAGCAAATCTCAAAAGAAAATATTCCCATTGATATTTACTAAAGAAATCCTGAAGCATCATAAAAGCAGAGTTTATAATGACCTAGAATGTGGGAGTCAGATCTACCATATTGAGAGATGAATAACCATCAACTCTGCTTAGCAGTTGTTCCAGCTTCTGGATCAATAGCTTTGCTTGCAAATGGAGGGATTATATTTCTAAATAACAATCATCCTAAGGGCAAAAAAACATGGTAGTATTTACCTTCACTTACAAATAAGTATATTAGAAGTTTGGATAATGAGTCCAAAGGTCTTAAAGTCAAAAGCTGCTACATGGGTATCAGATTAAGATTCAATCCCAAGTACAACAATCAAAAAACAGTTTGATGTTAGCATATTTTATCCTTTTTTTTTTTTAAAACCGATATCCTGGCTTTACTTCACTGAGTTTCACCTGAAAAAAAAAAGATAGTACCTATCTAAAATGGTTGTTCGGGGGATTAAATGATTAAAAAAACACCTAATGTACCTCTGGGTAGCTATTCCTGCTGTTCTACAGACAAACACATCAACTGAAATTCCAGTCTTCAAAGCTTCAAACTCTTAAGTCTCTGCTTAAAAAGTAATATGGTTTGCCAGTACCAGAGTTTACCACGAAGTAGTAATGTTTTTAATTAATATCTGTTTAATTTATACTTGACTGCCAGAATATAACTCATTTTAATAAATATAAAAATCTTCTATAATAAACTACAAATAAGTTAATGAATAATAAACTAAAGAAGTCTAGAGTTTCAAATTGGAAGTTTCAATTAAACTAATTTTCCTTAAAGAAAATATATCATACTATTTTTTTTTAATTACACATGAAAATCATTTTGGATTCACTATGTCCTACATACTTGGCTAACAAACATTCCCTTAAATTTTCAAAATTTTTGTCTTAACTTTTTTCCAAAACATATGGGTCCTTCTAATCTGCTCCAAACTCTTCTAGGCAGTAAGAACTGAAACCAACATTCATGAAAGCTGAAGTGTCGAGAACTGTTCTGGGCCCTAGGGCACTGTTCATGTTTTATTCATTTTTGTATAGGTGACTACTTTACCAAAGAATCTGAGATACTGTTAAGTCAATTAACATTGCTGAAACAAATCAGTCAACAAAATAAGGCAGATGATGTGGCTACTTCAAATGAATACTCTTACATTATTGCTCAGATTTGAAACAAACCTAAAATATGCCAGCCTTTAAAATTACTTTGTGTTTGCAAGGGAAAAGGAGGTTCATTTTCGTATATAGTACCTGAAACTCCAAAAGTTAAATACAAATTAGTATTCAAAATAAATTTCATGTATGCTTAATCGTAACTTATTAGAAATAAGCTATTAAAAAATGCATAGGCTCTTAAGGACTTTTTCTCCCAATTTTTGTCTATCTACGAATACAGTGGCTCAGGAAAAAGAAATATTCACAAGCCACTGACCCTTCTAACATCAGATATTGTTAGTTTCACTAACATGACTATAACATTTTCAGAAGTACCGATACAAATAAAATAACGTGTGCAGGGCTACCGAAGAACCCATGAGGACCACGGTCACTACTTTGGAATCGAGTACTGTCGCCAATCCCAGGACTTGAGAAGGTAAGACGCAGGGTGAGCATCAATGGGAGCACACCGACGGGGGAGGGGAGGGAAGGGAAATGAGAAGATCAGAGAAGATTAATTAGCACATTATTTGTGAAAGGGGAGGAGATGGTGGCTTGGGCCGATGGGCGAGGACCCCTCGCAAGGGAGTGGAAAAGGTTCTTTTCGCAGTTAGAAGGGACAGGGGAGTGGGAGGAGGGGCAACGATCAACAGGAACCTTCCCGAGGTGGAAGGGGTGCGTCACGAACGTAGCCGCCTCGGGAAAGAGAAAATCTGCCCCCAGGACGACCTCAGTAAGCAATGGTGAAGGAAGGGGGAGTGACCTTCCTAGGTGTGACGGAGAAAATACAGGATCACTTCCCAAAGAACGGAGGGAGACGACGTTCCCGTAGGTCCTCCCGGGTCACCGGGGACTAGAAGGGATGGTGAGATCGCCCCCGCCCCCCAGCCCCCCGGGGCCGCGTCAAGGTCGGGTGAAACCCGGGGCTGAGGTGTGGGCGTTACCTGCAGGGTCACCTCCTGAGGGTCCCAGTGCGGGCCGCAGGTGTTGCAGGAGGCTCAGGGCCCCCTCCCGGCAGCGCTGCTCCTCCTGATCCTGCACCGTGACGTCCAGCTTGGGGACCTCCGGGGAGCCGGGCGGGACGTGGATGTAATTGGCCATGGCCCAGGCTACGGCAGAGACTACCACAACGACGACGGCGACGGCGACCACGAGAACGGCGGGCGCCGACAGGCTGCTGGATCCTTCCGTCCCGGGGCGCCCTCGCGGGAGGGCTGGGGGCGTTCAGACTGACGGCAGAGCGGTAGGAGAACAGCTGGTGGCGGCACTCTCGCCGACCCAGGTCTGGATAGCGGCTGAACTGACCAGAGACCGCTCACGGGGAATATCCTTCTCGTCTGCGCTCGGCCGCCGGCGGGCGCGGAGCATGCCGGGACTGGCCTGACGCTGGCGTCACGCGCGGGGCGGGGCCTCGGCTGCGTTAGGATCAAGGCGGAGTTTCTAGCCGCGAGCACAATGGGCCTAGTGCCTGGAGCTCGGTTCCTCGACCGTTATCGGACAGTGCGGCGCGTGCTGCTAGTCTTTAAAACGTGGCGCTCCCGCTTGGAATGAGCCTGACCCCTGCCAAGCCCCGAACGAAAGGCACTGAGGCTTTAGCTCACCTGATCGGGAGGGTCTTGGGGTCTGGGTTTGAGGTAGGGCTGAGTTTTTCTGGGAAGCGAGGGAAGTGTCCTGAAATAACTCCAGGATCAGCCTCTGAATTTGGCCTGAGTCTGGGCAAGCTGGGTTAACTGCGTCGCCTTGATCTCGGAGCCACTGTGTACTGAGGACTAACCACATAGTTGGGTTGGCAACTAAATTCCCATCAGCAGTATACGGAGATCATGGTATTTGGGACAGTTAAGATATTTGGGTAAGAAAGCGACTGCACTTCAAGATGTGTTTTTAAGGTGTGATGTTTGATCATACCGAGAGTTATTCAGAGTCGGCAAAAACAGGTTATAGTGTAGGATGAAGATGGAAGGAAAGGAGTTTTGGGCTAAGCCTCTAGATGCCTGTTTCAGGGTATCCCTGAGGGCCTTGAAAGAGCTACCTTCAAACTTTTAGTCTCATTGTCTTATAGCAGCTAATTCCTCTGCTAGGGGAATACTGGAAACTGGGTAATCCACAAGTAATTTATTGGGACCTCCTAATTTTCCCTATGATTTGAGGAAAATGGGCTGAGATTTGACCTCTTAATCTGTCTTGCCTGCAGCATTTGGTAAATGGTGAATACGTTTGTTAGTGGTAAATTAAATCGCTAACTGGACTCAGCTTAATTAACAGTCAAAATGTTTATCTCATTAGCATCAGTTTACATTCTGATTGTTCAGAAAGAACCTACCTACCTTTGTAAATCACAAAATAAATAGCTCACTATCAATAAAAGTAAACTTCATAAATTAAAAAGGAGAAGAGAGTTTTATAGACAGCAAGACAGTTGATTCAACATTTTCCAGACTTAGTCCTTTTTTTTTTAAATCGTATACTAGGAGAAACTCTAAATTATGCATTCCTTTCAATTTGGGGAGAAATAATCAATATACTAATTTCACATTTCAGGTAGTATCTGTTGTTGTTGGGTTTTTTTGGTTTTTTTTTTTTTTGGGTGGCGCCACTCAGGGTGCTGGATCCTAGCTCCCCATCCAACCAGGCCCTCGGCAGTGAAAGAGTGAAGTCCTAACCACTGGATGGCCAGGGAATTCCCTCTATTGTATCTTTGTATAATTTGTACTTTTTATTATTAAACACTTGGCATTTTAAGAATTTTGAAGCTATGATTTGAATTGTGAAATGATTTAATAGCAAATTACAAAAATTATTTGGGGGATCATACAAGTTTGTAATTTTAATGAAGCATCCATTAATAACTAGAAGGACCTAAAAAAAAAAAAAAAACCTATTAGGTACCTAAGAATAAAACTAACAAAAGATGTGTAAGACCCTTATGGATGAAATTATATTAATGGAGAAATGAACCATATCCATGAATAAGAAAAGATACTTATTAAAAAGATCTGTTTTCACTGAACAAATCAATAAGTATAGTGCAGTTACAATTAGATCTCAACTGCGTATTTCACACAACTTGTTAAAGTGGCATTAAAATTCACACCAAAACTTAAGGTCGAAGAGAAGCTGCTATAATTCTTTGTGGGGGAGGGAGGGTTAGAGAATAAGTTGGGAGAACACATCCTACCAGGATTTATGATATAACGGTTTAAGAATGGGCAAATAGACCAGTGGAGCATGGTAAAGATTCCAGAAAAAGACCTACACACTTGTGAGATCTTTGAATATGATAAAAGTGGCATTGAAAATTAGTGAGGAAAGGATGGAGAAACTACTGGAATAACTGCTAATTGTATGGGAAAATTTTTTTGATCCCATTGTTACTCAAAAACTGGGTTTGCCTCTTCGTGGGTGTCAAGCCAAAAGACACAACCAAGGCAAAGAGCTGGAGAAGGTAGTATTTATTACTTGCAGCAAGTGAGAACACCAGGGATCTTTCCCAAAGCAATGTCTCCTCGAACAGCAAAATTGGAGTTTTAAGCTAAGGGAACATGCATATACATGAATATGCTTGAGTTAAGGAGAATTCAGCAAATTATTGGGGCAAAGGTCAACAGAGTCCAAGCTTTAGTCTTGGACTAAAGGGGGGGGGGGTCTTAGTTCCTGCAGAACAACTCAAAGATATGTATCAGATTATGTATATCCATTGAGGAGGAACTAGGACTGTTTTATAGCTGAACTGCTGCTGCTTGACTGCTTTTCCACTGTTGCTACATTCTTTTGTTCCCTTAAGATCATTAATTACTGAGACCTGTTCAAGGGCAAGCATTGCAGCCAAGCTTAGATCACAAAATGGCTTAGGCCAAAAATGGCTTCTCTTATGTCAAGAAAGCCATGCCTGGTTTTCTTTCTCTGGGGACCCCCTAGCCTATCTGCTTACAGACTTAATTAAAATTTAAAACTTCTGCTCTGTGAAAAACTTCTCTGTGTTAAGAGAATGCAAATCCAAGACACAGACTGGGAGAAAATATTTGCAACAACAGATATCTGATGAAAGATTTGTATCTGAAATATGCAAATAACTCTGAAAACGTAACAATTGGAAAACAACCCAGTTTAAAAATGGGCAAAGGATCAGAACAGCCACCTCACCCCAAGATGAAATACAGACAGCAAACAAGCATATGGAAACATGTTCAACATCATGTCATTAGGGAATTGCAACTTAAAACTACGAGATAACACTACACACCTATTAGAACGGCTGAAATCCAAAATACAACAAATGCTGGTGAAGATGTACAGAAACAGGACCTCTCATTCATCACTGGTGGGATGCAAAATGGTACAGACACTTTGGAAGAGAGTCTGGAAGATTCTTACAAAGCTAAACATAGTTTTACCATGTGATCCATAATCATTCTCCTTGATATTTACCCAAATGAGTTGAAAACGTACATCCACACAAAAAACCTGCACATGAATATTTATAGAATCTTCATTCATAATTGCCAAAACTTGGAAGCAACCAAGATATTTGTGAATAGGTGAGTAGAATAAAAAAAAAACAGAAACAACAACAAAAAAACTACTGGTACATCTATTCAATGGAATATTATTCAGCAATAATAAGGAATGAGGGATCAATCCACCAAAAAAAAAAAGGAACCTTAAATGCATATTGTTAAGTCAGAGTCAGAGTACCACTGGTATTGATTAGCCTGTATGTAGCAGGGCTCCCTTAATTGGATCTGAGGACTTGTTTTTGCATTTTTAATCCTCTCAGCTTTGAATATGATGGCTAGAGGCTCAGTTACTACTCAGTTTGTGTTTTGGGAGGAAACAGAATTAGACAGTTTGCTGGCTTTTCAATCAAAAAAGACACTTAACCCATGTAGTGTGTCATCTTTTTATAATCAGTAATCCTATGTAGGGAAAACCATAAACACTACTTGCATGTAAAAAATAATTTAACCTTTAATGTTAAAATGTATGGCATAACCCAGAAAGCATCAGTCACGAATGCAAGATACTTTCAATAAAAAGTAAGTTACATAAAAAAAAAAAAAGAAAAAGAAAATATAGGATCCAGTCTTCATGACTGCAAGTTAAGGAAAGATTTTCTAAAGAAGAATCATAAAGCAAGCACCCTGAAGGAAAAGGACTGACAAATTTGAAAACATTGAAATTTAAAACTTCATGAAATTAATTAAGTCATAAAAAAGATAAAAGGTAATTGTGACATATATGATGAAAAAAGGATTAGTATTCAGAATACCACTAACCAATAAGAAAGCCAAACCACCCAAGAGAAAAATGGGAAAAGAATATTAATTTTCGGAAGAAATCCGAACAGCAAGTAAGCTTACGAAAATAATACTTCTATAACTAATAATCAAGGCAATGCAAATTAAAACAACAACGAGACACCATTTTATATCCATCCATTAGATTGGAAAAATTTTTGAATTCTGACAGTGCCAAGTGTACATTACTGGTGGGAAGATACATTTATTTAAAAAAAAAACAAAACACTATGGAGAGCAATTTTGCAGTATTTAATCAAGTTGAAGATAGGCATTCTTTACCATCCACCAATTTCAATTCCAGGTATATACAAAAATCCCACATATGCACACGAGGAAGTGTGTACAAGAATGTACACTGCAGTATTAGTCATAAAGGCTTATAACTGGCAACAACCCAGCTGTCCTTCAGTAAGCAAATAATTAGATAGATGATTGATAGATAATACATAGATGGATAAATAGATAAGAAATATCCTACAACAGACTAATGATGGCAGGTGGAATACATCTATCTACTTATACATACATTCAGGAGACAACAGGGGCCCTAAAAGTCAGAAATCAAACAGTAGCTTTGAGGACCCAACAGCAACCGTACCTCTGGTTAGTTTGCAAATAGCTGACTTCTCTGTCTCTTCTCTCTTTTTGTCTCCATCTCTGCTTCTTGAAATCGCACTCACTCTTCAGAGCTTAACCTCCAGCAATCATCTTCTCGGAGCTTATCTGGATTTTCCTGATCTAAATTTACTTCTTTTATGCATCTGTTAGAACACCTAAAAACTTCTGCCTTGTGCCACCCACACTGTAGATTTAAATCATGAAGATTGTGCCACATATAAAAGACTAGTGGGCTTCCCTGGTGGCGCAGTGGTTGAGAATCTGCCTGCCAATGCAGGGTACACGGGTTCGAGCCCTGGTCTGGGAAGATCCCACATGCCGCGGAGCAACTGGGCCCGTGAGCCACAACTACTGAGCCTGCGCGTCTGGAGCCTGTGCTCCGCAACAAGAGAGGCCGCGATAGTGAGAGGCCCGCGCACCACGATGAAGAGTGGCCCCCACTTGCCACAACTAGAGAAAGCCCTCGCACAGAAACGAAGACCCAACACAGCCAAAATAAATAAATAAATTTATAAAAAAAAAAAAGACTAGTAAAATGTTTATAACTTGCTACATAATAAGCATTTTGTATGAGGGAATAAAAGGATCACTGAATACACATCCAAAGGCTCGGGTCATAAATATTTTAATGACAATGGAGTTAACTTTAGTTAGCAGAGTAATAACACAAAGAATTTGCAGAAGAAAATATTATGCGAAACGAGATTATACGGACATGTCTAATAGCTAGATCATCCCCCAAACTGAACACATGTTTAAAATGAAATCACTCTTATATGCCTAACAGAGAATCAGGGTTACTTAATGTCATTGTAGACTGAACTGAAGATTCAGAAATCCAAAACACCTGTGATCCCTGGTGTTCAAGGATGTGCATGCTCCGCTCCACTGCTCCCCCTCGAGAAAGAAAAAGAAAAAGAAAGAGCCTCTAGGTGTTTGGATTTTCAGATGTTACATAAAAATGAAGCTACACGTGTTCTGCTCTTCACAACTTTAAGAGAGCCTAAGGGAGCTGGCCATCTATAAAGCTACTACAACAAACACATGTATGCTCAGCTATATTAATAAGAGCTAATAAATATTTAACTCTATAAAACATGTCTATCAGTGCTTGTTCTAGCTTGCCTCTTTTTCATGTTCCTAGAATCAGATTATAACTCTATTTCATACAATAGACTAATTCCTTAATAGCAAGAATTCTATCATTTTTCTCTTAATAGCCCCCATGGTCTCAAGACAGTATCTTGCATATTGTAAATTACAATTGTGGATTTAGTAGAACAGAGAAATATTTCAAATGATTCCTAATTATAAGAATCTAAAATATGTAAGGGGAAAAAATGTTTTTAAAGATATATGGGTAATGAGAGGGAATACACCTTACCAAATATTGAATCATACTATAAAGGCATAAGTTGAGAGGCTGGCACGGAAATAAACAGATCCCAAAAAAGAAAAATCCATGTATAAATGAGTATTTTATACGTAATAAAGATTAATAGTTTAAATCAGTGAGGAAAAGCAGATTAATTAAAAAATAATGTTGAAATCATATTTTTCACAGTATTTGTTAAAATTGATTTAGCAGTTTTTATTATTGTTATTTATTTTTTTCCTATCTTTTTTGGTGTTCTTTTTTTTTTTTTTTTTTGGCCATGCAGTGCAGCGGCTTGCAGGATTTTAGTTCCCTGACCAGGGATTGAACCCGGGCCCTCAGCAGTGAAAGCATGGAGTCCTAACCACTGGACAGCCAGGGAATTCCTTATTATTGTTATTTAAGTGGTATTAATTAAAAGTTCACAAGTGCTGATCAATATTTCATCTTAATTCTATATAAATCAGTGGCAAAAAAACATCATTTTAAAAATGAAGAAACAGGGAATTCCCCGGTGGTCCAGTGTTTCACTGCCATGGGTCCAGGTTCAATCCCTGGTCAGGGAACTAAGATCTCACAAGCCATGTGACATGGCCAAAAAAAAAAAAAAAAAATCCTGTGTTTTTTTTAAATCCATTTTTCCAGGACTTAGCTGATGATTGTCATTTAATAGGCACTTAATAATTATTTGTTGACTAATAAAATGGGTGACAGGCTAAATATGTTCTGCATTATACTTTAAAGCAATTTTTTCAGACTCCTAATGTATACTTAATCACTCTATATTGTTTTACTACCATTCCAACTTTCTCCCAAATGTACCCAATAGCTTAAACACCAATTCACAAGTTAAACATTTAATATCTCTATTCTCATTCCTATTCGGTCCTCCATAAGAAGTGTTTGAAACTGTATTTTGATAGTTGGAAGTAAGGATTTCAGAGCAACTGTGTATGCACACAAACTACAAAGGGCTAATGCCTACTACTTGTGTGCCTACAGCCCATGAAAAATACACAACAATAAGGGCCACTTTCTCCAACTTCAGATTCTATTCTACCTTGTTCCAAAGGATGAAACTTTACTTTCTAGCTCATTAAAGCATATTATACAGAGACCGGAGAGATAATGAAGGGGATGAAAAGAATTTGAGCTTTGTAAGTAGACAATCCTGCTGTAGAATTTGAGCAATTTATGTAATCTCCTTTAACCTCAGTTTCCCCATCTGCAGAATAGTGATAATAACAGGGCTGCGGAGAAGATTTAATAGATGATTATCAAATCTTCAGGATAATGCCTGGTCCTAGTAAGGGCTCAAATATTATTAAGTTTTCATCTGAATTAAATGAAATGGTACATAATAATTAACTATTATTAAATGAGATGGTGCTATTATTATTAGATAATAAAAGGTAAAAGTCTTTCTCAACTTCGTCCAGGGGTATTGTTCCAATGCTTAAACCTTAGTTCAGCAAAGGGATTTCAAAATCTAGAACTAGCTTATGGTTTGGGGGTCTGCGTAACAAAGGAAGCTTCTCTCTTCTTTCCTTGGGAGAGGTGTATCAGAGACTAGAGGAGAATATTCTGGGGGAAGGGTAAGGAGAATATCAAGGACCTACTTTCTCTGGCCTTTTGTGATCCACTAGGTCAGCTCATGTTACTCTCCTTTTCTTCCCTTTGTATATTTTAAAGCTGCTCTGAGTAACACGACCCGGAAAGAGAGCACAATAGCAGGGAATGAGGAATGAGGCAGTAACTGGCAGCTCAGTGATAATGTCTGCAAGGTACCTAAAACCAGAGCAGATGCGAGGAGACAGGCCATTATTTTGGAGGATTGATTGATAATGAAAACTCTGACGATTGCTAAAGAGTTAAATGAAATACTAGTTTTTCAAGGAAGATGGGCAGAATGTCACCCTATTAATCATAAACTGGTGAGATAAACCAGGATTACCTAGGTAACTACTATATACTGTAACAGATAATTAAGCCATCCAATAGTAACCATCCAGAAGAGGTTTAAGTACAGTAAGGCAAAATTCTGATGGTTTAAAGAGAACAAAGCCTACTGTACTAATTAATTAACTTTTATGATGGTGTCAGGCCATTAGCGATAATGAGAAAACATCGGATTTCATGTGTTTGGACTTTGGTGAGATGTGATTCTTTCTTCTTGTCAACACATTAGGACCATATGGCCTAGGATCCAGTATTATAAATTAGAAAGAAAACTGACTGAATATCTTATCCAAATGGTTAAAAGTACCACGGATGCCGAAATGTGCCAGATGGGTTTACTTAAGGATCAGTTCTAGGGTTTTTTAATATACTTATATGTGACAAGTATGAGACATTGTAGAAAACCAGCAGGAGTTTCTACCCACTCCAACACCCTTGAGTCAGTGCTCAGCGATAATAATAGCCCAACCAAGGTACACATTCTTGACCCAAGACCATATGTCTGAAACAAATATGTAAGAGGTGGCTAATACACAGACCTTCATATGGAAAAAATAAAAAGTTGGGTTGAGGAGAAAAGAGGAAGAGGCAGAGTGGTTAAAAAAAAAAGTTCAAATAATGTAAAGTGTTCTAATTAGCCATAAAAAGAATACAAAACTTATGTATTTCTATAGATACAAATTATCCTTTTAATATTAATTGTATCTTGATCACAAAATAATAAATGTTAAAACAGGACACATGCCGGAATTCCCTGGCAGCACAGTCAAAAAAAAGAAAAAAGAAATTAAAGAAATAGAAAAAAATTAAAACAAAACAACAGGACACATGACAAATCATACAAAAGCAAAATTATTAACCTGATGTTAAAAAGAAGAGCACAACATTAAGAGGCAAATGAATATTCCTTTTCTTTTAGAAATTTTCAGGGGTGATAGAAATGCTCTGTTTTTTTAATAAATTTATTTATTTATTTACTTATTTTTGGCTGCGTTGTGTCTTCGTTGCTGCGTGCGGGCTTTCTCTAGTTGCAGCGAGCGGGGGCTACTCTTCGTTGTGGTGCACTGACTTCTCATTGCGGTGGCTTCTCTTTGTTGCGGAGCACGGGCTCTAGGAGCACGGGCTTCAGTAGTTGTAGCACACAGGCTCAGTAGTTGTGGCTTGTGGACCTAGTTGCTCCATGGCATGTGGGATCTTCCCGGACCAGGTCTCAAACCTGTGTCCCCTGCATTGGCAGGCGAATTCCTAACCACTGCGCCACCAGGGAAGATCAAATGAATATTCTTCTAAATAAAAACTAAGGCAAAAAGGAAATTAAAAATACAGTAAAAATATTTGGTAAATAATTGATATGAAAACAGTATCACAAGATAGGCCTCTGCTAAATCAGAACTCACACTTGTAGGTTAATTTATGATTTTGTGTTTATCATCAAAATTAAAAAAGACAAAATAAGCTCTGTATTTTTCATTGAAAAAAAATACCCCAAGGAGGGGAAAGGGGGTGGTGGGCACAAGCCCCATAAAATTAATCTCTCTTTCAGCTTAGCCAAGGCTATCTTAGCTGTAATAGAATATGCAAACATAAATGGGATTCTTATGTACTGCCAATAACTAGTTTGGGAGAAAAAAATTGTTTTAATTGTATTGGCAATTGCAGCCAAAAGAATAAATTACCCAGGAATAGAGATGTGTAGAATGTTTCTCCTATAGTACACACTCATTTTTTTAAACTATAAAATATTAACATGTATAAAGAAAAATCCTGTATTTTTTTTTTTTTAACTCAGCAATAATTATCAATAACATTAGCTCCAGATGATTTGGTTAAAAGTAATTTAATCACCATAGCAAATGAGGAATTCCCTGGTGGTCCAGTAGTTAGGACTCGGTGCTTTCACTACTGAGGGCCAGGGTTCAATCCCTGGTCGGGGAACTAAGATCCCACAAGCCAAGCAACCAGGAAAAAAACCCAAAAAACTGCAAGTGAGCAAAATGACAAAGTGGTCAAAACATATTTCCAGTAATTTTAAATTTCACACACGTGACGCCCTGTTTAGCAATTTCCTCATACATCGTTTAAAATTTTTGTCTGTTTCAGAATTTTTTCAGATTACTTTTGCTTTTCTTCACAAGTATTTACAGCTGCTCTGAGCTATTTAAAATAGTGAAGTTTGAAAGTAATCTAAATATTCAAAACTAGATGATTTGTGATACGCCTGTGTAGCATAAATTTATGCAATCAATAAATTAAAATGTGGTTTTGAAATTGTACGTTTTGAAATGAAAACAAAATAAAATGTATATAATGTCTTTTCAATTTAAAACATTGTGTGTGTGCGTCTTTGTGGGAGCAGAAAAGGAATTAGGAAGATAGATGCCATTGCCTTAACAGAGGTCATGATTGCTTTTTCTTTCTTTCCCTGTCTTTCTTTCTTTCTTCCTTTCTTCCTTCCTTTCTTTCTTTCTTTCTTTCTCTCTTTCTTTCTTTCTTTCTTTCTTTCTTTCTTTCTTTCTTTCTTTCTTTCTTTCTTTCTTTCTTTCTTTCTTTCTTTCCTTCTTTCAAAATATTTATTTATTTATTTGGCCATGCTGGGTCTTAGTTGTGGCATGTGGGATCTTTTAGTTCCCCACATCTTTACCAACACTTTTCTTTTTATAATGGCCATACTAACAAGTGTAAGATGATATCTCATTGTAGTTTTGATGGCATTTCCTTGATGATTAGTGATGCTGAACATATTTTTATATACCCATTGGCCATTTGTATGTCCTCTTTAAAGAAATATCTATGTTTTAAGTCCTTAACCCATTTTTAAGTTGGAGTATTTGGATTTTTGCTATTGAGCTATAGGAGTTTCTTCTATATTTTAGATATTATTTCTTTTTCAGATATATGGTTTGCAAATATTTTCTCTCAGTCCATAGGTTGTGTTTCACTCTGTTGATTGTTTGCTGCACAGAAGCTTTTTAGTTTGATATACTCCCATTAGTCTATTTTTCCTTTCATTGTCTGTGCTTTGGTGCCATATGCAAGAAATCATTGCCAAGACCAATGTTATGAAGTTTTTCCCCTAAGTTTTCTTCCAGGAATTTTACTTAGTTTCAGGTCTTATGCTTAAGTCTTTAATCCATTTTGTGTTGATCTTTGTGTTGGTGTAAGAGACCAGTTGCATTTTTTTGCATGTGGATATTCAGTTTTCCAATCATCATTTTTTGAAAAGACTATCCTTTCCCCATTGTATACAATACGTCTTGGCACCCCGGTCAAAGATCATTTCAATGTATATGTATGGGTTTATTTCTGGGTTCTCTATTCTATTCAATTGGTCTATATGCCTGTGTTTACACCAGTACCATGCTGTTTTGATTACTGTAGCTTTGTAATATGTTTTGAAATCAGGAAGTGTGGGGTCTCCAGCTTTATTCTTCTTTATCAAGATTGTTTTGGCAATATAGAGTCCTTTATGGTTCCATGTGAATTTTGATTTTTTTCAATTTTACTAAATAAATTGAATTTTTTGAGTCTAAAAAGAAGGACTATTTGGGTCTCCCTAAATGAAAGAAACAAAATATAATTACAGCACATGCTATTTTGTGTAATTTTCTCACCTCACTAAACCTGTGGCAAAGATTTTTAAAATTAATTTCTATTGAAATATAATAGACAAATAAAATTGTAAAATATTTTAAGGGTACAACATGATGATTTGATACAGCCATTGACATTTTGATAAGGACTACACTGAATCTGTAGCTTGCTTTGGGTAGTATGGACATTTTAACAGTATTCATTCTTCCAATCCATGAACACAGGATGTCTTTTGATTTATTTGTGTCTAATTTGTTTCAGCAGTGTGTCATAATTCATTGAATCATTCTATTTTGGTAGATATTTTGTTTTTCCCAAGTGTCCTCTATTATAATTAACATTTTGAGTAATATCTTTGTGCATGTATCTTTACTTTCATTTCTGATTATTTCCTTATGATAGATTCAAAAAATAAGATGACTGTTCCAAAGGCTATAGCTACGTTTAAGATTTGATTCATGATGTCATATTGCTTTCCCAAAAGTCTTTTTCAAACTAACTTTCTATAAGCCAAGTGCATGCCCATCTGCCCTTATTGTTTAAGCCATGGAGATCTGGGGGACTGTATGTTAGCTTCAGTAAAACCCAGTGTATCCTGAATGTTACTTATGACTTTAAAAGGTTTAGATTACAGCACCAAAATGATTAAGGTTTGGGAAGATTTTATAAGTTTTTTGAAACTTCACAGCATAAGATAAAATCTAAATTGAATCAAAAGCTTTGTATTGGGGAACTAGCAGAAATTTTACAATGATTTCAAATGTCTATTGGGAACTCTGAAATGGAAAGTCGAGAGACATTTTGTGAAGCAGATGAAATGAAATTGGTTATGTCAAATAATATCACTGAGTGTTAAATTCTGCCAAGTAACTGGTAGGGAGAATTTACATGAGAAATGTTCCTTTGAATCCCATTTGAAATTCTAGAGCCTGAAGTAAAGATGATTCTGACCATTTTGGTATAGGTAATATAACTTAGTTGTTAATAATAGGTCCTTTACTAAAATTCTTAAAACCCAAAGTCTCTAAAAACCAAATAAATAAATAAATAAATAAATAAATATTTTTTACATTTGGCCCAAACTAGTTGGGTACCAAATTCAGACCTGAAGTGAAATCAAACTACGTAGAGTCCTCATTTGTTCCACTCCACATGAATTAACAAGTTTAAGTCAGATATATTCATTTCTTTGCTTATGGGGAGGTTCCCAGACTCTGCTGAAAATGTTATACAAATTTTGGTAAATGCTCTCATCTACTTTTGTAAAATCTGAAGAATTCTGAATTCCGAAACATATCAAACCTCATGGTTTTCTGGTAAGGGATTACATACTTGTAATCGTTAAGATTATTTTATAATGTGTACTGTGTGCCAGATTATTCTAAGGGTTGTATTTATTTTACCTTAATTTATCTTACAAAACTTATGAGAAAGATATTGTGGTTATTTCCATTTTACAGATGAGAAAACTGACATACACAAAGGTGAAGTAACTTACAAGGGGTGGAGCCTAAATTCCTATCATTGCTCCAATCAGACAGCTGGACTAGCTCAGCTGGCTTTTGAATCAGAGTACAAGGCTAACTTAGCAGTAAAATGAGGCTAGTTTAATGACCACTCACACTCAGTTTTCTCATTGTAAAATGAGAATAATATGATTAGCTAGCTTACCTGATTACTATCCAGATTAAATAAAACAAGTAAATCACTTAACACAGCGGCACATAGTACCTACTCAATATATGTGTGCTGTTGTTATAAATGTTGGTCACTTTAAGTCAACCTGAAGTGTCAGTCTCAATGGGGACCTTGAAATACTTAGAAGCAACTTAGAATTTGCATCAATAAAAAAGTAAAATATCTGTTTGGACTACCTAGGAAGACACCTTAAAAAAATATGAAATCAAATGAAATCCAAATGAAACCAAAAGTTTTGCTTGTGCTATGGTTTGACCTGTAGAACAGTATTTAACACAGAGTGCATAATCAATAAATATTTCTTGAATGAACAGGGTTGTAAAGTTATAAAGAGGCAGCCACATGCTTCAAATTGTGAAATGATGATATATGATGGTAGATAATAAAAATGTTAATGGGTTCATTGGCTTCCTATAAACAAACAGTAGAGTCCACAGTCTATATTTCATTAGAGTTGTGCTGAAGATCCTGCCATACTTGTCTGGCAAGACATCTAACAAAGAATAAAAGAACAGAGCTTTGCTTTCCATTTCAGTCCCTCAGGCTACAAACTGGCCAAGACGGGGGAAGAGGGGCACTTGGGTGAGCAGAAGTGGGTCAAATGAGGCTGAATTTTAAATAATTGAATATGATTGGAAAGCTCTGGGGTCTGCCTGGGATGTCCTTAAGAGATGAGGCAGGGGGATTTGATATGAGTTCAAGTCATTTAGAAAAATATAAGCTTTATGTTTATACTATATTGAGGGGAAACTAAAACTAGTTATGTATATTTTTCTGACAAAAGGGCTTTGAAAAACTTTGAGCCTGTAAAGAGTTTAAGAACCCATAAGATACTTCAGAAGAAAATAATTTATAATATATATGAATCACCTGGTAGTAACATTAGTAACAAATACATAGTGTACCAGAACTGTTACATTATTTGTTTCACTTAATTTTATCATGCTAGAAATACCACTTGTGAATTATGATTAATGATTTATAATAAAAACAGTAGAGCTTTCTCTCCCCGAGAGCAACTCACCCACCAAGGCCACATCGATCACTTAATCACTGCTGGGTGATTTAGTGGGAGCAAATAAATAGCCTGTTTTGGAAAAAAAAAAGCCAAAAACAGCAGAACACTCGAAGTATGTCCCTCCAGTTTGTGCCTGAAAAAAGCTCCTACTTATACTTCAAGACCAGTACAGATCAACAAAATGAAAAGGCAACTTACGGAATGGGAGAAAATATTTGCAAACCAAATATCTGACAAGTGATTACTATTCAAAATATGTAAGGAACTCATACAACTTAATAGCAAAACAAGAAATAATCTGGTTTTAAAATGGGCAAAGGACCTGAATAGACATTTTTCCAAAGAAGACATACACATGGTCAACAGTACAAGAAAAGGTACTCAGCATCATGAATCACCCAGGAAAATGCAAATCAAAACCACAATGAGGGGCTTTCCTGGTGGCGCAGAGGTTAAGAATCTGCCTGCCAATGCAGGGGACACGGGTTCGAGACCTGGTCCAGGAAGATCCCACATGCCGCAGAGCAAGTAAGCCCATGCGCTACAACTACTGAGCCCGTGCGCCACAACTACTGAAGCCCACGTGCCTAGAGCCCGTGCTCCACAACAATAGAAACCACCACAATGAGAAGCCCACGCACCGCAACAAAGAGTAGCCCCTGCACAGCAACGAAGAACCAATGTGGCAAAAAAATAAATAAATTTTATTAAAAAAAAAAACACACACACTAAGCTATCACCTCACACCTGTAGAGTCACTATTATCAAAAAGACAAGTGACAAATAAGTGCTAGTGAGTGTGTGGAGAAAAGGGAACACTTGTGCCCTGGTGGCGGAAATGTAAATTGGTGCAGCTACTATGGAAAACAGTATGGAGGGGGGGTCTCAAAAATTAGAAACAGAACTACCATATGATCCAGCAATGCCACTTCTGGGTATTTATCTGAACAAAATGAAAACACTAACTCAAAAAGAGATATGCATCCCCATGTTTATTGCAGCATTACTTACAGTAGCCAAGATATGGAAATAATCTAAGTGCCCATTGATGGATGCATGGGTAAAGAAAATTTGGTGTGTGTGTGTGTATATATATATATATACATACACACATTTATATATCATATACCATAAAAAAAGAAACAAATCATGTCATTTGCTACAACGTGAATGAGGCCGGAGGGCATTATGCTAAGTGAAATAAGTCAAAGACAAATATTGTATGACCTCACTTAAATGTGGAATCTAAAAAAAACCAAACTCATAGAAACAGAGCAGATTGGTTGTGGGGGGTTGGTGAGAGAAAGGAGTGAGTGAAGATAGTCAAAGAGTACAAGCTTCCAGTTATGAGTTCTGGGGATCTAATGTACAGCATGGTGCGTATAGTGAACAGTACTGTACTGTATACTTGAAAGTTGCTGAAAGTGAAACCTAAAAATTCATATCACACACACAAAAATGGTAACTGTGTGAGGTGATGGTTGGGTTAATTAACTTCATTTCACAATATATACTTATGTCAAATCATCATATTGTACAGCTTAAACTTACATAGTGTTATATGTCAATTATATCTCAATAAAGCTAAAAACAGAAAAGAAACAATTGTTTTGGAACTAGATAGAGATGGGGGTTGTGCATTTACACATTACATTACATTACATTGTGAATGTACTAAATGCCACTGAACTGTTCAGTTTTAAAGGGTTAATTTTATGTTATGTCAATTTCATGTCAATAAAAAAAAAGAAAGAAAAAGACCAGTAAAAATGTTACCTTTGGAAAAGTTATAACTAATATGCCTTCATAGCATATTGTATTACAATTATCTGTTTATGTTTCTACTTCCCTAACTGGATTATGTTCTTAAGGAGAGGAACTGCATTTTATTTGTTTTGTATTCCTTACCTAGCCCCCTGCCTCAAATAGTAGGCATTTAAGAAATGACTGAGGTAATTACTGAATTGAGTAAGTCACATGTATTTCTCATCATTGAAAAGTTGAAGTTAAATTTTGGATAGCTAGCACATTTTGGGAAAGTCATTGATGTTTGTGATCATGAAATGCTGAACGTGCTAGGTTATTGAGACCTTTTTTCATAAGATTACAGGAGATTTACCTAACAGAGCTGATAATTGACTTTATCACTACCAAATTGCTGACACTAACACAGCTGCTAAAATTATAAAAAACTTCTAAATTGTGTTGGCTTTTTAAAGATTGCTCTGTTTACTTCGGGCTGTGACGAACTTATTACTAAGTCAACGAACAGTTCTAAGAGATCTTAATTTCCCAGTAACGTGAGAGTGAGCTCGATGGTGGAATATGACCTAAGGCTTGCAATTCTACACGAGTGTTTAACTTCTTCAAGTAACTCATTAACTATTTGCCTTGCAAATAGAAAGGGCATGATGATTCTGAAAGAACTAAGCAGACTAATAAACGTTTCTGGAAATGGGAAATCCTTCACAATTTTACATTGTTATAGTGCTACACAGCTTGAGTTGTCTTTCATTCACTGAGATATTCCCTCAAATTTTTCACTGTGTGTGTAACTATCGCTGCTTCAAATGTGGTGCAGTTAGGGTTGCAATGGCTTCATCTGAACTTTGTTTTGTGACTCATTTCTCATAACAAGGAACTTTCAACTTGGCACATACTCAAATATGTGCACGGAAATAATTCTTCAAAGAAATAAACATGGTGACACAGTGATGAATTTAAAAAACATTCTATTAAAAAAGCTAATTTAATATTATTTTGTGCAGATTCTTATATATGGTTGTATATCTTTTAGATTCTAACTAAAAGTGACATTGGTATTAATATGGCTATTATCTCAGTTTTACAAGTCTGGCTAAAGGTATCTTCATTCTGTTGACTTGGGTAACGTGTCTAATGTAAATATAAAATTTTCTCAAATAAAGGAGAAATATTTTCGAAGTAGTACTAAGTGAAAACCAAGCTTAGCAACAATCTAGACATTTATTCCTGTCTTGTTCACCTTTTGTTTTTCTGTCAAAAAAAAAACAAAAAAAAACCCCTGAATTAATTATTTTACAATTTAAGAGTACTTAAACTGAGCTGCAATTAAAGGATTTTCCTTCTTTTTGGTACATAACTGTGTTTTCCGCACATAGATGGGTATCTTGAACAAGGAAAGTAATAGTTCCACTGAACTGAGTGCAAATCAGACTTTTATAGGATTGTTATTAATTTATAATGCCATTAAAATAAAGACAAAAGAATAATACTCTTTTAATGAGTATGTGGATAAACATAACCAGAACATCTAGGCTGATTATATCTGTGCTCCCTGGGAGCTAAAGTAATAACGGTAGTTACTAACATAGAACTAACATTTATTGACCATTACTCCATGCCAACCAGTGGTCTGTACACTTTGTGAATATCATTAACCTTCACAAACACTATGAAAGAGAACCATGATGAGACATGGGTTCTGAGGGGAACAGGTGTAGGACAAGAAAGGGAATAAAGTTTTGGACAGAGAGGTTAGTCATAAACTTAGCAGGAGAGCTCAGTTTTAGGTGGACTAGGTTTCAATTCTGTTTCTGTGCATCTGTCCTAGTGAAATGTTCAATAATAAAGAAGCAGTGAGGCTTCCCTGGTGGCATAGTGGTTAGGAATCTGCCTGCCAATGCAGGGGACACGGATTCGAGCCCTGGTCTGGGAAGATCCCACATGCCACGGAGCAACTAAGCCCGTGAGCCACAACTACTGAGCCTGCGCGTCTGGAGCCTGTGCTCCACAATGGGAGAGACCGCGGCAGTGAGAGGCCCGCGCACCGCGATGAAGAGCGGCCCCCGCTCACCGCAACTGGAGAAAGCCCTCGCACAGAAACGAAGACCCAACACAGCCAAAAATAAATAAATAAATAAATTTATTAAAAAAAAAAAAAGAAAGAAGCAGTGAGAACCAATATATTCATCATAGTGGTTTTTAAATAGTAGAAAAATAGAAATAATATCAATCCAACTGTAGAATAATGATGCATTAACCACAGTATATTCATTGGATAGAACCTTATGCTGTCATCAAAAAGATGTTTCAAATAATGTGTACCAGTATAGAAAAATGTTTGTTGATAAAGGGAAACACTCTCAAAGAAATATAGTTCAAGTAGCCAAATATTTTTTAAGGAATTCTAATAATTTACTTGCCTCTCCTCTAAAATTGTTAATAACTTCCCTTTGATACACCCCAGTAACACTTCCTATATCTCTTTTTCTCTCCTTTTCAATTTGCTGTAAACCCATATTACTCTGGAGCCTCTTATTTACAAGCCACACTCCAATACACTTCCCCTTTTCTCAACTGTTTTGCGTTTCTGTTCATGCCTCTTTGTCACCTTTTTGTTTTTGTTTTTGTTTTTGATTTTGGCTGCATTGGGTCTTGTTGCTGCTTGCGGGCTTTCTCTAGTTGCGGCGAGTGGGGGCTACACTTCGTTGCGGTGTGCAGCCTTCTCATTGCGGTGGCTTCTCTTGTTGCGGAGCACAGGCTCTAGGTGAGTGGGCTTCAGTAGTTGTGGCACGAGGGCTCAGTAGTTATGGCTTGCGGGCTCTAGAGCGCAGGCTCAGCAGTTGTGGTGCACGGGCTTAGTTGCTCTGCAGCATGTGGGATCTTCCTAGACCAGGGCTCAAACCCGTGTCCCCTGCATTGGCAGGCATATTCCCAACCACTGCACCACCAGGGAAGTCCTTGTCACTTATTTTAAAATTACCCTACATCAATTAGCTTTTCTCTTCTTCCCACCCCTTACTAATCTTGAACTGTGCATCTCAAAAGTCCATCAATCCAGCCTGGCAGAGTGACCTTTTCTCTGGAGGAAAAGAAGGGGGGCTAGGACAAAACAAAACAAAACAAAAACAAAGTCAGCATTTTCTTTTTTAGCAGAGGGAGTGTCATTTCCACATTAAGAATTTTTTTTATCCTGTTCAATTATGAACATGCTAACAGAATTTAAGATATCAAATATTGAAACTTGTTATCAAGTTCCAAATATTGAAACTTGGTATTCAAGTATGATTATCAAACTGTTTTTTTTTTGTTTAAATGTATCAACTGATAAATACTTGCACCAGAAATCCATCGTATAAGCCTTTATCAACATTGGGTATTTTACTTCTTTGTCTCTTTTTCATGTGAAACTAAGAAAAATTATTTTAAAATACTGATAAATACAGTTACAAGAATAGTAACATAAATGGAAGAACTAAAATATAAAGCACTAGAAAGTTCTCCCGGCCAGAAGGGCAAGGATTTTGTGGTACAAATGAAAACTTTTATTGAAACTATGTCCTAGGAGCCTGCCAATCCCTTGCCTAGTCACATAAGTATGATTTACATACATCCTAGGTACACTGAGGGGTCAGAGTGCTGAGAAGTAGCCAGTTGTTAATAGGGAATATGTCAAGAGGAAGTAAAACAGAAGTAGGGGCTTAAAAATACTTTAAATGGCTTCCTTGTTTTTGATTTTTTTAAAAATTTCCATTTCTAAACATAATTGATATCACTAGAGCCCTGCTGCTCTCTTTGATTAAATGAGAAAAGATTAATTGCTGCACTTGGCACCACACTAGATACTTCCTGTAATATCCTGTTTTCTGTTAACTACTTAATCAATAATTCAATTAAAACTCAGTAGAATTGTAAGTAGGTGGGATGAAGTCTCATGAGGTCTTGGATTTACTTTAAAATACTTCAGTCATAAAAAGAAAGAAAAGGAGGGTGGACAAAGCCAGGATGGCTAATACTGGTAAGTTTTAAAATCTCTGTGTTGCATATATTAGGGTTCATTATACTAGCTGCTCCACCTTTGTGAGTGTCTGTAATTTTTCATAATATTAAAATCAGTAGTTACATTGAAAGCAATTTCAAGCTCTTAGCGTTAAAGAATAAGATTTCACCTTCTATCGATGAAGATTTTTTTGATTTATGCAGAATAGCATTGAAAATTTCTTATATCTGAAAATGTTGTAACCATCCAAGGATGAGAAAACAACCACGTATACCATAAATATCAGATTTAAGATATTTTGACATTAACAGTAACACCAATGCATTTCTTATTACAAGTGAAAAATCAAACTGCTCCTTGATTCCAAGATTCTTCACTAGCTCTCTCCCACTTCCCACATCACCCCTCTTCTTGCTCTAGTACCTCTGGAAATTTAGCTCTCAATTATTTTTTACACCATACCTCTACTTTCTTAGGAAAATCACCTGTGTATAAAATAGTGTTGCTTGTATTTTAAAATTAAAGGAAATTAACTTAGAGCAGTTACAGTGGACAAAGCAAGAGGTATTTAAATCCATACCGCCTGTCCACAGCCACTGATTTCCTCATCCTAAACCCTGACTTAATTCCAACCTTGCTTCCTTATCTGAATAGTTCTGAATAGTTCTCAGTCTTGATTTCCCCCGCAAGTCCCATTTTTGCCTTGAAATCTCACCAAGCATCTCCTTTCACAGAGATGTGTTTCTGCCTCCAAATTACTATCACATTTACCACTTAGGTTCATACTGTTCTCTATTGTTACATTTAAGTACCTGAACTGAAATGGAACTTTTCTGAGAGCAGTGACTGCTTTCTAGGTCTCTCTGAACTCTCAAGGGGCTGAATGTGATGTTTTATACATAGGCTGAACATTAGACTAAAACTCTGCTTTGGTCAGAACACATGCGTTCTTCCCTTACCCCTCTTTGGTTCCTTTTAGCTTAGTAACCGGCACGGACAATCGAATGTGAATCTTAGGGCTGTTATTGGTTTACCTAGCAACCAGGAGGGTTCCCAAGGATACAAACTCTGAAGACATACCCTTTTGATATGGTAATGAATGAAACAAAGGAGGTAGTCCTAAAACAGAGTACAGTTCCAACAAATTGGAATCACATGTCAATATTAGAACTACTGTATAATGAACCGTGGCTTTCTGGTCACAGGAGGAGCCATTATTGCCCTCTCTATAATCAAACATTTTATTTCAGTCACATCAAGCAAACATCTCTAACATTTTAAAAATGAAATAATGAGGACATATAGAGGAGTACCAAGAACGATATTACAACCAACCATGTTCACATAAGCCAGATTTAGCAAACATTAGCACTTAGCCATTTTTCCTAAGAAATAAAAATTATTGAGTTGAAGCCCTCTTACCTGGTTTTCTTCCCTCTTTCCCCGGAAGAACAGCTCTCCTGAAGTTGAAATGTATATTCTTCTTATACATGTTTTTATATTTTTTAGCGTATGTACATATCCATTATATACTATGTAGTATTATTCTGCATGTTTACAAATGCACAAATGTTACACAAATATTATATAATACATTGTACCCTGCAAACTGCTTTTTCATTAAAAATTATGCACGGGTTTCCCCCGCTGTCTGAAAGTTTATAGAGCGTTCCTGTGAAACCTTTCCTAAGTCAAAATTCTGTAAAGCGAAGAAGCAGTTTCCTTAGGACACATCCTGCTAACGGGATACACAAAATAAGTCGAGATAAAGCACGATACTCACACAGTTCAAAGCTATGACGGCTTGATGCTGAGTGTAATTCCCAGGGAAGGAGCTTGGCGTGCCATTCTCACTGCTCTGGCGCACACTGCCTCTATAATCGTTGGCTGCAAAACAAATGCTGAAGGCGATTTTCACTTTTTGCCATTTTCCTAAAGGTAAAAGTCCTCTTTGGATTTCATTAGATTAGCGTAAACGCATGCTAACGTAGGTCTTTGGTGAAAGGGAAGTGGCATAAAGCAAACGTTTGGAAAGCGGGGCATACCTGTATTTGAGATTGATGCCTGCAGATCTATTTAATAGATTCGTTTTAATTGCTGCATAGGATTCCATAGAGTGAATAACATACAGTTTGCTTACTTATCGAAACGCATTTATATTATTTCCAATTTTTTGGAAATTATACCAAAAGAAGCCACAGTGAATAACTTTTACATGAGGACATGTGTGAGAATCCCTTTAGTGTATATATTTGAACATGAAAAAAATGTTAATATGATAAATTGTTACAGATTTTCTGGGGTTGAACCATGCTTATATTCATGGAATAAACCTTATTTGGGCATAACATTTTTTCGATTACTAGATTAGAAACACATTTTCTTTATGATCTTTGGCTCTAGTTCATATGTGAGGTTTGTCTAGATGTTATTTTCTTGTAGAACACTTAATTAATTTTGGTACCAAGGTTACACATTTTACACAGTTAAAATGATTTGGGGACTTCCCTGGTGGTGCAGTGGTTAAGAATCCGCCTGCCAATGCTGGGGACATGGGTTCGAGCCCTGGTCTAGGAAGATCCCACATGTTGCGCAGCAACTAAGCCCACGCACCACAACTACTGAGCCTGCGCTCTAGAGCCTGTTAGCCACAACTACTGAGCCCTCAAGCCACAACTACTGAAGCCCACTCACCTAGAGGCCATGCTCCGTAACAAGAGAAGCCACCGCAATGAGAAGCCCGTGCACCACAACAAAGAGTAGCCCCCACTTGCCGCAACTAGAGAAAGCCCTCTTGCAGCAACGAAGATGCAATGCAGCCAAAAATAAATAAATTAATTAATTAATTTAAAAAAATGATTTGGGCAACTTCCCTTCTATCACTATTTCTAAAACAGTTTGATTACAACAGAACTTATTTCACATTTTAAAATCACTGGAGTATCTTTGTTTTGTTGATATGTTTTGAATACTTTCTCAATAAATACTGGGAAGTTAGCTTTTCCAGAACATTATCCATTTAACAATATTTTTATATTTATTGATGAGGTGATTCACAATATTTTTCTTATAGTTTTAACAGTCTAAACTGTATCTATAGTTATATTCTCTTTTCATCCAAATATTATTTATTTATGGTTTCTATTTTTTACTTTTGCTAGAGGCATACTATTTTATTAATTTCTTCAAAGAATAAGGCCTTCTCCATTTACTTATTGTCTCTTTTTCTCATTATTTTCTACTCATTATTATTTCTATTTTCTTGTCATTGCTTATTATTCTTTTTGTAAGTATTCCATGTGTGCTTAAAAATATACATTTCCCTGATTATTGTGTGTAGGTCTATTAAAAAATGAATCAAACTCGTTCACATTGTATTACTCAAATGTTCTATAGCCTTTAGAATTACATTGTTTGATTCATCAGTTTCCAATAGCATTGACAGTTTTTCTTGAAATGTATTGCTAGGAATACATATAACCAATATCTTCATTATTATACTTATCATGTGTCCAATTCTTTCTTATGATGCAGCATTCATTTGTAACAGTATTAAATTTTTGCCTTAAGTTTTTGTCTGCTGTTAATATTTCTGTATCAACTGTCTTTTGCATAGTATTTCCTTGCTTAACTTTTCCTTGTTTAACTTTTCCATCATTTTATTTCAGCCTTTCATGTGTTTTGTTATCAGTATATCTTTTATAAGCAGCATATAACTTTATTTCTATGAATTTCTATTTTGAAATTATTTTGGACTTGCAAAAAGTTGAAAATCTAGTACAAAGAATTTTTATATACCCTTCACAAAACCCTCAGCTGTTTACATTTTGAAAAAATCACAATACAATTATCAAAATCAGAGCTTTAACCCTGACACAATACTACTAACTAAGCAGTAGAATTTATTTAAATTTTGCCAATTACCCACTGTCATTTTTAAGCCCAGGATCAATCTAGAACATTAACTTTCTGTAGTTCCGAAAATTTTTCAGTTTTTCTGGTATTTCATCACCTTGACACTTTTGAGGAGTACTGTACAGTTGTTTCATAGAATGTTCTCAATTTGCATCTCATTTTTCCTCATGATGACATTCAGGTTATGTATTTTTGACAAGAATACAACATAAGTGATGTTTTGTCCATCTCAGTGCATCCTATCAGGAAGTGCATAATATTGATATCTCACTAGTGATGTTGATTGTAACTAGGTTAAGATAATGTCTGCTAGCTTTCTCCACTGTAAAATTTCTATTTTTCCTTTTGTAATTAATATGTGTCTTACGGAAAGATACTCTAAGACTGTAAATATCCTGTTTCTCAACATACATTTGCCTACATCCATCGATGACACTTGTCTAAAACAATTATTACCACGGTGTTTGCCACATGGTTATTTTCTATTTGCACTATTCTTTCTACATTTGTTAATTAAAGTTCTCCTGTAAAGAAGAGCTTTCCCTCTCCACTTGTGGAATAAGAAGAAAGGTATTTGTTCTTTGTCCCCAGTTCCTGGCACAGCGCACCTAAAACCCCTGGAATTTCCTGAGTGATAAGGGTGTTGTGAGAGTCTTTTGTTCTAATACACTGAGTTATGGCAGGCCCATAGATGACAGCTGGTCCTCAGAAAGACCAAACTTTGATTAGAAGCTTGGAATGTTCAGCCCCACCCATCACTAACCTCAGGTGAGACAAGAGGGGCTAAAGACTGAGTTAGTCACCAGTGGCCAAAATCATGCCTACACAGTGAAACTTCCATTAAATCTCCCAAATGACAGGGCCCAGGGAGCTCCCAAGTTGGTGAATATATCCACGTGCCAGGAGGGTGGCGCATCCCAGCTCCACAGTCTCCTGAGTTCAGGACCCCTCTGGACCTTGTCTTATGTACTTCTTCATCTAGCTACTTATTTGTATCCTTTATAATAAACTATAATAGTAAGTATAGCAATTTCTTGAGTTCTGCAAGTTGTTCTAGCAAATTATTGAAACTGAAAGAAGGTTTGAAGGAACTGACTTTGTGGCCAAATTGGACAGAACTGTGGATGACCTGGGTATAACTTGGGACTGACATCTGCAGTGAGGGCAGTCTTGTGGGACTGAGCCCTTAAATCTGAGGAGTCTAGTATTAGTACTAGGTAGTTACTGTCCAAATTGAATTGTTGAATTGTAGCCACCTGGCTGATGTTGTAGAGTTGGACAAGTGATGATGGGAAAGACACCGTGTATGTGCCATCATTGTGGATTTGTATTTTATTTTAAAGGTTATAATTAGTAGTGTGCTGGAGCCAATTTATACTGGCTCAGAAGAGCCATTGGTTAACTTCTATGGAATTTGTCTGCTGGTTGTTAAATACAATTACACACACACATAGTACACAAATGGTAGCATTTTTACGTACTATTTTGACCTTGACTTTTCATTAATGATATATCTTGGAGATTGTTCTATGTTAACAGAACTTTTTATTTTTACAGATACATTGAATTCCTTTTTTACTTTTAAGATGATCTAAGTTTGCTTTCATTATGGTTGGTCTATGTGTAGATTATTTTATTTTATAATATTTTATTTTGGACTTTGGTATACTCCCTGATTTTCAAGATTTATGGCTTTCTTTAAGTCTGGAGTATCTTATTTATTATCTCTTCAAATACTAGTTCCCACCACGCCATCTCTTTTTTTGAAACTCCTCTTATTGCTTACTTATTATGCCATTTAATCACATAGATATCAAAATTGCAGAAATATCATTTCAGTTAGTAGCAAAACCTATGCCCTGTGTTTTTCTTAAGGTAAGCTTTTGTTAAAATTTAAAAAAAAGACACCCCAACATACAGTGGCTTTAAAATGTCATTATTTAGTGCTCTCATATGTAAAAACCCTGGGGTGATTGGGCCACGTTTTCTGGCCCGTTCTGCTCCACAAGTCATTAAATGAACCTGTTTCCCTCATCCTGCATCTCCACCATTGCCTAGGGTGAGAGCTCTTAATCATTTTTGTGCCGTGTACTCCTTTGGCACTCTATTCAAGAGTATGGACTTTCTCTCAGAATAATGCTTTTTGTTTTTGTTCGTTTGTTTTCTTTTGTTTTTTATTTCTTGGCCAGACGCAAGGCACACAGGATCTTAGTTCCTCAACCAGGGATCGAACCTGCACCCCCTGCAGTGGAGGCGTGGAGTCTTAACCACTGGACCTCCAGGGAAGTCCCAGAATAATGTTTTTTAGAGTGTAAAATGAAATACACTTGGATTAAAAGGAAACCAATTATACTGGATTACAGTTAACAAAATAGTATCCTAAATTGTGATACAATAAAACATACTTTTCTTCTTTTTTTTTTTTTTTTGGCTACGCAGCTTGCAGGATCTTAGTTTCCCAACCAGGGATTGAACACAGGTCCTCAGCAGTGAAAGCACAGAGCCCTAATCCCCGGACCACCAGGAAATTTCCAAAAACATATACTTGTTAATTCATTAACCCAACATAATCAATGGGTCTAATCACAACCATAACTCTGAAGTAGGACTGAGTTATGATATTTAAATGCTATTTAGAGAAATCTGAAAAAATGATAATGTGATATGAAAATATTCTTTTGGGTGGCAAATTCATAGGAATCAATATCACACTGTGGTGTGTGGTCTATACTCATAATTGAAAATATTAATTTTAGCTAATGGCTAGTTAAGACAAGGATGTAATATCTTCCCATTCATGTTCATGAACCTAAGATTAAGAACCCCTGCTCTAGGGTGTCTCTTTGGCTTGAAGCTGAGTCCTAGGCAGCTCAGTGTTGTCACTTACAGAAAGGGGAATAGTACGAATAAGTAAGTGCACACTCAGTGTTTTAAAGTTCTACTCTGGAAGTGGCATATATTACTTCTGCTCAAAAGGACTTAGTCAGTGGCCACAGTTAGCTACAACAGAAGGTAGGAAATGTCTTCAGCTGGGTAGCTGCAGGTCCAAATATAACTACGCTACACGAATTTTAGTAAGCAACTAGCAATCTCCTCCATGCTCTTGTAAGAAAAAATAGTTTCTACAAATTTTTACTTATAGAACAGATAAATGAGAAAGTGGGTTTAGCTGATCATTTCTTTGATGCATAAACTTCATAAGTATTTTTGTATATTTTAGTTAGATGAAGTATAGTTTCACATCGCAAACCTATAGCAAATAACCTAAGTTAGGGTAGAACCAGGGAATTAGCTCACCACAAAGTTGTGAATTAGGTAAGATTTATTTCAGTCATGAGAACATTCTCATTCTTATCCATTTTTTTCAAATACCCTCTCCACTTCTCTCCCATTTTATGAATCTCGTCTTTCAATCTTAATTTCTGATATTTTATTTTGAAAATTTTCAAACATACAGAAAAGTTGAAAACATAGTGCGAATGAATACCTGTATACCCTCCATTAGATTCAATAATTGTTAATTGTTAATATTTGCCTTATCCTTCTTTCTTTATTTAATATTATATATATATATATATTATATATATATTTTTTCTAAACAAATTGAATGTTAGTCACAGATGTCTGGGAGGAAGAAATTTTCCTCTGCCCTTCTAAGTTCTTCTGCCTGGTCCAAGAATTAAATTGCCATGGGACAGATTAACAGGAGAAAATCAAACTAAAATTTAATAGCATGCATAAATGGGAGAGACCCAGGAAAACTGAGTAACTCACAAAAATGGCTGAAATCCTCACCTGAAATCCCATTTTCAGCTAAAGATGAAAGAAGATGTTGGGGGTAGTGGTTTGGGACTTCAAAGAGGAGGAAGGCAACTGACATGGAGATGGAAAGGCAAATGCTCCAGGTTGCAGGTTGGGTGCAGGTGTACTCTATGTGTTTCTACAGCAGCTACCCAGGTCAAATCACCAAAGCACAAGAAGACAAGACAAACTATGAGCACACATAAAGCATGTGCTCACATAATTTCCTATCATATTATATTCTGTTGGCCAAAGCAAATCACATGGCCAAGCTCCAAATCAGTGGAGCAGGAAAATAGAGTCCACTCCAAGTTAGAAGAGGGGTAGAGTGAATATTTGTGAAACATTTATTTTATCTATTACACCAAGATTTCCAGGAATATAGACACAGAAGAGGGTAGAAAGGATAGGTTTCAAAGGGCAGGACACAGAGAAGCTTAGCTCTGGCCACGATTGGTGTCGGGGAGGGGGAAATTTACCCCCTACCCTTCTTGGGCTCTAGTGGCTGAGCCCAATTTAAGAGTAAAATTGACAAAAGTCAGATTAACAGGAGTAAAAGGAACAAATGTTAATTCACAGAGGTCTCATAGAAATGTGACCTAAGAAGTGGACAGAGGAGGCAGCTTTTATACTTTTTAGACAAAGAAACAGTAAAACTGTGAGGAATTGACAAGACAAAGAAACTTAGGCTTGGGGTGCTTAATTGGTGAAGAATCTAAATAGAGTTTAGTCTTGGGGTAATTAATTAAATAAGTAACAAGGTTTTCAATTATATCTCAATAGAACTGGAGTAATTTAAAAAAGGAAAAAAAGTAGTAACAAGGTCGGTTTATAGAGGCTTTTCAGCCTAAATTTCCTACCTCTGGCGATAAGGGTGTCCTCCTCCAGAGGCAGGGAATGCACCTTGCACATGAGACATTTATTTCTTGCTTGACAGAAAGGAGGGTCAGGGTTTCCCTCTTTCATTAGCAGTTTCTTAAGAAACTTTAATTGAAAATAATCAATATGCCATTGAGACATATTTTGGGACAGCCTACTCTGGGTCCCAACATTGGAGATGGAAAAGGAGAAACAGCTCCCCAGACACCAAATATCAAGAATTAATGTGGAGGACCTATGATGTTGCATATGATGATAATAGTGATGAAATGATGATGATGCTACAGGTATCACAGAAAAATCATAGACACTGATGCTGGGGAGAGAGAGGAAGAATCCAGAAATAAGAGGGAAAAAATAAAATTTTATTTTTGATTGAATATGATGAATTATAGCTATTTGTGTGAGCTGCTTAGCCTTTATGATTCACAATCCTTATGTACAATAACTATCACAAACATCATTGAATATGTTAAATTGTGTTATTTTAGTTATAGTAGAAAATTTATAGAATGAGTATTTATATTTTTTTAGCATGCAATCTGATTTTTTGCTCATAATTAGAGGTATGCATGATCTAAACTAGGATAGAAACTAAGAGAATAGAAATTGTAAAATATATTTTAAACTATTTAACATAAACTAAGATAGTCAATAATTGGTTTAGGCTTAAAGGAGATGGAAGAATGTAAGATACTTATGTACACAAGCCTATGTGACTTCTTGAATAGTACAGTCAACAAAAGCAAGTAAGTTGTGACGGTTTTGAGAGATAATCTCCAAAAATGACTGCCAGCAATTCCTGTCTATCCTGTACAACACATGCTGGCTGTTCCTCTCATTCAGACCGCCTTATGACTTGTTTTGACCAATGAAATATGGCAAAAGGTATATTGTACAGTTTTACCGGGCAGTTATGGGCCTTTCACCAAGGAGTGATCTTGAACTTTTCAGCCCTAGCTGAGCTCCCAGCTGGCTGTAGCTATAAGGGTAACCCTAGTCAACACCAGGTTGGCAGAGTTACCATTCAGCTGAACCCAGCGGAGTCACAGAATCATGAGAAATGATAGTTATTGTTTTAAGGCATTAAGTTTTGGGATAGTTTGGTACTCAGTAATAGATAACTCAAAGAGAAATTGGTACTGGGCCTGGAGTCCAGTCACAACAAAAACCTTAAAATACACAGCATTGGCTTTGGGATTGGGTGGTGGGCAGAGAAGGGAAGGATGCAAGGAGACTCTTGGGGGAGGCTGGAGAATCAGGGAAGAAGCTGTCAATAAAGGCTGGAGAAATTGCAAGAATAACACTTCGTGGAGACTGGAGAGGCAATGAGGAAATTACTATTGGGGACTAGGAAAGAGGAAGTCAAAGTACGTGGTGGCAGAACAATTAGCAAACCTGATAGCTGTAGTAACTTGGAAGAGAAAAAGTACTCAGTGAACCTATAAGTTTCTTTATGGAGTTTTCCAGGCAGAACGTTGAAAGTGCCAATTGGTTTCTACTGGCAACAACATATGATAAGGTATTACAAGAGAAAAGTGAGAGTTAAAAAAGGGGATTGTTCCGTTTTCAAGCAGAATTTAGAGGACATATAAAGGGCCCAGGATGGTCTTTCCACCAAGCAAAAAATTCTCAAAGCTAAGAAATATCCTCAGAGCAAAGTTAAAATTCAGAGTTCTGCCAGTAAAACACAGTCAAGAGCAAGTCAAGGGTGCAGCTGTAAGACCCTTTGTTAAGACCTCAGAATGATTAAGGAAGTGTCTTGTGGATCCTAAGAGTTACACAGAAGGGCTTCTAAGAATCATAAGGGCATCTGACCATGGCAGCCTAATATGCCCCAAATAGAAACACATGCCCCAAAATTCTAATGGTAGAAGGCAGGCTACGAGAATGACTTACGGAAAAGGAATGATAACATAGGTGAAGCAAAGATTCCACAGAGGCTAAACCAAGAATCAATTAGACAATGAATTTGGAAAACTCCCAGGGATCAGAACTGGGACCCATCCATGGGGTCTGAGGACTGGGTCACAAGCTGATTTCAGATTGCTATGGACCAGTGACTTACATGTATCTTTCATTTCCTTTTTTAGAACATGAGTTCCTCTTGCAGTTATCTTATCCTTTTCTCACCAATGTATACTGGTATGTTGGGGAGTAGAGAGTGGGGATGGGTAGACAGGTATTTTTAACTCACAGATCTCCAGGTAAAGAGGAAATGAACCCGAGGAATCTCATCCACATCTCTACCACAAAGAGATGACAAGATCTTGGACTTTATGCTAGCAGCATAATGGGATGAGATTTGGGGGAGAGGGAGAGATGAATGTATTTTGCATATGGATAAAAGGTAAATTGTGTTGCTGGAGGATAGACTGTGGTAGATTGTTTCTCAAGACAGCTATCTTAAGAAACAACTGAGCCCACAATTCCTCCCATCTCTGCATGTGCATGTTACTTCACCAATCCAAAGGTAGATTCTAATTTCCCTCCCCCAGAATTTGGGCTGGATTGTAATTTACATGGACCTATAGAATGTATTAGAAGTGAGGTTCTAAGTTATTAGAGAAATGCAGATCAAAAGCACAATGAGGTGTCACCTCACACCTGTCAGAATGGCCATCATAAAAAAGTCTACAAATAATAAATGCTGGAGAGGATGTGGAGAAAAGGGAACCCTCCTGCACTGTTGGTGGGTATGTAAATTGGTGCAGCCACTGTGGAAAACAGTATGGAGTTTCCTTTAAAAACTAAAAATAGGACTACCATATGATCTAGCAATTCCACTCCTGGGTATATATCCAGAAAAAACAAAAACACTAATTCAAAAAGATACATGTACAGCAGCGCTATTTAAAATAGCCAAGACATGGAAGCAACCCAAGTGTCCATCAACAGACGATTGGTTTAAGAAGATGTGGAATATATATACAATGAAATACTACTCATTCATAAAAAAGAATGAAATAATGCCATTTTCAGCAACATGGATGGACCTAAAGAACATACTAAGTGAAGTAAGTCAGCGAAAGACAAATATATGATATCACTTATATGTGGAATCTAAAAAATAATACAAATGAATCTATATACAAAACAGAAACAGACTCACAGACATAGAAAACAAACTTGTGGTTACCAAAGGGGAAAGAGAGGGAGAGGAAGGATAAATTGGGAGTATAGGATTAACAGATACAAACTACTATACATAAAATAGATAAGCAATACTCATTTACTTTGTAGCACAGGGAATTATACTCAATATCTTGTAATAAACTATAAAGGAAAATAATCTGAAATATATATATATATATATATATAATTGAATCACTTTACTGTATACCTGAAACTAACACAATATTGTAATTCAAATATACTTCAAAAAAAAAAAGAACTGAGATTCTAGAACATCCAAGCACAGGTGGCCTTAAGAGGTTTCTACTTTTAAATTATAGCACAGATATGGATTTTAGGCCTCAAATCTCTGCTCTTTGTCCTTTGTATGTTTTTTATTGTCATTATTATTGTGACAAGCCAAAGTTGAGCACTTGTTCTTGTGTTCAGTATTGTTTTTGGGCCTTTGAGACTACCGTCATGAATACATTGGTGTAGACTTAATCACTCAATGTCCCTTTTTAATGTAATCATTTAACTACCACACACATAGCTATTTCAGTAAACCCCTCTATCTGAGAAATATGGTTAAGTGGTTATGGTCTTAAGGTAAGAGTAATGAATATCTGCTACTGTTTTCTTCCCAGAATCTACCCTATTCAACTGGCAACAGTATCTGAAATTTTCTTAGGGGAAATGAATCCTTTATAAATCAGCAGTGTGGTTACTGTGGGACGTGACCCTGCCCAGGTTTGATGCATCACACTTTCCCTGGTTCTGAGGTTGGTGCATGAACCGGATCAGGCAAATTAGTCAACGTATTGGAACCCTTTAAAAAGAGAAGCTATTTGTCTCAGAGTTACTGCTGGTAGGATTTAAACTTAGAGCTGCTGAATGCCACTTTTATTACCACATGTGTGGAAAGTCTGCATGAAAGTGAATCCTGGAGGGAATAGAGCCAAACCGAGGGATGGAGGGAAGCAGAATCCTGATAGCATCATCTGAGTCTTGGAATCTAGCCATGCTTGGGCTTTTCAGTTATGTGTATCAGTCAGTAACAATCCTTTTTCTTGATACATTATTAGTTCTTGATTATTATTTTCATTGTTATATATTATATCATTATTAAGTCTTAATAAATAAAAATTGTTCTTCAGCCTATTTTTTTGGGTTTTTTTGAGTTTTTTAATTGAAGTATAGTTGATTTACAATGTTGTGTTAGTTTCAGGTGCACAGCAAAGTGAGAGAGATATATATATATAGGTTATTACAAAATGTTGAGTATAGTTCCCTGTGCTGCACTGTTAAGTCCTTGTTAGTTATCTAGTTTATGTATAGTAGTGTGTATATGTTCCAGCCTATTTGAATTGAGTTGTAATTAATGACTGAAGAAGTCTGACTACAACTTGTTTGCAGAGCAGAGGTAGAGTCACAGATGTGGAGGGCAAACTTGTGGTTGCTAGTGGGGAGGGGCGGGGAAGGGGCAGTGGGGGGAGATGGATTGGGAGATTGGGATTGACATATACATACTACTGTATGTAAGGGTAGATAACTAATAGGGACCTGCTGTGTAGCTCAGGGAGCCCTTCTCAATACTCTATAATGACCTGTATGGGAGGGGAATGTAGAGAAGAGTAGATATATGTGTATGTGTGACCAATTCACTTTGCTGTACAGTAGAAACTAACACAACATTGTGGATGAACTATACTCCAATAAAAATTAAAAAAAAAAAAGAAAAGAAAGGAAAAGAAGCCTAATACAATGGCATATAAAATCATCGATTCTAGAACTTGGAATTTCAGATCATTCTGATCTTACCCCAGCGTCTTTCCAAACTGAATATTGGCTAAGACTGGGCCATACTAATGAAAAACACTTTCTCCTTATCTAGAAGTGAGTTGTAACAACCAGTGCAATTATGCTGTTCCATCCACATTCATGCTTATCCCACAGTTCCTGCACAATATTTTTTTCATGGAGAATGTTGTAGTATAATAGAGGAAATAAACAGAGCATTCTCAAGTGACCGGTTTATTCATTTTAGGAGAGAGTATGTATAACGAAATGCAGTTTTGCTCAGAAAGAAAAAGGGTCCTCTCTGCTATTGTCAAACTTGTTTTTATAAACTCCTATCTTACATTTTATTTTGGTTTATCAGTCTTGAGTACTTTATTGTCAGGTCTTCATTGGTAAACCCCTTCCCTATGACAGTACAATGTGTACTCAATTTTGGAGCATGGAAAATACATGTACTTGTTTTGGACCTGTAGTTTGGATATATAATTGACAGCTTTGTGCTTTGGTGTTTCAAAAATTTTAAGGCTATAATGAGGAGTCACATTTACAATCATCAATATATTCTCTACAATGAATATGCTCCCTTAATTAAATCATGATGCTGGAAAAACACACACACAAACACACACATACATACAAAGAGGCTTCTACTTTTTTGGGATCCAGCAGCAATATAAATAAGCTTGGGCTAGACCACTGAATAGTGAGAGACCATGGACTTCAAAAGAAAAGCCCTGGCTTCCAGTGCTCCCTGCTAAGGCCCCAGACTTATAAGGGAAGTCGTCTTGGGTATTTCCATCCAGCTTAGCTCTTAGATGCATAAACGACCTCAGCTGGCACTATATGAAACAGAGATAAACCATTGCCACTGAGCCCTGCTTAAACTGCAGAATCATGAACAAATAAGTGATCGTTTTTAAAAGCCACTGAATTATTGGACTGATTTGTTATGCAACAATAAATAACTAAAACAGGGTGCCTAAGAACATTTTTGGGGATGGTGGAACACATTTAGGGAAACAATGGTTTAATAATTAGGGATTCAAAGATGTTGAATTTGAGATCAGAGTGGGATATATAAACAGAAATGTTCTGCTGTCAAATTTATAACACCTTAAAGAAGAATAAAACAGGATTATATATTTATAAAATAATTTAAGTATTGATTGGTTTAACAACTATTTACTGATATCTATTATGTTCCAGGCATTCTGCTAGGGGTTGAAAGACCATGTAAATGTTTCAAGATGTCTTAAGTTAACTTAGCCAGTTAGCAATTTTGAGAATATTTTTGTATGTATTTGTAGCTTCTAGCAAAGGTAGACAGGTCTACTTCTCTATTCTCTCTCCATTCCCAACAGCCTTGATATCAGTAGTATCTTACAAGAAAGATAAGCCATAGGCCAAATTCTGACAGATGTACTAAGATTTATTAGAATATCATTTTAATATATATAAAAATTATGGCCCTTCCATGATGAGAAAGCAGAATTCTATTTAAGAAAAGCATATTAAAGTGATGAAGGGAACCAAAATTACAGTATTAATATTTTCATGGTAGGTTTGAGAATAAGTTGTTTGTCATTGGTATATTTTAATGTTTTATGTTTTGCTGCTTTGAGGAGTATGGCATATTTAATATTTTACAGATTATCTTTATGATTCCAATATAAAAATTTCATTGATTTATGTTTGCAGTTTCAAGTTGAAAGGCATAAGACAAAGTTATTAGGCTTTATAAATAGCATTATAACTTTTAAAATAACTTAAGATTCAATATAAATACATATACATATTTAATTTTCTAGATTTAGGAGTTATTTAAATACTTGGGGAGTTTTGCCGATCGGACAATTGAACTATTTAACTAAAACTATAAATGTGACCAAATATTAATCAAAAGCCTCTTAAAAGTAATTGTTAAATTTTTTCAGGTTTATAAATTAATAATTTGGTAAGTGAAATTAAAAGCTTAAGAACAAATAAGCTTTTTAACTTATAACTTTAATAAATCAAACATTAATTTTAATAACCTCAAGTAATCTTTTGGAGTCATTGTCAAGGACACCAAAATATTCTCATTGACATAATGTAGATCGAGAGTTCATCAATGTTAGGTGCAGTTTTTGTTGAAAAGGAATAAATGCTACCATGTATGTGTTGTCTTTTGCTTTGTTTTTCTATTTGTTTAATGGCTAAAATTTACGTTTCTAAAATTTAGTTGGAATGTTTAAGTATTTCAAGTAATAAACTGCTAAGAAAGGGATTTTTATTTTCTTTTTTGAGTACTACACTGTGAGGAGCAGAATTGTTTAAAAATGGCCCAGAGAATTCACTGCAGTTTTCCCAGACAAAAAACAGCTATCTCCCAGGGGGTGGGGCTGCCTTTGACCTCAGCTATCCACCAGCTGGTGGCTTCTTCTACCTAGCAGGAGGGTTACAATTTTCCATGGGTCGAAAGATCTCCAGAAAGGGTTGGATCTAGGATTTGTGGGGCCTGAAGTTTACAGTCTCTTTTTGCTAACTTTCATTTTTATTTCCCCAGTAAATCTTACTCCTTAACCGTATCACGTGACACTGTGGAATTCACTTTGACCCTCTTCTTAAGTTCTGCTGTTTGTGTGCTGATTCAGTGCTATTACTTTACATCTCTTTCACATGCAGCAATGGAAGAAATTAATTTGAAATTTTATCCTGCTCAAATACAAAGGAAGTGTAAGATACAGCCCTGCAGTCACAATTACGTGCAAGTGGAATGTAAGAAAGCTTAGAAAGACACTTGAAATAATTAAATTAGAAAGTGTCATTCCTATGAGCAAATTACAACAGATGTGAAAAATGTTTTAGGAATAAAAGTGGATATTGCTGTAAATTATGTGTTTTTGCACTATACAACCTTTTTCATCTATGCGGTTAACGTGCCTTTTTTAGTAAATACAAGATCTTCAAGAGAAAACCTATCTTGAAAGAAAAAAAGCCTATCTTCAAGAAAAAAACATCTAAGTATATGGGCTTTGGTTTCTGCACATGCTCCTGAGTGATAAGTAGTTTTAGAAAGAAGACTCTAGAGATTGGGGTTTTGGTCCTGGCTCTGCTCTGCCTTTTTCCTGCCATGTGACTTCACTTGAGATCTCAGGTGAAGCAGAGATCATACAGCTTACTCTGCCAACCTGACAAAGTTGTTTTGCCGTTTAGCCAAGTGGACGTGAAAGGATCTTTAAAGTTCAGAAGAGAGGTGCTATTGTACTCATCACTTAGTCATTGCTCCATAATCATGAGCACACAGCCTGCCCCGTGCCTGGAATACACTGCTCTCCCCTCTTGCGTATTGGAAGGGCACTTCCCCTTTAAGTCCATGTTCAAGAGCTATCACCTCCTAGAGCTTTCATGTGGGTGTTCAACTTCATCTGAAGTCTTCTTTAGTCTGAAAGCATTCACTGATCATAGGATTATTTAGCTCATACTTTTTGTTATTTCCTTGAATTATTGTTTTTGTTTTTTTTTTAAATTTGGCCACGCTGTGTGGCTTGTGGGATATTAGTTCTCGTACCAGGGATTGAACCGGCACCCTCGGCAGTGAAAGTGCGGAGTCCTAACCACTGGACGGCCAGGGAATTTCCAACTGTATTTTTCTAATGGAGTGTAGTGTTACGTATTGAAGGTAGGAAGCATACAGTATTCAACTTCACAGGCTGAGCGGATGTCTACCTATTTTTTGCTAGGCAATGTGGATATTCTAAGGTGAACATTCTTCCTATTTCTAGGAGTATCATAATGCAGTAGTAGAGATGAGACATTTTGCTTATTAAATATTCATATTTATTACCACTGAACACTATAAAATCATTAACATCTAGATGGTATCTGAAGCCCTAGGAGTAAAGGAGCTTGATCTGAAAAGATTTTAGAGAGAAGAGAGCCTAGGGGAGAGCCTCAGAGATTCAATATCTAAGAGATCAGGAGAGGATACTGAGAGTCCAGGGAAGGCTGTGAGCCTAAAACTGCTCTTTCAAAAAGTCTATTTTTAAAAAACGAACACCGGAAAAAAAAAATTACTCAGTGTCATAAGTCATGAGGGAAATACAAATTAAAACCACAGTAAGACACCGCTCCCCATCCGCTAGAGTGGTTAAAATTTATTTTTTTATTTTGATCTGCGTTGGGTCTTCGTTGCTGCCCACGGGCTTTCTCTAGTTGCGGTGAGCGCGGGCTACTCTTCGTTGCGGTGTGTGGGCTTCTCATTGCAGTGGCTTCTCTTGTTGCGGAGCACGGGCTCTAGGCACGCAGGCTTCAGTAGTTGTGGCTCACAGGCTCTAGAGCGCACGCTCAGTAGTTGTGGCGCACGGATTTAGTTGCTCCGCAGCATGTGGGATTTTCCGGGACCAGGGATCAAGCCTGTGTCCCTTGCATTGGCAGGCGGATTCTTAACCACTGCGCCACCAGGGAAGTCCCTCTTGTGTGGTTTTAATTTGTATTTTCCTAGTGATTAATGATATTGAACTTCTTTTCATGGACTTATTTGACACCTCTAGGTCTTCTTGTGAAGTATGCATTTGCACACAATTATGAATATTAGTATACAAAACCAATTTTTGCTCCACAGATTTCTTAATTTGTTAGGATCATTGTTTTTACCGTGATGCTGTGATTCATCAGGATTTTGTATTTGAAAAACCTTTGCAAAAATTAAGTTTCAATGCTGATATCTTTAAATGGAATTTACAGTAACCTTCACAATCATGTTAGACGTCTAGATGTTTCACCTTAAACAGAATGACTTTCAAAAACTTAATTTTGATCGCATGAATTGTATTAAACAGTTATTGAAACGAACTGATTTTTTAATTTGAAGCATCTGATAACACTGACATAGAAACAGGCACCATTTAACTATTTGCAAAGCTCTTATTCTGCTAATGGAGTCAACACATTAACAGCTCTTGCTCCACTTGTCATAAGAGCACAAGAAAATGTTCAATAAAAGATGAGTGAAATTAATGGAAACAGTCATTTGACCTAATGCATCACAAAGTGATATGTTAATGGGTTTTCTACACCTGCACATGTTAAATTTTTGGTCTTTGGGCATAGTCTTTTTAAAATAAGTACTTACTTTTCAAGTATAAACCAATGCTTCTTCCATTGATTTGTGTCTTCTGGATTTTTAGCAGTCATTTAGTAGTTATTACTGTTGTCCCCCTGGTAGATATAAATAGTGGCAAATATATTGTGCAAGTAACACTTCTATCATCAATGTTCTTAAGAAATGGGAACACAGTACTTAATTTTTCATTAAACATGCATGTTATGGGTTGAATTGTGTTGTTTTCCTTAAAATTCATATATGTTGACATCCTAATTCCCTGTATGACTGTATTGGAGATAAGGCCTTTATGGAGCTATAAGATCATGAGACCAATGAGATCATAAGGGTGGGGCTCTGATCCAGTAGGATTAGTGTCCTTATAAGAAGAAATGCCAGAGAGCATGCTTACTTTCTCTTCAACATGTGAGGACACAATGAGAAGGTAGCTGTCACCAAAGAGCTCTCACCAGAACCCAGTTATGTTGGCACCCTGATCTTGGACTTCTAGTCTCCAGAATTGTGAAAAAAATAAATTTCTGTTAAGTTGCCCCATCTATAGTATTTTGTTAAGATTGCCCAAGCTAATACAGATAGGAGGACAGTAGAAGGTTTTGAGACAAGGAGTGACATAATCTGACCTTTTACAGGGACTATTCTGGCTGCTATGTTGAGAAAACCTAGACAACCATAGGTAGCTAAGGGAAGAAAAAGGAAGACCAGTTAGAAATGTGGTGGAATAATACAAATGAGATATGATATCATTGAACCACTTGGATAGTAGCTAGCAGATGGTGAGAAATGGTAAGAATCTGGTTTCTGAAGCTACAAAGTGTGCTGACAAATTAAATGTGATGTACAAAAGAAAGAGGGAATCAAGGATGGCTCAAAAATTTTTTGCCTGAGCAAGTGGGCAGATGATGAGAACAATTAATGAGATAGGGAAGAATGCAAGCAGTAATTTAGGGGAAGACTTACTAGTAAGATCAGGAATTCTATCTGAGAATGTTAAGTTTGAAATACCTATACACATCCAATCTGCAGGAGAATGATTCAGGCTGTAGACATAAATTTAAGAGTTGTGAGCATTTAAATAATTTTTAAAGTCATGATGTAACATAGAAGAACAAATCTGACTCCATATTGAATCTATTGCTTGAGTTCTAACCCTTGTGCTCTGTTACCTGTGCTTGTCATGCTGGCTCTGCACCTTTTGTAAAAGAATGTTGCCTATAGCCTGAAATATGCAGGATAGCCTATCCTTAAGGCTCTGACCTTGAAAGGTATAACAATTTTTCATATAGATATAAAAAGTTGCAGAACAGAGAATAATATTTGCCTTGTTGGAGGTTTGTAAGAACATTGTGACCAGACCTATGTGGACAACTGCAAAAACAAAGGATTCCAGCACCAAGAAGTTTGCAACAACCAACCACACTTCTTCCTGTTTTAGTATAAAAGAAGGCTGAATTCTAACTCGGGTAAGATGGTTCTTTGAGACATTAATCCGCCATCTTCTCGTTCTGCAGGGTTTCCGAATAAAGTCGCTATTCCTTGTCCCAACAACTAGTCTCTCAATTTATTGGCCTATCGTGTGGCAAGCAGTATGAGCTTAGACTTGGTAACTCTTCAACCAAAACAACATAATTCCAAAGGATTGAGTAAGAAGCAGAAATCAGAATCCAGCTGGCTCCTATTAAACTAGACAAACTAGACCAGGAATGGGAAAACTTTTTCTATAAAAGTCCAGATAGTTAATATTTTAGGATTTGCAGGCCATATGGTCTCTGTCACAAAAATGCAACTCTTCCTTTGTAGGGGAAAGCTGCCATAAACAGTATGAAAGTGAATGAGCATGGCTATGTTCCAATAAATTTGTATTTACAAAAATAGGCAGTGGGCTGAATTTGGCTCATAGGCCATAGTTTGTGGACTTCTGGACCTCTAAACTGGACAGTAAAGAGATTTTTAAAAGTGTAAAACAATGTCAGTTTTCTCACTAATTTGTTTTGAAGAATACAGTTTTGTTTCATTTTTTTTTTCATTAAAAACATGCCCTTGTACACTGTTGATGGGAATGTAAATTGGTGCAGTCACTACGGAAAACAGTATGATGTGATCCAGCAATACCACTTCTGGGTATTTACCTGAAGAAAATGAAAACATTAACTTGAAGGCCAATGTACCACCATGTTCATTGCCACATTATCTATAATAGCCAAGACAAGGAAACAACCTAAGTGTCCACTGACAGATAAATGAATAATGAAGATGTGATACACACACAGACACACACACACACACACACACACACACACACACACACACACACACACACACACACACTGGAATATTATTCAGCCATAAAAAAGAAGAAAATCTTTCCAATATGAACGGCCCTTGAGGGCATTATGTTAAGTGAAATAAGTCAGATAAAGAAAGACAAATGCTATATAATCTCACATATATATGGAATCTTAAAAAAAAAAAGAGCTCATAGATGCAGAGAATAGATTGATGGTTGCCAGAGGCAGGGGGTGGAGGTTGGTGAAATGAGTGAAGGGGGGAAAGGTACAAACCTCTAGTCGTAAAATACATGTCATGGGGATGTAACGTACAGCATGGTAACTATAGTTAATAATACAGTATTGCATATTTCAAAGTTGCTAAGGCAGTAGATTCTTAAAAGTTCTTATCACAAGAAAAGAATTCTTGTAACTATGTGAGGTTACATACCTAGTAACTAAACTTATTGTGGTGATCGTTTTGCAATATATACAAATATTAAATGATTATGTTGTACACCTGAAACTAATAAATGTCAATTATACCTCAATAAAAATTTTTAATAAAAATAATTTTTAAGTATTTATGTTAACATGTAATGGGTTTTTAATTATCATTTTTAAATGAATTAATAGATTTTCTAAGTCTCGGCTTTAATTTTTAATGGAGTAAATATTAATAGATATAAGCCACGTAACCAAAAGCTCTTTGAGGTTCTCAATAATTTCGAAGAGTATAAAGGGAGTCCACAGTGTTTGACTAAAGTACTGGTTTAGAAGTTGGGGCCTTGAGTAGGAACCAGAAAATGGGACCAAAGAGGACCAGCTCATGAGGAAAGGGGAAAACCAGAAATGTGAAGTCCTGGAAGCCAAGTGAAGAAATTGTTTCAAGGAGGAGGGTGAGGGTAATTGTGCCAACTGATTGTCAAAATTCTAATGATAAGGACCCAATAGACAAGGAATTGTGGAGTTTCAAGGGAAAGGAGGGCCAATTATTTGTGGTAGAACACTGAAGAAGAAGAAGAAGGTGATGGCATCCAGAGCACTGGTTGAAGAATTTGCCTTAAATGAGTGAAAAGTCCCCACTTCTACAGAAACAAGAGGTAGTAAATGAAGGATGAGGGCAACTACTGGCAAATTTGTAGATGCAGGAGCAGGAAACTGAGGGAGTGCCAATCGAAGGGCTTCTATTTTCACCGAGAGGTTAGAAGTGAGATATCTTTTAGGATGAGAGTGTGATGTGTTTGGAGGCTTAGAGAGTGGTAAAAGTGAAAGGTGAGAAGAGAGCTGACTAGAGAAATGAGAAGGCTAAGCAGGTAATGTTGAGTTTCCACGCGGGGTTAGAGATATGAATGCATCATCTAATTCACCAATTGATGTAATTGATGGATTTTCGCTAGCAAATATTTAACAGCTCTGGTGTTGGGACAGAGAAGACAGACAACAGAATGGCTGCACCAGTGATAGGTAAACTTTTTCTGTAAAGAGCCTGATAGTACATATTTTAGGAGTTTGGGTCATATGGTCTCCGTCACAGCTATTCAACTCTGTCTTTGTATTGTGAAATCTGTCATAGACAATATATAAATGAATAAGCATTTTTGTGTTCCAATAAAACTATTTATGGACACTAAAATTTGAATTTAATATAGGTTTCTTTAGTATTTATTTATTTAAACTGGTTAAAAAAAATTTTTTTTTTTTTGCCACACCATGTGGCATGTGGGATCTTAGTTCCCTGACCAGGGATCGAACCTGCACCCCCTGCAGTGGAAGCACGGAGTCTGAACCACTGGACCACCAGTGAAGTCCCTAAATTAGTTTTTATATATTGCAAACTATTATTCTTCTTTTGATTTTTTTCAACTGCTTTAAACTGTACAAGTAAATATTAGCTTGTGGGCCATACAAAAACAGGCAACAAGTGGATTTGGTCTGTAGGGACCAGAGTTTGTGAGCCTCTACACTAGACAATGTGACAGATTAGAAAAAAGTTGTACCCTTGAAGAAGAACTGCCCCAGAACTTTGAGTAGAGCCGGGGTTGGCTACCATTTGTAGGGTGCACTTGTACAGTACACAAATGCACCTATGTATGTGATGGTGCTCACAGAGTTAGAGTCTATCCAGTGACATGACAACAGGAAACAAAGCATGGGAATTGAGGATATCAGTACAACAATGGCTGAAGTGATGTGTCACTGCAGTGTAAGCTGGATAGGAATGGAAGTGAAGGTGGAAAGGGGCTGATAGACACCCAGGCAAGTGGGTCAAGGGCCCTTAAGTCTTGATGAACCCAAGGAACTGATGTAGTAGGAATGGTGAAAGAAGAGTTGGAAGGAAGATGAAAGTCCTAGAGTGGTGTGTTCGAGTTCAAGATTTTAGAGTGAAAGCTTTTCACCTAATAACAGGATGTATGTGGCTCATCCAGGGGTCAAAGTCTGTGATGAGAAAGAAGGAATGACCAAGTTGTCAATAAGTGAATGTACAAACAAAGGTTAGAGGTTGCTACAGCTGATGACGTGAGCCATAAAGGAATAGTGAGGGTGAAAGTGTAATGATCTGAAAATGGTTCAGAGCCAGAGAGAAATCCATCAGTTGCTCTATCGTATGCCTGATAGTCCCTGATCGTCTCCCTTCCAAAAATTAGCTCCCAACTTTTTGTTCCAACATCCCAAGGAATTAAGTCCTCCGAGATCCATTTCTTTCCTCCCCAAGAATTGGTCTGGCAGAAAAACAGCAGTGAAGAAACTTAGAGGCTAAAAGGTGAGGGAGTGGGAAAGCTGGGTAACATTTTTTGCTTCATTATATTCATATATTTCAATTCCTACTGGTGCTCCAGCTGAAAGTATCAGAGGCTTCTTAAACTAAGTATATGCCCAAACAGAATTTAATTTTCTCCTTGACACAGTCTCCCAGCTCCACCTACCTAAAATTTGCCTCCCCTTGAGTATACTCTATTAGTGAAAGGCATCACCAACCCTCCCCTGCCACAGCTCCTTCCTTGGTCCTCCTTAATCCCCAACTGTGTTGAGATCCATTGCTACTCTTCTGCTTCAGGCTCTCATCATCTCTTACCTGGATGATGACAACATCCTTTCAATGATCTCCCTAATGACTCTGCCTTTATTTAAAATTTTCATATATTGTTCATCATGGATTTTTTGCATTGTTTTTGATTTTTGAAAATATTGCATTAAAATATCATTGATCAAAAAATATATATATCATTGATCTTGTTGACTGAGTTTTGGGGGGCCTCCTTAAATGGTGCACACAAAGCAAGTGCTTCACTCACTTCACCCTTGTCCCAGCCCTACTTAGTATCTCTGTTCTTGTCTCCCACAATCTGTTTTCCATTTAGCGAGGGCAGCCAACTAAAATACATATGTAATCATGTCACATTTCTGCTTAAAGTTCTTCAAAGGATTCCTCTCAGGCTAATTCGACAAGACCTCAGTAAGCTCAGTCTTTTTCCAATTCCCGCTTACTATTTTAGCCTCTTTTCTAGATTTCCTCCTCCTCCTTTTCGCATCATCACGATGGCTAACATTATGTCTCAGTACAGAATGAACAAGTTGTTCTTAAAGCTTTCTATGTATTATCTCACTCTATATGATGAAGTAGGGTAAATACTATTATATTATATTATTTATTTATATATTATATTGTACCCAAAGACACTGAGCTATAAACTTCCACACCTCCCTTCCTCTAGGTTTTTTTAAGCCTTTTCCACATGTTTCCACTGCCTGGAAGGCTCTCCAATCTCCTTTTATGGTTACTTCCTGTGGTAGACTAAATAATGGCCTCCCAAAGACATCCACAGCTCAACCCCCAGAACCTGTTACTTGACATGGCAAAAGACACTCTGAGGGGCTTCCCTGGTGGTGCAGTGGTTAAGAATCTGCCTGCTGGGCTTCCCTGGTGGCGTAGTGGTTAAGAATCCGCCTGCCAATGCAGGGGACATGGGTTCGATCCCTGGTCCGGGAAGATCCCACATGCCGCGGAGCAACTAAGCCCGTGCGCCACAACTACTGAGCCTGCGCTCTAGAGCCTGCAAGCCACAACTACTGAGCCTGTGTGCCGCAACTACTGAAGCCCACGCGCCTAGAGCCCGTGCTCCTCAACAAGAGAAGCCACCGCAATGAGAAGCCCGCGCACCGCAATGAAGAGTAGCCCCCGCTCGCCGCAACTAGAGAAAGCCTGCATGCAGCAACGAAGACCCAATGCAGCCAAAAATAAATAAATAAATTTATAAAAAAAAAAAAAGGAATCTGCCTGCCAATACAGGGGACACGGGTTCAACCCCTGGTCCGGGAAGATCCCACATGCCGTGGAGCAACTAAGCCCGTGCGCCACAACTACTGAACCTGCGCTCTAGAGCCCGTGAGCCAAAACTAATGAGCCCACGTGCCACAACTACTGAAGCCCACGCGCCCAGAGCCCGTGCTCTGTGACAAGACAAGCCACTGCAATGAGAAGCCCATGCACCGCAACAAAGAGTAGCCCCTGCTCGCCACAACTAGAGAATGCCTGCACGCAGCAAGAGAGCCAATGCAGCCAAAAATAAATAAATAAAATAAATTAAAAAAGAAAAGAAAGGAAAAGAAAAGACACTCTGAGGATGTGACTATATTAAGAATTTTGAGGTGGGGAAATTATCCTGGATTATCTGGGTGGCTCCAATGGAATCACAAAAACCCTTACAAGAAGGAGGCAGGAGGATCAGAGTGGGAGAGAATGTGACATAGAAGTAGAGGTCAAAGTGATGCCGTTGCTAGAAGGGGGACGTGAGCCAAGCAATGCAGGTGGGCTACAGATATAGGAAAGGACAAGGAACCAATTCTCCCCTAGAGCATCCAGAAGGAATACAGCCCTGCTGACCCCTTGACTTTGGACCTCCAATGTCCAGAACTGCAAGATAATAAAATCATGGGTTTTGAAAACTGAGATGTAATTGACATAGAACATTGTATTAGTTTCAGGTGCACAATAAAGAAGATGTGGTATATTTATACAATGGACTATTATTCAGCCATTAAAAAGAAGGAAATAATGCCATTTGTAAAAACATGGATGCATCTAGAGATTATCATATTAAGTGAAGCAAGTCAGAAAGAGGAAGACATATCATATGATACTACTTGTATGTGGAATCTAAAAAAAGTGATACAAATGAAATTATATACAAAACACAAATAGACCCACAGACATAGAAAACAAACTTATGGTTACCAAAGGGGAAAGTGGGAGAGGGATAAATTAGGAATTTGGGATTAACATATACACACTACTATATGTAAAATAGATAACCAATAAGGACCTACTGCAGAGCACAGGGAATTCCACTCAATATTTTGTAATAACCTTTAAAGGAAAAGGATCTTAAAAAGAATAGACATATATGTATAACTGAACCACTTTGCTGTACACCAAAAACTAACACAACATTGTAAATCAACTATACTCCAGTAAAAAAAAAAAAAAAAAATATATATATATATATATATAATGATTCAATATTTCTATATAATGCAAAATGATCCACAATAAGTCTAGTTAACATCCATCACCACAGGTTACGATCTTTTTTCTTGTGATGAGAACTTTTAAGATTTATTTTCTTAACAATTTCCAAATATGCAATACAGTATCATTAACTATTGTTGCCATGCTGTACAAATGTGTATGGTTTTAAGGTACTAAGTTTGTGGCAACTTGTTACAGCAGCAATAGGAAACACTTCCACAGGGAAGCCTTTTTTGTTGCCCCCAAACTGAATTAGATGTTCCTCCTCAATGTTCTCTCCCCTCCCTGGCCCTGCCGTCCTCATAGTACTTGCCTTGCTGCATTGCATTTCTGGGCTAGGAGTATAGGGGAGCAAGGCTTGCTAACCACAAATGTCTCTTTGGCATGAAAACCATCAAGGCCCACAAGACTCAGGAAGAAACTTTGACCTTCCCCCAACTGCCTAAAAGAATTAGATAGAGAACCTGTTTCAGGAAGGGAGCTATCATCATAGATAACTATGGTATGAACTAGTTGTGTAGACAGAGAGGAACGTAGCAAAGTCTGTTTGTTAAAATTTCTCTCTGGGTCTCATTGTCTCTGCATGACCCAGCAAACATTTGTTTACCAAACATTTGCTTTTCCATCTCCGTGTCAATTGCCTTCCTCCACTTTGAGGTCCCAAACCACTCCGCACAACATCGTCTTTTGTCTTTAGCTAAAGATGACATTTCAGGTGAGGGTTTCAGCCATTTGGGTGGGTTACTCTGTTTTCCTGGGTTTCACCCTCATATACATGTTATTAAACTTTTGTTTGATTTTTCTCCTGTTAATCTGTCTCATGTCAACTTAATTCTTGGACCAGTGAGAAGAACCTAGAAGAGTAGATGAAAATTTTCTTCCTCCCCCACAGGGGACCATCTCTAACTCTAGACTGTAGATTCCTTCAAAAGAGATCATGCCACTCCTTTGTATCCCCAGAGCCTAACTTACAGATACAAAACTGCAGCTCAAGGGATTTGTTGAGTGAATGAATGAATGTGACTTCTCAATCAAAGAGGGCTGAGATTACGTGTCAACTGAAATAAAAACACGCACCACTGGATAAACAACAAGGTCCTACTGTATAGCACAGGGAACTATGTTCAATATCCTGTGATAAAACATAATGGAAAAGAATATGGAATATATGTATGTATATATGTATGTATATGTATATATGTATAACTGAATCACTTTGCTGTACAGCAGAAATTAACACAACATTGTAAATCAACTATACTTCAAGAAAATAAAATAAAATAAAACATAAAAATTGTGAGTTAAGCTTTATTTGGGGAACTTACTGAAGACAATAGCCTGGGAGACAGCCTCTCAGATAGCTAAACTGAAGCAAAGTATTCTTCACCCAAAGTGAAGAACCAGATAAGAGCTCAATGAGAGATGAACAAAAGCTCTATGTAGGCTCTTCCTCAGCTCAAGTCATCTGAGTTTCTAGATTTCACAGAGTGGGTAAATTATCTATTCATGCTTTGGAATTTGTGCATTGTTTAGAAGATTAGAAATCCAAAGATTTCCCAAAGTTTCCTTTATCTTATGCAGAGAACCAGGATTTTTAAGCAAAACCATTGTGACTTTTGTGACCACGTGATAGAGAACGATATAAAAAAAAGTGTAAAGCACCGAAAGAGCAAGGTACCTATTTTCTCCTAGATACTGTTTCTGTGGTTTCAGTTACCATCACCATGTGATGAGCCCATAAATGTATTCTTCTCTGTGGATAGGCTACACTCAAGGCGAGAAGAGAAGAGAGCTGAAATGAGCCTTTGATTCAGTTAATTATGATTGCTACTGTAAAAAGTATTTAAAAGAACTATTAAGTTTTAGCTTGTTACTTAATGAAACATCTAAACAAAAGCATCATATTCTAACATTGACATCAATCTCTAACTTATTTAATTTGACCCCAAGCAAAAATTTTCCAGGCAAGTTCCAGATGCTGTTCACCAGCTATTTTCTCCTCACATCTTCGTTATTAAATCCTCATGCCTCATTACTCCAAGCCTGTAATAATTGAGGTCATTGACGAAGGTGCCCTCACTCTGCTAATCCCCGCTTATTTTTTCCCAAGTTGCTAATCTTCAGGGAATATCTCAAACCATCATTTCTATTTCTGAGTCGAAAAACAAAAAGTGGAGAAAGATATGGATGACAAGGACTCTTGGAACATTAGACTTTAACGTGGGCCGTGTGACAATCTCTCCTTTACCTGGAAAGAGATAGATTTGATACACTGTCATTGGAAATTCAAGGTGCCCCAAAGCTAGGATTATTTTATTCTCAATACATAACTTTTAAAAACTAAAACAAGATCTAAGGAAAGAGTATGAAGGATGTTTTTGTCTTTGTATCTTTCTCTTTGTTATGAGAATTTTTGTGTACATGTGTTGAGGAGGGGGAAATTTCCCCCTCTACCGTTTTTGCATTCTTGTGGCTGGACTAATAATAAAATTGACATAAGACTGGTTAATAGGAGAAAAGGAAACAAAATTTAATTCATGCGTATGGCGGACCCATAGAAATGGGACCTAAGAAGTGACCAAAGGAGGTAGTTTTTATATTTTTTGGACAAAGAAACAATAAATTTGTGAGGAATTGACTGGACAAAGAAACTTAGGTTTGGGGTACCCAATTAGTTATCTAAACAGAATTTGGGCTGGGGGTAGTAAATTAAAGAAGTTGCCAGGTTTGTTTATACAGGCTTCTCAGCCCCAATTCCCTGTCTCTGGTGATAAGGGTGTCCTTCTGCCTCCAGATGAAAAAAGGGCACCTTTCACATAAGCCATTTATTTCCTGCTTTCAGGGAGACAGAGAGGAGGGTCAGAGTGGCCCTATTGCATTGGTTGTTTCTTTTTTTTTTTTTAATTAATTAATTTATTTATTTATTTTTGGCTGTGTTGGGTCTTCGTTTCTGTGTGAGGGCTTTCTCTAGTTGTGGCGAGCGGGGGCCACTCTTCATCGCGGTGCGCGGGCCTCTCACTATCGTGGCCTCTCTTGTTGCGGAGCACAGGCTCCAGACGCACAGGCTCAGTAGTTGTGGCTCATGGGCCCAGCCGCTCCACGGCATGTGGGATCCTCCCAGACCAGGGCTCGAACCTGTGTCCCCTGCATTGGCACGCGGATTCTCAACCACTGCACCACCAGGGAAGCCCCTGGCTGTTTCTTAAGTAACTTTAATTCAAAATAAGCAATATGCCATTGAGGTACATTTTGGGGCGGCCTACTCTGAACCCCAACACATGTAATGCTTCAGTTAAAAGAAGCCTACCTTTCAAGGCCCTAAATATAAAAAAATAAAATGTTTTAATTTGGTGTCACTTTAGGCATCAAGGTCACTTTACAAGGAAAGAGGTAACTAGATCATGACAATGGGTCCTGACCGTAGATGGACTTTTCAAACTTTGGAGACAATTAAGGCAAGAAATTTCAGCAGCAGGTAGCTTTTGCCCTACTGGAATTCTGCCTGAGACTACCATGTTAGAGCTAATCTAACCCGCCACAGGATGGCAGGCCATCTCAGGAGACCTGAGACCTGTCGCTGACAGCCAGTGCCAAACTGCCCGTCTTAAGGCCATATTCCCCCCCTGGCCAACCTATATGCAGCTACATGAGTGGGCCCAGCAAAACTGACAGAGGAGCCATCCAACCAACCCCCAGAACTGGCATAAGAAATTCTTGTTGTTAAGTCACCAAGTTTTGGGGTGGTCAAAACAGATTGGAACAGTTGAGGAAGACATCATGAAACTCAACTAAAAAAAACAACAGGCCCCAAATGGAGTCATTTATGCTAAGTCCACATCACCAAACCAAGACTTAATACCTAACCTAATTGCTATCTCAACCCCCTCAGAATGTGACCTTTAACCAGTCAACCCGGAATTGCCTGTCAGCACTAATCGAGGTAATTTGCCCAATAGGTACTTTCTTTCCCCTTAGGAAGGTGACCCTGCCTGAAACTGCAGTCTTTGTTAATAATTTTCTGATTCTGACCCCCTTTTTGCCTTTAATAACCTTTCCTTTTCTGTAACTCAAGGGAGCTCCTATCTATTTGCTAGGTGGGTGCTGGCTGATTCCGAACTGTTTAATAAAGCCAATTTGATCCTTAAATTGACTCCACTGAATTTTTGTTGTTTAACAACATGTACAAAACTAGACTCAATTTTCTTGACTTTCAGAGTCCACTTTTTCTAGTAATAGTGCCTTCATTTCTATTCCATTGTGTCTTGAAACAGAGGCATGATTTTTCCTTCATTTTCTTTATTTCCCTCTCTAATGTACAGTGTGTAAGTCTCATCAATTCTTCCTTAATAATTTCCTTCTCCATTTTCCCTTCTTTTAACACTGTTACCATGTTTATGTTAATTTAATAACTAAAGCACAGCAATGATTCTTTGTTTTTGATCTTTAGCAGTTCAGTTTATCCTGAATCCTCATGGAGCTGTCATTGTAGTAAAATATTGCTCTAATTATGCTTCTTTCCTCCAAAAAATCCTTAAATGGCTTCCTTTGCTAACACAACACCGTTCTTGCTCCTTCGCTTTATTGATTGAATCACCTCCCTCCCAATTCTGGTTGCCATGTGTAGCTCTGGGCATAACCTATCTTTCTTCCAAGTGATCACTTTTCTCCAAAACCCCCAATTCCGGCCCAATAACACTAGCTATTATTTCTACACTATTCCATAAGCATTCTTTCTTCAATACTTTTGCTCTTCCCTGACCATTCTCAGATTCTTTTTTAACTCCTTTAATATTTTGTCCAAACCATGCAATTAACACCCACTATATAGTCATTTATTATAGTTACATTTTTCATATGTAATAAATGTTCTATCCACACACTTAAACTGCAAACTTCTGGAGATCAAGGTGCATACCTCAGACCTTGTATAAGGATAAAGTGTTGTCAGGGTAAAGAGTGATCAGTAAAGAGTGACTGATACTGAAGGAAGCAGTCAGATTTGGGTAGGTGGGCAGAGAAAGGGCATTCGAGAGGAACAAGAGGAACAAGAGAAAATGCACTGCTTGTTCCAGAGACTGGAAATATGATATCAAATAAAGGGTCAATTTAATTCCTTAACAACAACAACAAAAGCAGGGCTCAGCTATTCTTCTTCCCCTTGCTTACTTTTCTCCAAGGCACAAGGGTGGTCATTTTTGCGTCAGGACTTTTGCACTTTTACACTTGTTGTGGAAAATATAATCACCAAAATAGAATTTTAAAATTACTTTGTTGTTTGCAAGAGCCGTGTTACAGGAAGGAAAGAGGGGGAGGGTTCACGAACTGTAGGCAAATTACGACCGTACCCCAGTTCCTTAGCATATAAAATTACAGGATCTATTTTATCCAACCCGCCCCCGCCCCCGCCATCCCCCAGAGTTGCCTTGTGGTTAGCAGGGGGGAAATGCCTCCTACACCCAGCAGGGTGGAGGAAGGGAGGGCCCTGTAGTCAAAAGTTCCTGAGAGCTCTTTAAAACGGACACTGTTTGCATACATTTGCGGGTTTTTTTAATTTTCAAAAAATTTAAAAATTTTTGGCCACGCTGTGCACCATGAGGGATCCTAGTTCCCCAACCAGGGATCCAACCCATGCCCCCTGCAGTGGAAGGGCAGGGTCCTAACTGCTGGACCTCCAGGGAAGTCCCTATCTGCATATATTCGAGAGGGTCACACAGTTGGTCCAGTAAAACACTCAGGAACCACCATTTACAGAAGCCCTTAACTTCTCTAACAACTGATACATAGTGCTGTAACCATTCAACAAACTCATTTATTCAACAAATATTCTCTGAGTACTAGAGAATATTTGAGATAAACACTGTTCTAGAGGAAACATGTCTCACAATAAACAATATACAAAAATCATATACGCAGAAGTTTTATGAAAGAGTAGGGAAATATACATACCATGAGAATACTGACCAAAAGAAAGCTGGTCTAGCAATATTAATATAAATGAAATACACTTTCATGCAAAAAAATATTACTAGCAGTTCACTTTGTAATGTTGAAATGATCATCAGGAAGGCATAACAATTTTATCTCTGTATCCTCTGAAAAACAGCCTCAATACGTATAAAGCAAAAAAGTTGACCGAACTGTAATGTAAAATAAATAAATCCACAATCTTAATAGATTATTGGGGAGAAGCTAATTTCTTTACCATCCCTTCTCTCCCTACATCTTGGCATTGCGTATTCCTCTCCTTTTTACCTGATATTATCTTCTTAGAGAGCTAGTTTCAAGTTATTCTATTTAAAATAATGCCTCCCTATTATTTTTTTCATTGAGTTATTATATAATTTAGGCAGTAAATATGGTCTATTTTTGCTTCTTTCCAATAGAATACATTTGATCACATTTTTTTTTAATACAGCAGGTTCTTAATAGTCATCCATTTTATACACATCAGTGTATACATGTCAATCCCAATCTCCCAATTCATCACTTCACCACCCCTAACCCCCTGCGGCTTTCCCCCCTTGGTGTCCATACATTTGTTCTCTACATCCGTGTCTCAATTTCTGCCCTGCAAACCGGTTCATCTGTACCATTTTTCTAGGTTCCACGTATATGCGTTAATATACGATATTTGTTTTTCTCTTTCTGACTTACCTCACTCTGTATGACAGTCTCTAGGTCCATCCACATCTCAACAAATGACCCAATTTCGTTCCTTTTTATGGCTGAGTGATATTCCATTGTATATAAGTACCACATCTTCTTTATCCATTCATCTGTCGACGGGCATTTAGGTTGCTTCCATGACCTGGCTGTTGTAAATAGTGCTGCAATGAACACTGGGGGGCATGTGTCTATTGGAATTGTGGTTTTCTCTGGGTATATGCCCAGTAGTGGGATTGCTGGGTCATATATATGGTAATTCTATTTTTAGTTTTTTAAGGAACCTCCATACTGTTCTCCATAGTGGCTGTATCAATTTACATTCCCACCAACAGTGCAGGAGGGCTCCCTTTTCTCCATACCCTCCCCAGCATTTGTTGTTTGTATATTTTCTGATGAAGCCCATTCTAGCTGGTGTGAGGTGATACCTCATTGTAGTTTTTTTTTTTTTAATTTATTTATTTTTATTTATGGCTGTGTTGGGTCTTCGTTTCTGTGCGAGGGCTTTCTCTAGTTGTGGCAAGCGGGGGCCACTCTTCATCGTGGTGCGCGGGCCTCTCACTATCGTGGCCTCTCTCGTTGTGGAGCACAGGCTCCAGACGCGCAGGCTCAGCAATTGTGGCTCACGGGCCCAGCTGCTCTGTGGCATGTGGGATCTTCCCAGACCAGGGCTCGAACCCGTGTCCCCTGCATTGGCAGGCAGATTCTCAACCACTGCGCCACCAGGGAAGCCCTCATTGTAGTTTTGATTTGCATTTCTCTAATAATTAGTGATGTTGAGCAGCTTTTCATGTGCTTCTTGGCCATCTGTATGTCTTCTTTGGAGAAATATCTATTTAGGTCTTCTGCCCATTTTTGGATTGGGTTGTTTGTTTTTTTAATATCGAGCTGCATGAGCTGTTTATACACTTTGGAGATTAATCCTTTGTCTGTTGATTCGTTTGCAAATATTTTCTCCCATTCTGAGGGTTGTCTTTTCGTCTTGTTTATGGTTTCCTTTGTTATGCAAAAACTTTGAAGTTTCATTAGGTCCCATTTGTTTATTTTTGTTTTTATTTCCATTACTCTAGGAGGTGCATCTAAAAAGATCTTGCTGTGATTTATGTCAAAGGGTGTTCTTCCTATGTTTTCCTCTAAGACTTTTATAGCGTCCTGTCTTACGTTTAGGTCTCTAATCCATTTTGAGTTTATTTTTGTGTATGGTGTTAGGGAATGTTCTAATTTCATTCTTTTACACGTAGCTGTCCAGTTTTCCCAGCACCACTTATTGAAGAGACTGCCTTTTCTCCATTGCATATCCTTGCCTCCTTTGTCATAGAAGAGTTGACCATAGGTGCACGGGTTTACCTCTGGGCTTTCTATCGTGTTCCATTGATCTATGTTTCTGTTTTTGTGCCACTACCATATTGTCTTGATTACTGTAGCTTTGTAGTATAGTTTGAAGTCAGGGAATCTGATTCCTCTGGCTCCGTTTTTTTCCCTCAAGACTGCTTTGGCTATTTGGGGTCTTTTGGGTCTCCATACAAATTTTAAGATTTTTTGTTCTAGTTCTGTAAAAAATGCCATTGGTAATTTGATAGGAATTGCATTGAATCTGTGGATTGCTTTGGGTAGTATAGTCATTTTCACAATGTTGATTCTTCCAATCCAAGAACATGGTATATCTCTCCAACTGTTTGTTTTGTCTTTGATTTCTTTCATCAGCATGTTATAGTTTTCTGAGTACAGGTCTTTTACCTCTTTAGGTAGGCTTATTCCTAGGTATTTTATTCTTTTTGTTGCAATGGTAAAGGCAGTGTTTCCTTAATCTCTCTTTCAGAGTTTTCATCATTAGTGTATAGGAATGCAAGTGATTTCTGTGCATTAATTTTGTATCCTGCAACTTTACCAAATTCATTGATTAGCTCTAGTAGTTTCCTGGTGGCATCTTTAGGATTCTCTATGTATAGTATCATGTCATCTGCAAACAGTGATAGTTTTACTTCTTCTTTTCCAATTTGTATTCCTTTTCTTTCTTTTTCTTCTCTAATTGCCGAGGCTAGGACTTCCAAAACTATGCTGAATAATAGCAGTGAGAGTGGACATCCTTGTCTCATTCCTGATCTTAGAGGAAATGCTTTCAGTTTTTCACCATTCAGAATGATGTTTGCTGTGGGTTTGTCATATATGGGCTTGATTATGTTGAGGTAGGTTCCCTCTATGCCCACTTTCTGGAGAGTTTTTACCATAAATGGGTGTTGAATTTTGTCAAAAGCTTTTTCTGCATCTAGTGAGATGATCATATGGTTTTTATTCTTCAGTTTGTTAATATGGTGTATCACATTGATTGATTTGTGTATATTGAAGAATCCTTGCATCCCTGGGATAAACCCCACTTGATCATGGTGTATGATCCTTTTAATGTGCTCTTGGATTCTGTTTGCTAGTATTTTGTTGAGGATTTTTGCATCTATGTTCATCAGTGATATTGGCCTGTAGTTTTCTTTCTTTGTGACATCTTTGTCTGGGTTTGGTATCAGGGTGATGGTGGCCTCATAGAATGAGTTTGGGAGTGTTCCATCCTCTGCAATTTTTTGGAAGAGTTTGAGAAGGATGGGTGTTAGCTCTTCTCTAAATGTTTGATAGAATTCACCTGTGAAGCCATCTGGTCCTGGACTTTTGTTTGTTGGAAGATTTTTAGTCACAGTTTCAATTTCATTACTTGTGATTGGTCTGCTCATATTTTCTATTTCTTCCTGGTTCAGTCTTGGAAGGATGTACCTTTGTAAGAATTTGTCCATTTCTTCCAGGTTGCCCATTTTATTGGCATAGAGTTGCTTGTAGTAGTCTCTTAGGATGCTTTGTATTTCTGCAGTGTCTGTTGTAACTTCTCCTTTTTCATTTCTAATTTTATTGATTTGAGTCCTCTCCCTGTTTTTCTTGATGAGTCTGGCTAATGGTTTATCAATTTTGTTTATCTTCTCAAGAACAAGCTTTTAGTTTTATTGATCTTGCTATTGTTTCTTTGTTTGTATTTCATTTATTTCTGCTCTGATCTTTATGATTTCTTTCCTTCTGCTAACTTTGGGTTTTGTTTGTTCTTCTTTCTCTAGTTCCTTTAGGTGTAAGGTTAGATTATATATTTGAGATTCTTCTTGTTTCTTGAGGTAGGCTTGTATAACTATAAACTTCCCTCTTAGAACTGCTTTTGCTGCATCCCACAGGTTTTGGATCATCGTGTTTTCATTGTCATTTGTCTCTAGGTATTTTTTGATTTCCTCTTTGATTTCTTCAGTGATCTCTTGATTATTTAGTAACGTAGTGTTTAGCCTCCATGTGTTTGTCTTTTTTACGTTTTTTTCCCTGTAATTCATTCCTAATCTCATAGCTTTGTGGTCAGAAAAGATGCTTGATATGATTTCAATTTTCTTAAATTTACTGAGGCTTGATTTGTGACCCAGGATGTGATCTATCCTGGAGAATGTTCCATGCGCACTTGAGAAGAAAGTGTAATCTGCTGTTTTTGGATAGAATGTCCTATAAATATCAATTAAATCTATCTGGTCTATTGTGTCATTTAAAGCTTCTGTTTCCTTGTTTATTTTCATTTTGGATGATCTGTCCATTGGTGTTAGTGAGGTGTTAAAGTCTCCTACTATTATTGTGTTACTGTCGATTTCCTCTTTTACAGCTGTTAGCAGTTGCCTTATGTATTGAGGTGCTCCTATGTTAGGTGCATATGTATTTATAATTGTTATATCTTCTCCTTGGATTGATCCCTTGATCATTATGTAGTGTCCTTCCTTTTCTCTTGTAACATTCTTTATTTTAAAGTCTATTTTATCTGATATGAGTATTGCTACTCCAGCTTTCTTTTGATTTCCATTTGCATGGAATATCGTTTTCCATCCCCTCACTTTCAGCCTGAATGTGTCCCTAGGTCTGAAGTGGGTCTCTTGTAGACAGCATATATATGGGTCTTGTTTTTGTATCCATTCAGCAAGCCTGTGTCTTTTGGTTGGAGCATTTAATCCATTCATGTTTAAGGTAATTATCAATGTGTATGTTCCTCTTACCATTTTCTTAATTGTTTTGGGTTTGTTTATGTAGGTCCTTTTCTTCTCTTGTGTTTCCCACTTAGAGAAGTTCCTTTAGCATTTGTTGTAGAGCTGGTTTGGTGGTGCTGAATTCTCTTAGCTTTTGCTTGTCTGTAAAGCTTTTGACTTCTCCATCGAATCTGAATGAGATCCTTGCCCGGTAGAGTAATCTTGATTGTAGGTTCTTCCCTTTCCTCACTTTAAGTATATCATGCCACTCCCTTCTGGCTTGTAGAGTTTCTGCTGAGAAATGAGCTGTTAACCTTATGGGAGTTCCTTGTATGTTATTTGTCGTTTTTCCCTTGCTGCTTTCAATAATTTTTCTTTGTCTTTAATTTTTGCTAATTTGATTACTATGTGTCTTGGTGTGTTTCTCTTGGGTTTATCCTGTATGAGATTCTCTGCACTTCCTGGACTTGGGTGGCTATTTCCTTTCCCATGTTAGGGAAGTTTTCGACTATAATCTCTTCAAATATTTTCTCTGGTCCTTTCTCTCTCTCTTTTCCTTCTGGGACCCCTATAATGCGAATGTTGTTGCATTTAATGTTGTCCCAGAAGTCTCTTAGGCTGTGTTCATTTCTTTTCATTCTTTTTTCTTTATTTTGTTCCGCAGCAGTGAATTCCGCCATTCTGTCTTCCAGGTTACTTATCCGTTCTTCTGCCTCAGTTATTCTGCTATGGATTCCTTCTAGTGTAGTTTTCATTTCAGTTATTGTATTGTTCATCTCTGTTTGTTTGTTCTTTAATTCTTCTAGGCCTTTGTTAAACATTTCTTGCATCTTCTCAATCTTTGCCTCCATTCTTTTTCCGAGGTCCTGGATCATCTTCACTATCATTATTCTGAATTCTTTTTCTGGAAGGTTGCCTATCTCCACTTCATTTAGTTGTTTTTCTGGGGTTTTATCTTGTTCCTTCATCTGGTACATAGCCCTCTGCCTTTTCATCTTTATCTTTCTGTGAATGTGGTTTTTGTTCCACAGGCTGCAGGACTGTAGTTCTTCTTGCCTCTGCTGTCTGTCCTCTCGTGGATGAGGCTATCTAAGAGGCATGTACAGGTTTCCTGATGGGAGGGACTGGTGGTGGGTAGAGCTGACTGTTGCTCTGGTGGGCAGAGCTCAGTACAACTTTAATCTGCTTGACGGCTGATGGGTGGGGCTGGGTTCCCTCCCTGTTGGTTGTTTGGCCTGAGTCAACCCAACACTGGAGCCTACCTGAGCTCTTTGGTGGGGCTGATGGCAGACTCTGGGAGGGCTCATGCCAAGGAGTACTTCCCAGAACTTCTGCTGCCAGTGTCCTTGTCCCCACGGTGAAACAGAGCCACCCCCCACCTCTGCAGGAGACCCTCCAACACTAGCAGGCAGGTCTGGTTCAATCTCCCCTGGATTCACTGCTCCTTCCCCTGGGTCCCAATGCGCACACTACTTTGTGTGTGCCCTCCAAGGGTGGAGTCTCTGTTTCTCCCAGTCCTGTCAAAGTCCTGCAATCAAATCCCACTAGGCTTCAAAGTCTGATTCTCTAGGAATTCCTCCTCCCGTTGCCGGACCCCCAGGTTGGGAAGCCTGACGTGGGGCTCAGAACTGTCACTCCAGTGGGTGGACTTCTGTGGTATAAGTGTTCTCCAGTTTGTGAGTGACCCACCCAGCAGTTATGGGATTTGATGTTGCTGTGATTGCGCCCCTCCTACTGTCTCATTGTGGCTTCTCCTTTGTCTTTGTATGTGGGGTATCTTTTTTGGTGAGTTCCAGTGTCTTCCTGTCGATGATTGTCCAGCAGCTAGCTTTGATTCTGGTGTTCTCACAAGAGGGAGTGAAAGCAGGGCCTTCCTCTCCACCCCTCCCTATTATTCTTTATTGTGTATATACTTGTCTGAGTTTACAGAATTCATTTACTTACTTATTAATTTCTCCTCTACTGAAGTGTATCCCATGAGGGCAAAGATATGTTTGTCATTCACCATGAAATCCCTGGTTCCCTGAATGGTTTCTGCCACATAAAAATATTTGCTGAATAAATGAATAAATAAACAACAGTTAACAATTGTTGGATACTTCTGTGTTCTAGCAACTTTAAATGTGTTATTTTAATTCTCCCGACAATCCTTAATTTTACAGAAATCCTTAATTCTCACAGAGTGAGTAATTTACTCAGTCTCACACAGTTAGTAAATGACAGAGTTACTATTTTTTTTTTAATTAAAAAAAAATATTTATTTATTTATTTATTGGTTGTGTTGGTCTTCGTTGCAGTGCACGGGCTTCTCACTGAGGTGGCTTGTCTTGTTGCAGAGCACGGGCTCTAGGTGCGTGAGCTCCAGTAATTGTGGCACGCGGGCTCAGTAGTTGTGGTTCGCGGGCTCTAGAGTGCAAGCTCAGTAGTTGTGGCACATAGGCTTAGTTGTTCCACAGCATGTGGGATCTTCCTGAACCAGGGCTCGAACCCGTGTCCCTTGCATTGGTAGGTAGATTCTTAACCACTGCGCCACCAGGGAAGTCCCAGAGTTAAGATTTGAATCCAGGGATATTGTCTTCTTGCAAGTCCTTGGCAGTCCATTGAACTTGGGAATCCACCAAAAGCTCTTCTTACAGAGGGGTACAACAGTTTATTCAGTCAATAAAAATGTGTTGAATTGCCTACTGTGCGTAATGTGCCAGATATGCAATGATGAGGCAGAAATGGACAGTGTTTGATTTCTCAGGGCTTATGAAGTATTAGGGCAAAGTCTTTAAACAACTACTTGCATAATTAATTATTTAGTTACAATTATTTCAGTATCAGAAGTGGTAACTTAAAGTACTATGACACTACACCACAGGAGACAGTAACCTAATCTGGGAATTCAGGGAAGGTTTCTCTGAGGAAGTGACATTTAGAGTGAAACTGATTCCTACTCATCTTTCAGATTTCAACCTAGATGTCATGAGCACCCCAGACACAGGATGATAATTCATGGTAGAAGAAACTTTAAAAGAAAACTTTTATTATTTTTATGTATTTCTTGTAAGGGCAAAAAAATTTCTCTTCTAGGTTCTTTGGCTGGTCTAATAATTAAGACAGAATAACAGGAGAAAAACACATTTAAATACATATGTACAGGAGCCCCTCAGAGACAATGAGACTCAAAGGAGGTCAGGAAATTGAGGCTTATATACCATCCTGAGCTGAGGAGAAGGGGGTAGGGGTCTGGGGCTTCAAAGGGGAGGAAGACAAGTCACAGGAAGAGAAGGGTGGATGTTTGGTAATCAGGTATTTGCCCCACCATGAAGGTAAATCTTTCAGATAGAAAAGTTATCTCTGGTAATAGCTCTCTCTCTGGGCCAGGCCCCCTATCTAAATTCTTTTAGACAGTTGAGAGAGAGAGAAAAATTTTTCTTGAATCTGTTGGGTCTTGAATGCCTTCAGCTCAGAATAATACACATATGCAAAGGGACATATTTTGGGGTGGTGTATTCTGCTTCCCTTCACTCCAAAATACCAAGAGTTAAAATAGCTATGACACTGTTATTATGCCTAAGAAACTTGATAATATTATCAAATTTCTGGTCAAAATTAAAATTTTCCTGATTGTTTCAGGATGTTCTTGCAGTTGATTTGTTAACATAAGGATCCAATTAAGATTCATACACTACATTTGGTAGAATTGCTTCTTAAATCCTTTAAAGTATATAACATTTTGTCACCTTTTTTTTTTTAAACAATATGTTTGTTGGAGAAATTGTTCTATAGACTTGCCCTTAATTTCAGATTTTCCTGATTGCAGCCCCATGATGTTGTTTAACATGTTTCTTTGTCCCCTGTATTTTCTGTAAAACTGGTAATTAGGTATAGAGATTTGATCAGATTCAGGTTCAATTTCTTTTGGCAGGAATACTTCATTGCTGTTGTACACATGGTATCAAATCAGGAGACATATAAGCCTAATTGTCTCTCCTCTTGTGATGTCAGGAGCCATTGATCACCATTGCATAAATCCAGGATTTCATTAGGGTTTGCAGTCTGGTAATATTTTTGTTGTTGTTTTTTAACTTTTTAAAATTGAAGTATAGTTGATGTAAAATACTGTATGTTACATGTGTACAATGTAGTGATTCACAATTTTTAAAGTTATACTCCATTTATAGTTATTATAAAATATTGGCTATATTCCCCATGTTTTGGAATATATCCCTGTAGATTACTTTATACCTAGTAGTGTGTACCTCTTAATCCCCTACCCTTATATTGTTCTTCCCCCCTTTCCTTTCCCCACTGGTAACCACCAGTTTGTTCTCTATATCTGTGAGTCTGCTTCTTTTTGGTTATATTCACTAGTTTGTTGTATTTTTTAGATTCCACATATAAGAGAGTATTTGTATTTGTATAATACAATATTTGTATTTCTCTGTTTGACTTATTTCACTTAGCACAATGCCCTCCAAGTCCATCCATGTTGCTGCAAATGGCAAAATTTCATTCTTTTTTATGGCTGCATAGTTTTCCATTGTGTATATATATGTATGTATGTATACATATACACACACACACACACACACACACACACCACATCTTTTTTTTTTTTTAATTTTATTTATTTATTTATTTATGGCTGTGTTGGGTCTTCGTTTCTGTGCGAGGGCTTTCTCTAGTTGTGGCAAGCGGTGACCACTCTTCATCGCAGTGCGCGGGCCTCTCACTATCGCGGCCTCTCTTGTTGCGGAGCACAGGCTCCAGACGCGCAGGCTCAGCAATTGTGGCTCACGGGCCCAGCCGCACCGCGGCATGTGGGATCTTCCTGGACCAGGGCTCGAACCCGTGTCCCCTGCATTGGCAGGCAGACTCTCAACCACTGCGCCAACAGGGAAGCCCACACCACATCTTCTTTATCCATGCATCTGTTGGACACTTAGATTGCTTCCATATCTTGGCAATTGTAAATATTGTTATGAACATTGGGGTGCATGTATCTTTTCAAATTAGAGTTTTTGTTTTTTTCTGGTATATACCCAAGAGTGGAATTGCTGGGTCATATTGACAGTTCAGTTTTTAGTTTTTTGAGAAACCTCCATACTGTTTTTCACAGTGGCTACACCAATTTATTGATACATTCCCACCAACAGTGTACAAGGCTTCCCTTTCTCCACTACCTCACCTACATTTGTTATTTGTGTTCTGTTTGTTGATACACATTCTGACAGGTGTGAGGTGATATCTCATTGTGTTTTTTTTTTAATTGAAATATAGTTGATTTACAATGTTGTATTAGTTTCTGGTGTTCAGCAAAGTGATTCATATATAGTTTATATATATATATAAACTATAATGGAAAAGAATATATACATATAAAGAATATAAAGAATATATATATAAAGAATATATATATATGTATGTTCTTTTCCATTATAGTTTATTACAAGACATTGAATATAGTTCCCTGTGCTATACAGTGCAGACTGGTAATATTTTAATATTACTATTCTGTCTTCAATTATGAACTGGAATACATCTATATAGAGAAACTTTCCCTTATAAACTATTCCCTCAGGTTATACTGAGGTGCAGTTCTTCTAGGAAAGGCAAGATAAATGCTTCATTCATTCTTTGTTTAGTTTCTGTCTTCAGAATAATGTGTTGGTTTCCTAGCATTCTCCAAAGGGAACAATGAGGCTTTTTATTCTATTGTTGTAAATATCACTATGACTTTTACAAATTTGAAATGTTCCAATAAAAGTATACATACATTGATGTGGTCCAAGAATAAATGTATGTATATTACATACATGTATACAACACCAATATTATTACCAACAATTTGATCACAGAAAACAGATTAAGATTTCTTTGCAGTTATTTTTGTCCTTAGGATACTTCTCAGTAGGGATATATAGATAAATTCTTATGTTGTAAAGACATTTGGAATAATTTTTTTCTATGCGATTAATCTGCCATCTTTCTACATAATTAGGTTTATTTATTTTATTTTGATTTCAATTATTGTTTAAATTTTACTTTGCTTTAAACTTACATATTTCCAAAGTCTATGCTACAAAACAAAGTACTTTTGTGAAAAGATTAGCTTCTTTCCTATCTCACACACCCTGTCTTCTCTATCCCCTCATGGCTAACTATTTTTATTAGTTTTCACTTATTCTTCGTTTAAAAATAATATATGTGAATACATTTCTCTATATTATTATTCCTCCCCTTCCTTAGATAAAAGACACCTGGTGTTTTATTTTTTTTCCTAAACATGTTTGTTTTCTAAACATGCTTGTTTTTCACGCTTAGCCGGTATATCCCGGCAATTACTCCACAGTAGTATACAGTTACTGTCTTTATTCATTTTACAGTTGTGTGCTATTTAAATATGCAAAATAACATAGTAGTTTATTCAGCCTGTCTTTTCATGATGGGCATATATGTTGTTCTTAGTCTTTTGCTGTTACAAAGAGTGCTATCATTTATAGCCTTGTGCATTCAACTTTCTGTGTTTTTGTTAGTGTTTCTTTGGGATAGGTTTCTGGAAGTGAGAGTTTTGAGTCAACACAAATCCATTTGTACTTGTCCTGAATATCACCACGTTCTCCTCCATGTGGGTTATGTAATTTTGCATTCCCACCAGCAATGTATGGTAATATCTGTTTCCCCAAAGCCTTGCCAACAGAGTATGTTGTCAAGCTTGTGGGTTTTTCTCCACCTGATATGCAAGAAATGGCAACTCATAATGGTATTAATTTGCATCTTTTTTTTATTATGAGTAGCTTTCTATATGGTCAAGGATCATGTGATTTTTTTTTCTGTGAACCATCTGTTTCTGTTTCTTAATCATTTTTCAAAAGCTCTTTTAGACGTTCTTTATACATCAGGGATAGTGCTCCTTCGTGATACAAGTTCCAACTATTATTATGTGAGGAACATGTACAATTTTTCCTTTTCCACACAGCTATTCAGTTATCCCAACATCAGTCATTAAGAAATGGAACATGGCATTGTTTTGCAGCTGAAAGGGTACCAATGTAGTTGGAATAGGTCAGTGGGAGAGTCATGAAAATAAAGCTAATAAAGTTGGCAAGGGGTAGATTATACAAAAATTTTCAGTACAGATTAGAAATTTTCATTTTTATCTTGGTAGCAGTAGATAGACACTGAGGAGTAGTATATGTCAGGGGGTGTTTGAGCAAGCTTCCCTTGGCTGGGGGTGGTGGCAGTGGGTCAATTTCTTTACCCAAGTTGGAGGCAAGACAAGCCACAGAGGTTAAGTAGTAGCAAAGGTCCCAAGGTATGTAGCTGAATTTATACTTGGAATATTTATTCAAATCTCAACATCCTTAGTATTAAAAGACATGTAGTTGACTTTTCTTGTTCCAATATGGTTCCCATAGGTATTGCTAAAATTTCAACTGGCCGCATCTGAATTGCAGTAGCTGTCTGCATGGATGGTGCCTGTAATGTGTGAAGCTACTCCTTCCTGTGGGAAGCAGCTCAACCTACAGCAGGTCTAGAAATCCCTTATGCAACTGTCTGGAACAGACTGCATAGGCATCGTATCACAGTGGGCTGTACAGGGACACCAGCCATAGATTCGGCTCACTTCTGTTCTTCCCGTCAATTGCAGTAATTACTAACTGCCCCACTTGTTAGCACCCCTCCTCTAAATAGTCCACAGTGAGTTCAGCTTGGAAGCTGAATCTTGCTCAAGACTCATTTAGTAAATATATATCTCTAGCTTTACTTTTCAAGGTACATTGGATACATTATTGGACAGCCCCTCTAACAAAACGAAAATATTGGAAGTTAACAAAGGGGTTGGGAAATTATGTATCAGTGTAATCCAGTCAATGTTACAGTCAGTGTCTTTGTGAAGATAATGGCCTATAGCAGCGGTCCCCAACCTTTTTGGCACCAGGGACCGGTTTCGTGGAAGACAGTTTTTCCACGGACAGAGGGTGGCGGGGTGGTATGGTTCAGGCGGTAATGCGAGCGATGGGGAGCGATGGGGAGCGATTGGGAGCGGCATATGAAGCTTCGCTCGCTGGCCTGCCGCTCACCTCCCGCTGTGCGGCCCGGTTCCTAACAGGCCTTGGACTGGTACTGGTCTGCAGCCCGGGGGTTGGGGACGCCTGGCCTATAGTATCCTAAAAACTCTCTTAGTGCCACCTAACTGGCAAAGGAAAAATCATGTAAATATAGTGTTGAGTTAAAACTTTTAAGGGTCAGGTTTATAACTTGCAATGAACTGAGGTGAATTGGGATCTACTTCAGTTTGTATATACTGAAATGAAAAAATTCATTTGAAAAACAATCCCCTTGAAATGGAGCAATCTAGCACTAGGTGATAGGTTAACACAGGTGGAGAATCATGGTTTGACTTTAAACAAACCCAACAAGGCAAAAATTGAATACAAAACCCACTTCTGACTGATGCCCTTCTCTTTAAGTTCTGAACATTTTTACTTTCTTATGAAGAAAAGCGTCTGACAAGAATTAAGGGGCGTCACCTGGTCTTTGGCAAAAAATTCCCCTAAAATAGAGTGATGCAAATATATTCACCATTTAAAAGCATCACTTTGGCTGCTTCACGGTGAATGGATTAGAGGAAAGCCAAGAGTGGAAGTGGGATACCAGTCATCCAGGTGATGAACAATGGGGGAAAGTAGATGGATTTGAGAGATGTTTAGGAGTTATAAACCATAGGACTTGGTGATTCACTGGATGTCAAGGGTAAGGAAGAGGAAGAGTCAAAGGTAATTGTCAACTGTGGCTAGACTTTTCCAGATAGACCTTAAATACACATAAATGGAAAATCTCTCAGCTTTGCAGTACAGACACTAATAAAGGGAGCTTGTCCTGGTGCCGGCACGATAAGAAAGTCAAGGCCTTTAGCCTGCTTATTACACTTGGGTGACATGGCTCACTGAGTGCATTGTTGGTTACTGACACAAAGCAATGTGTTCCACTTTAATAATCTAACAATCTGGAGAACATCTTACTCAATGTGGTGAGGATGCCCACCATCCACTGGGCTTGGCTTTATGAGATTCAAGGAAACCAATGGGAAGATGAGCCTACCTAGCTGCCTATTTGGCTCATTTTTATCCTTTATGCAGCTGATTTGCTGCTTTAGAAGTAAATCAGGGGCTTCCCTGGTGGCACAGTGGTTGAGAATCTGCCTGCTAATGCAGAGGACACGGGTTCGAGCCCTGGTCTGGTAAGACCCCACATGCCGCGGAGCAACTGGGCCCGTGAGCCACAACTACTGAGCCTGCGCGTCTGGAGCCTGTGCTCTGCAACAAGAGAGGCCGCGATAGTGAAGAGGCCCGCGCACCGCGATGAAGAGTGGCCCCCGCTTGCCACAACTAGAGAAAGCCCTCGCACAGAAACGAAGACCCAACACAGCCAAAAATAATTATAAAAATAAATAAATAAAAGATGACTATTAAAAAAAAGAAGTAAATCACTGCAAAAGTAACTGAACCGAGTTCAAGTTGTCATTTGTATCTACCCTCAATCTTAAACCAGTGAGTCTCTGGCTTGAGCACTTGACTAGGCATCTGGTTACGCTACCGTTTGAGATGGGGACCATAGTGGAGGAGAACTGGGCTTTTTATTTTGCTGCTGTTGTTGTAACTGCTGTTGCTGCAGCTGTGTGAGAAGTAAAGAAAATAAATTCCATTTTGGATATGTTGACTCTAAGGTCGCTTTGATATTCCAAATGGAAATAGGAACTAGGCAGTTGTATATATGGGTCCAGATCCCAGAAGAAAGTTGTGGGCTAAAGATAAAAATGTGAGAATCCTTAGCCAAACAGATAGAAATGGAAATTATGAACATGAATGAGATCACCTAGGGAGAGAGTATAGTCAGAAGCGGAGCAAGAACGGGACTCTGAGAGAAACACGTTATTTGTCAAGGACAGAGAGTAGGCTGGGAAGACAGATGTATATAGCAGAATAGGTAAGAGAAGCTTGGGAGACTGTTTCAAGGGGAACGTGACCAACTGTCAAATGCTATTGAGAGTCATGTAAAATGCAAACTGTCCACTGGATTTAGCGAGCAAAGTTTATTGATGGCCTTAAGTGAAAGCTGTTTTGGTATAGCGGTGGTAGCTAAAGCCAGATAGAAATAATTTTAGGAGTGCCTGGGAGGTGAAGAGAGGACACCAAATAGAGACACCCTTGAGAAGCTGAACTTTGAGGGGGTAGAGAGAGATTAACAGGTTTTAGGAAGCCAGGAAAGAAGAGAGAGCGAAGTAGTAATAGTATATGTGTTAAATGTTATCTAAACTTAATTCCACAAACATTTGTTGATCACATGAGGGGCACAGGGCAGGGAACTGAGAATTGCGAGATGAGAGAGTAGAAAGCAGTCCTTCCCCTCAAGGTGCTCAAAGTTGAATAGGGGAGAGACAACTAAATAATTATGTATAAGGACAGTGCAATAACACATGTGCTAGACACAGTGGTAGCATAGTATGTTTATTATGGAGAACAGGGAAGACATTTGAAGTCACGTTTAAACTGAGTTATGAATTCTTAAGTGTTTTCTCGGATGACTATGAGAAAGGTATTCCAGGCAGAGAGAAAAGCATCATTTACTGGAAAACTGCATACAGCCTTTAAAGAATATGGGTTCTTGGAATGGCATTGTCTAGATATAAATCCTGCCTCCAAAATTACCAGCTCTGTGACTTTGGGTAATGACCATACCTTTGCCAAGCCTCAACTTCCTCATCTATAAAATGAAAGCTGATAATTCCTATGTCAGATTTTTAGGGAGGCATAAAAGCTGAGATGCACCGAATTCAGCAGCTGGTACACAGTAAATGTTCAATATACATTAGCTCTTGTTATTACTGTAGGATCTAAAATGCAAGAAGTGTGGCAAGGTATGAAGCTAAAGAAGGTAATCAGGAACCAGATCATGATGGATTTGTCAGGAAATTCAGCATTGTGCCCAGCACTAATGAAAAGAAACTGGTGCAATTATTAGAAGACAAACTGAAGTCAGGCTTAATTCCACCAAAAAAAAAAAAAATCTTCAGGAAGCATCTTAATTATAATCTCCTGTTGATGAAGCCTAAGGCAACAGCTATGTAGGAGTACCTCTCAGGCTACTAATTAGGAGGCTGAACTGCTAACCTCTAACTGTGCAATTTGCAATTTTTTTTTTTTTTTTACATTACAACATCTTGTAACACAATGCGTTATTTTCCATTAAGATTGTTGCTAAACTTCAGTTTTCTAATTCTTCTCTTTATATTTTTTGGTATTTAAAAAGAAAAACTGGTAGTATGGCAACGCTTTGATTTCAGTAAAAAAAGCTCTTTCACCTCTACCACCAAAACAAAACAAAACACACTAGGATTAGCTGATCATGTACTATAGCTGACCTTGAGAGTATGGTAAGGGCATTTTTTAAGGGTAGAGTTAGACTCCATAAAAAAACTGCAGGTAGATCTAAGGAAATTTGCATTGCATGTGGTCTCTATCCTTTTGTCATAGTTTGGATGGATAAAGGTTTCTCTAGTCCAAAAAGTCAGTGGTTTCTCTTTTAGATTTTTATTTTGAGGTAGTTCAACTTCTCACTTATGTAAGCAATATTCCTTCTGTAGAAGAAATTTTTGCTTTAAAAAGATAATTCTGGGTCACCACTGCCTAGAGTACTTAATTTAACCTGTTGAGTAATTTCTTTTTTATTGAGGTAAGATCGGTATGTAACATTACATTAATTTCAGGTGTACGATATAATAATTTGATATATGTATACACCACAAAGTGATCAACACAGTAAGTCTAGTTACCACCCATACAATTGACCACTTTCACCCATTTTGCCCACCCCCAACTGTCTTCTTCTCTGGTAACCACCAATCTTTTCTCTGTATCTATGAGTTTAGTTTTGTTTTGTCTGTTCATTTGTTTTCTTCTTTAGATTCCACATATAAGTGAAATCATACGGTATTTGTCTTTCTCTGACTTATTTCACTTATCATGATACCCTCAAGTTCCATCCATGTTGTCACAAATGGCAAGATTTCCTTGTTTTTCTTTATGGCTAAGTAGTATTCCACTGTATATACATACACCACATCTTCTTTATCCATTCATCTATCAAGGGACACTTAGGTTGCTTCCATATCTTGGCTATTTTGTAAATAATGTTGCAATTCAAATGCATACATCTTTTCAAATTAGTGATTTTGTGTTCAGCAAATACCAACAAGTGGAAGAGCTGGACCATATAGTAGTTCTATTTTTAATTTTTTGAGGAACTTCCATAATGTTTTCCATAGTGGCTGCACCAATTTACACACCCACCAACAATGTACAAGTGTTCTCTTTTCTCCACATCCTTTCCAACATTTGTTAAACTTTCTTTTTGATAGTAGTCATCCTAATGGGTGTAAGTTGATATCTCATTGCAGTTTTGATTTGCATTTCCATGATAATTAGTGATGCTGAACATCTTTTCATGTGCCTGTTGGCCATCTGTATGGCTTCTCTAGAAAAATGTCTATTTAGATCCTCAGCCCATTTTAAAATCAGATTGTTTGATTTTTTGCTACTGAGTTGTTTTAATTCTTTATACATTTTGGGTATTAACTCCTTATCAGATATATGATTTGTATCCCCATTCAGTAAGTTGTCTTTTAATTTTGTTGATGGTTTCCTTTGCTATGCAGAAGCTTTTAAGTTTGATGTAGTCCCACTTATTTTTGCTTTGGTTACCTTTGCTTTTGGAGTCAGTCCAAAATTTCAATGCCAAGACCAATGTCAAGGATCTTACTGCCTATGTTTTCTTCTAGGAGTTTTATGGTTTCAGGTTTTACATTCAAGTCTTTAATCCATTTTGAGTTAATTTTTGCCTATGGTATAAGATAGTAGTCTAGTTTCATTCTTTTGCATGTAGCTATCCAGTTTCCCATTGTATATTCTTGGCTCCCTTGTTGTTATTTAATTGACCATATATTTGTGGGTCTATTTCTGGGTTCCCTATTCTGTTCCACTTATCTGTGTGCCTATTTTTCTGACAATATCATACTGTTTTGATACTATAGCTTTGCAGTATAGTTTGAAATCATGGACTGTGATACCTCCAGTTTTGTTCTTCTTTCTCAGGATTGCTTTGGCCATTTGTGATCTTCTGTGGTTTCATACAAATTTTAGTATTGTTTGTTCTAGTCCTCGAAAAATGGCATTGTAAGTTTTGATAGGGATTGCATTGAATCTGTAGAAAGCTTTGGGTAATATGGACATTTCAACAATATTAATTCTTCCAATCCATGAGCATGGAATATTTTTCAATATTTTGTGTCTTATTTCTTTCACCAATGTCTTATAGTTTTCAGTATACAAGTCTTTCACCTTGTATTAATTTATTCCTAGGTATTTTATTCTTTTTGATACAATTATAAATGGGATTGTTTTCTTAATTTCTCCTTCTGATAGTTGGTTATTAGTTTAAAGAAAGCAACAGGTTTCTATACATTGATTTTGTATCCTGCAACTATAGTGAATTCATTTATTAGTTCTAACTATTTTTCTGTGGAGTCTTTCTTTATACAGTATCATGTCATCTGTAAATAGCGACAGTTTTACTTCTTTCCTTCCAATTAGGATGCCTTTATTTTTGAGTATTTTTAAAGTTAAAAATATCATCCTGATATCTTCATTTGGGAATTTTCCACTCCTGATGAATCCAGTGGTATAATCTTTTTACTGGAATGGTTAATGCTGATTTTAGTATTTGATATGGCATGTATTGGTATTGCTACTTTTGATGCATGGTATGGAGTGATTTGTGTTACCTCCTGCGTGTGTGTGTTTCAACTTCCCTAATTTTTTTCTGATGGTCTGAGCTTATAAATTAGGCCTCATTTTAGCATGTTGATGTATATATACAATTGGGTCGATTCTTCAAGATGTTTAATCAAGCTTATCTGGTCCAATTAGTCGAACACAATTTCCTATGGTAGGAGTCCTGAACTACTGCCAGCATTGTAGATCTTATCTTTAGGTTTGCAGATGTTTAATAACCACATTGAGATGATCTAAGAGTGCCGGGCAATTTCTTTCAAGCAGTGGCTTTGGACTTCGAAATTTTTTGCTTTTTTTTCCCCCCCAAGATCTACCTTAACATCTGTCACCTAGTACACGTGTACATGACTGAACAGAGTGTTAACTGCAGAATAATTACGCGACTATCCGAGAGGTTCCTTAAATTTTTCACTCTGTTTCAGATATAAGAAAAACTGTTCCCTTTCCAGGTGGAAACCAGTTAAGCTGATTTCACGAACTACTAGTGGGTCGTTAAAGGCAGACTGAAATCGCTCCTCTAGCAGTCTCCGCTGCTGCTCCTTCTGTCCCAGCCTTTTGGAAATGCATTGCATAAGTTACCGAGCCGCAGCTGCACTTCGTTCCTAGAGGGTGGGCCGGTTTTCTTCCCGGGAAGCAGCAGGGCGCCGACCTACAGCCCCAGGCTCGGTGGATGATGCGGGGCTCGACCCGTTTCCCTGCCTACCAGCTTCCTCGAAGTCCGTCCCGCCTCCTTCATCTGCTCTCGGCGAATTTAGTGCCTCCCCTGAGAAGTGGGCCGAGCGCCGAGCGATCGATGCCTCCTCCCCGCCCTGGGAGCCGCCATTTTGGGGGGAGGAGAAACACTCGTAGGGGTGGCTGCGGCTCAATGGGATGTTGACTGGCTTCTTCTCTTGCCAGCGCTGTGGAGCCGGGTCAGAAGCCTCCACCGGGGCCGCTCCTCCGGCTGCCTCTCCGGAATGAGGCCTCAGTTCCCGCGCAGGACGGCTCCCTTTTTCTTCCGAGAGTAAGTGGCGGCCGGCGGCGCGGCGCGCCCCCGCGCGCCCTCCGCTGTCAGTTACCCCGCGCGGCCCCGTCCCTCCCCCGCCCCGCTGGGCGCTCGGCGCAGACTCGCTTGTTTATTTCTGCAGGAGCCCAAGGAGAGGCCGAAGCCGAGACGATGCCTGGGAAGCTGAAGGTGAAAATCGTGGCCGGGCGCCATTTGCCGGTGATGGACCGAGCTAGTGACCTGACTGATGCCTTCGTGGAGGTTGGTGCAAGGTCCTGCCCCTCCAAACACAGGGAGCGCCGAGCCCTGTGAAGGATCTTAGCCACCTCGCCCGCAGCCTCTCAGCCCATTCCCCTGTCGACCGCCCTGCTGGGTGCCGTGCTTGTCCAGCCCTCCCTGGAGGGCTGCCTGCCGAGACTGCAGCCCATGTGACGGGGGCAACTGCTCGCAGGCGTCCGCGGCGCGCTCTGCCGCGCGGGGAGGCTTTTACTGCTCTGCCTGCAGGGTGACCCTGATGTCAGGACTCCTCTAACAGGCCACCTGCCAGTCAGGGCATCCCGAGGTGTGACCACGCGGCCACTGAAACACACACACACAGACACACAGACACACACACACACACACACACCCGTCTTTGGTGGGGGGAGGGTAGCTAGCTTTTAATGCTACGGTGATGGAGATGATGTTTAAGAAGGTAGATACGGTCCGTTATGGGCACTGGGGGAGCTGCAAGGCGATCTCCTCTTTAACATATTATTTTCTGAATCATCAGTGTAAGTTCTAAGACCCAAGTGCAACACTTTTCTTCTCTCGTATAGACTGGTAGGTCGAGGAGCTGTTTCAGGGTAATTTAGTGCCTTGTGGTAGGAAGCCAATTAAGTGCCATGGATTTAAATTGCAAAATTGCTTTTTAAATCTAATGATTAGTTTAAAACTCATGCTAATTAGCACAGGCCCCGGAAAGTAATAATCCAGAGAAAGAAGCCAAGTAAGATTGTAATAAAAATTGTCACGGTGAGCCAGAGCATTAGAACGATAATCGTTTGGGCTATTAATGCTTAGAGTTGATAGATACATGATAATATACAGCCTGATTCCATATCAATATAAAATACTGTTGATGTTCCCTAAAGATTCTCTGACCTAATCAGACATTGCCATTGCAGTTCTCAAGCTCAACTTCATTTTTATGTGAGAAACAGTTACTGGGTGTGTTCTTGGGCCAGATGATAGGTCATGGGGATACACAGATTGCCAAAGCCTAGTCTTTGCTTTCTGGTATCGCAGAGACTGACCCACACAATTTAGGTTAATAAATAATAGCTAATACGTAGTGAGTCTCATTATTGCCAGGTCTGTGCTAAGTTTTTTTTCAATTCTTAGTCCTTATAACAGTCCTGCTATTGTATTATTTTCCCATATTGTAATTGAAGTACCTGAAAGACACAAGTTTTTTGTTTGTTTTTTTTTAAATTTTGTCATCAAGTTACCCAAGAGGTACAGTGGGTACACAGAAGACTTTTTTTGTTTTATTTAAAATTAATTAATTAATTAATTTATTTTTGGCTGTGTTGGGTCTTTGTTTTTGTGCGAGGGCTTTCTCCAGTTGCGGCAAGCGGGGGCCACTCTTCATCGCGGTGCGCGGGCCTCTCACTATCGCGGCCTCTCCCATTGCGGAGCACAGGCTCCAGACGCGCAGGCTCAGTAGTTGTGGCTCACGGGCCCAGTTGCTCCGCGGCATGTGGGATCCTCCCAGACCAGGGCTCAAACCCGTGTCCCCTGCATTGGCAGGCAGACTCTCAACCACTGCGCCACCAGGGAAGCCCCTGTTTGTTTGTTTTAATATCACATGGACTTTTGTTTCCAAGCAGTATATACATGTAATCAATCAAAACATATCTGAAAGGAACCATGAAACCTGAGAACTGCTATGGGGACTTGCTGGTACATAGGAACCTAGCAAATTCAGGAACCACGGGAAAATGTTTTGAGATAACATTTGCGTTGTCAACCTCTATTGACTGTTTTCACAATTAAAGATATTTTATAACTTAAAAAAAAAGCCTAGGAACAGTAAATAATTTGCCCAAGGTGCCTTAACCTTGTAAATCTCCAAAGCCTAGTGGTCTGTTAATCCACAGTGCAAATACTGCCTCTCCAGGCAAGATGATGAGTGTTTCTGCAGACTGTGGAAGCTTAATTCTGTCTCTGAAGGTTTAGGGAGGCTTCCTAAAAAAAGTGACATTTGAACTGGGCCTTGTAGGGTACCCAGGATTTTACCAAGCAGAGGGAACATCAGAGGCACAGAGTGGGATACACGGTGTGTTAGGAAACCATCTTAGTTTGGGATGTGTCTGGAGTCAAAGTGGATGTGTGCGTAGTGGAGGCTGTGAGGGATAAGGCTGGGAAGGTAGGTTGGCGCCAGCGCCCTTTTCTGTGTTTTTTGTAAATAGAGGGTAAACGGGGGAAGTTCTTCAAGCAGAAATGAAGTAAGATCATGTTTGGATTAGGTTGTTTCTTTGTAGAATGACTTGAATGGTGATGTTATCGATGGACTGGATAGATGAGAGATGAGGCAAGGAGATCAGTTAAGAAGGTGGTAAAATTACCCAGACAATATGTGCACGTTTAGAATGGCAGTGGGAATGGATTAAAGGGGAAAGATTTGAGGGACATTTCTTAGGTAAAATTCTCAGGCCTTGGTAACAAATGGCTTTTGCTGGTGAGGGAGGGGTTGGATTCAAGGGTGACTCATTAATTCCTTCTTCAACAAATAGTTACTGAGTGTCTGCTCTTTGCCAAGCCCCATGCTAGTCACCGATCTAGCTGATGCATATGTGATGGTGAACAAAATAGACTTGGTTCCTGTTTTTACGGAGTTTATATTTTGGTGGGAGAGCCAGACATTAAAAAGTAAAGAAAGAGTACATTTATTTATTTATATTTTTATTTTTTATTTATTGGCTGTGTTGGGTCTTCGTTGCTGTGCGCGGGCTTTCTCTAGTTGTGGCGAGCGGGGGCTACTCTTCATCGTGGTGCACGGGCTTCTCATTGCAGTGGCTTCTCTTGTTGCGGAGCATGGGCTCTAGGGAGCGCGGGCTTCACTATCAGTAGTTGTGGCTCGTGGGCTCTATAGAGTGCAGGGCTCAGCAGTTGTGGTGCACGGGCTTAGTCGCTCCGCAGCACCTGGGATCTTCCTGGACCAGGGATCGAACCCGTTTCCCCTGCATTGGCAGGCGGATTCTTAACCACTGCGCCACCAGGGAAGTCCCAAGAGTACATTTATAATTACAAGTTGTGATGAGTGCCATGAAAGAAAACGACAGAAAGAGAATCTCAGGAACTTTAGGTTGAATTATCAGGGGAGGCCTCCGAGGAAGTGCCAGTTAGGCAGAGACCTGTGGACGAGAAGGAGCTAGCTGCTCAGAGTGTGTTTTTGTGTGTGTGTGTGTGTGTGTGTCTGTCTGTCTGTCTGTCTGTCTGTCTGTCTGTGGAGGGGAGGGGCCGGGCAAAAGAGACTGGAGGATAGGAGAGTCTCAGCAGAGGGAAGATCCTGAGGGTTTGCTTTGTTTTAGGAAGTGAAGGAAGATGTGTGTGCTGGCATGTAGTAAGTGAAGGGGAGAGTGCTGTAAGGTAACGTTGGAGAGTTAATCAGGGAGCCAGTTGTGCAGGATCCTAGAGGCCATGACTGAAGGTTGGATTTTATTCTCAGTTCAGAGGGAAGAAGCACTTGTTGAGATGAGCACTCTTGTTGCTGTTTGGAGAATGGACTGCAGAGGGGAAAGAGCTGAAGCAGGCAACTACTTAGGAGATTCCATTATAGTTCAAAAAAGAGGCAGTGAGGGTCAAGGTGATGGTTTTGCTAGTAGAAGTGGATGGATTCCAGATATCCTTGAAGATAGACAGTAGAGGATTTGTTGGTAGACTGGAGTAGGGATCAGGGAAAGGGAGACTGAAAGGTGATTCCTAGCTTTCTGGAGTCACTGGGGCAATTTTCTCAGTCTCCATAGGGTTGAGGGAGATTGAGTGGGTTGAGAATCAGCTTCCATTTGGGCATGTTAAATTTGAGATGTCTTTGGTTCCTTTAATTGGAGTTGTCAAGGAGAAAGTTGGATTTGTGAGTATGGTGTTTCGAAGAGAGGTATGAGTTAAAAATAAGCTCACACAGGCCAGTGCTTCTCAACTCTGTGAGACCCGGTCCTGCCTTTATATAGTAGGTATTTTGAAATCTTCCCTCTACTATCTTGGCATGATATCTATAGCTAATATAACCTATCTATGCCCACAGTTTAAAAAAAATCAATATAATGCTCTAACTGTAATATGATAGAGAAATAAAAGTATTTTTTAATGTGTTTCAATATGGAAGTGCTTGTTAATGACCACAGAAGACATGAAGTAATCAGGTTGCGCCCATGATATTTACTGAGCCTTTGTATATATCAGATACTATACTGGCTGTTGTACAGCATGCTGGGGATAGAGCAGTGAGCAAAATGAAAGTTTCTGTAGTCACGGAACTTAGGTTCTAGTGGGAGGAAGGAGTTAATCAAAAAAATAGTTAAGTAAGAGATAAAGTATGCTAGATTGTGAGAAGCTTCCCATGTGGAGAAAATAAAGCAGAATTCAGGATAGGAAGTACCTCACCTCCATGTAAAATCACGTGAACATGACTGCTCCTCTCACAGAGTGAGACAGTTGTGTAGTTTTGGCATCTCAGATGGGCCTTCACTGCCATTGGTTATCTGATTTCCCAAAATACACTATAGTCAACTCATGGGAAAGAGAGTTGTCCATTAATTTTCACAGTGGTTGCATTTCTTGACAGTTAAAGTGTATTAAAACCCATCATAATATTCTATCTATAAACCTGAGTTAGGGTCTAGGTAGGTTTTTCGCCCATGTGGCTATCTGGTGTGGATATTTGAAAGTCATGACATGAGACAAGTCTTCATTGTTGGGGACTGTCTCTTGAATTGCAGGACAGCATCTCTGGCCTTCCTTACTAAATACTATTATTTGTCCCAAAAATGAAATTTTTGAAATTTAGAAATTATTCGTTCCTAAATTTGCAAAGTTTCTTTAGAAGTTGGTTCTGTCCCTTTTGCAAACCATTGACTTAGGGGAGAGAAGAGGGAGCGAGAAGAGGGATGGATCCTTGAATGAACATGACATTAAGAATTTATTAGAGGTGGAGGACTAGGGGAAGGAAACTGAGATTGTTAGCCAGTGGGTGGGAGAAAAATCTAGAAAGTAATGTCTCAGAAGGCAAGAGAGGAAGTTTCTAGAAAGAGGAAGTCCTCAACTGTCAAATGGCACTGAGAGGTCAAGTAAGGGGACAGAGAAATCACTGGATTGGACAACATAAGGATGTTAAGGGTCCTGGCTTGAGGAGTGACAAGGGCGGAAGCCCATACTGTAGTGATTTAGAGGGTTAAAGTACACGGGAGTAAGGAAGTAGGAGAGGCATGAATAGGCAATTGTTTCAGGAAATATGGCTGTGAAGGGAGAGGAGAAATAGTGTGGTATTTGGGGGGAGTATGCAGCTTTTAGTACTTAAAAAAAAATAAGTTGGAAGATATTAGAACATACTTGTGTGCTAGTAGGAATAACCCAGCAGAAAGGGAAAGATTAATGCAGGAAAAAGGGGATAATGAAGGATTACAATATAATAAAGGGATAAATTTTGTGATATGGACTCTAAGTACCATATAAGCTCATAGGAAAGGGACATAATGAAGCCCGAGCTGGTGATGAGAAATCTTTGTGCTGGGCTTGAAAGGTGGTGCCATTTCCATAGGCAGAGAGGAAAAGGGGGCATTTTTTGGATGAAGAGGATAAACGATAAAAGCAAAAGGAGGGAATATAGCACATGTAATTGAAGGGAGGGTTCTTGTTAAATAGAAGTGGGAAATAAAATTTGGCTGGGTAGAGAGGATGCTGATTACTAAGTGGTCTGAAAACGATGGGGAGAAGTCTGTACAGCAGATGCTCTCTTAACCAGTTTCTGCTAACTGCCTCGTTACAGTGCCCAGTGCTCTGCATTTCTGCCGTAAACACATTCTTGAATACCCCATACGGTTAGATTATACTCCATTGTGCCTGCTTCTCCCATCAGTTGGCTGATATGCTTTACTAAGAGGCAGTTGCGTTTATTCCCTAACCTATTTATGCCAACACTATTTGTTATTGTTATTTATTTAAATCTTATACAAATCAGTGAAATAAGTGGGATAATGAAGTTGATAATGCTGTGTAAAGCATTATGGATACAGTTGCTAAAAATTGCTCTTGAATTAGATGAAGATTGTAAAGAATCTAGGATTCTCTATCCATAGTTATTTTACCAGTGATTTTAAGTTTTACCACATTTTAAAGAAACCCAGACTGGCAAACACAGATGATATGTTATGAGTGTGGTTTATGCAAAAAAGATGACACAGAACTGTCAACAGTGGACCCTTACTCAAAGAAGAGGCTTCAGTCTTACGATAAAAGATAGAGGAATGAATATTTATTTATATGTTTTATTTGAAAATGTTTACTGTTTGTATCATTTTTAATGATTATCTGATCTAACCAGATTATTTGATTGAGTAATCAGATATTGGTCCTGATTGCGTTGGGGTTGAGGGAATTTCTACTATACATGATGTGAGGAGTTTAGGAAGCCAGTGAAGACCAAGTAGTACTTAAGGATGATTATTGTGGGAATCTCCAGGATGAACAGGATGGGATTCTGTACAAGGGGAGTATTAATCAAAATATATCCCAATATTAATGTGCATGTTATAAACTGTTCCGCTAAACTACATTATCATTTTGTTTATCCAGGAGCCTTTGAGGGAACAGGGATAGGAAAAGAAATTAATATTTAATGAGCATTTTCTACCAGACATTTTGCTAAGTCTCTACATACATTATCCTGTTTAATGCTTACAGCAACTCCCCTTTTCAGAGGAGGAAGCAGCTTTAAATAACAGGTTAAATAACTTTCTCAAGGTAATATAGCTAATGAGTGGGGAAAGAGAATGTGTTTACCTTACTAGGGAATCTTGTTAAAATCCCTGATGTTCTTTAAATTGTAAGGCATTCATTTAATTGCTGAATAATAAAATCTCCTTCCAATTAAATAAGGCCAAATGAACTCTGATTCTTCTTTAGTAGAAGGGGAATCACCACAATGTTGGCAGAACATGCACTCTAGCCTTTTTCTTCTTCTAAAATCTTGTCTTTTGCTTGTTTGTTTAGTATAGTGTGGGGACTGTCAGATTTTTATTATATCTAGAACGGACAGTTGACCAAAAAAAAAAAAAAAAAATCACAGTATAGCACTACATTATAATGGGACAAAACTGAAGAGGGCTCTGAAATCATAGCTTAAGAAATGATACGCTGCTTTTGGCAATTGAGCCAAAATCCTTAAGTACATTTGGCTTTTGAATGGTTTTGAATGCTTTTATGAATCCTAACGACATTTTACTTCAAATAAAGCAGTATTTAGGTAAATTAAACGATAAGTATTTCTTTGATATTTTGAATATTGAAATGTAATGAAAACTAGATAAGTAAATGAGCAGATTTCTTCCCAGGTTTCTTTTTCCTTGTTTCATTTCTTTAACATTTGTGATTTAAAAGTAAAAAAAAAAAAAATTATGCAAGTAATACAGTTGGCCCTTCGTATCCCTGGGTTCCACTTCCTCGGATTCAACCAACTGCAGGTAGGAAATATTTGGAAAAAAATTCCAGAAAGTTCCAAAAAGCAAAACTGGAATTTGTTGTGTGTGGCCGCTATTTACGTAGTATTCACATGGAATTTACAACTGTTTACATAGCATTTACATTGTGTTAGGTACTGAAGAGATGATTTAAAGTGTATGGGGGGTTGTGCATAGGTTATGTGCAGGTACTGTGCCATTTTATATGAGGGACTTGAGCATCCACAGATTTGGGTATCTGTGGGGTGGGGGGGTGGGTGGGAGGAGTCCTGGAACCAATACCCGTGGGTACTGAGGGATGACTGTACATGAATAGCTCCTGTTAGAAAAGATTCAAATACTCATGTAAAACTTGAAAGCCCCTTACTTCTTACTTACAACACTATACTGTGTTGTCTACACCCTTATCAGTCCCTTCTTCAGAGATAATTGCTGTCACTTCTTTGGCATGTATTCATCTACTCCTTCTCCCCTGCTTTAAAAAAAACAAAAAACTTTTACATATCATATTTTTGAAAACAAATGTAATCATACTTTTTATATTCTACTACTTGGTTTTTTCAGTTATTATGCCATTGACATCGTCCCCTGACAGTACATGTAATCAACTCCATTCTTTAGTAGGGAGCATGTGATTTATTTAGTCATCTTCTTGTTGTCACTAGGTTTTTGTGTATCTTTTGGGAAGGGGCCATATGTGAATGTACTTCAGGATAAATTCCCGGCAGTGAATCCAGAATTTTATAACTGAATCAAAACAGTTTTTGCCATTTGAATTTTATTTTAATTTTTGATGTTTTTGAATTTTAAATAATCCATTTAAAAAATAGGTAATATATGTGCATGGCTCCAAATTCAAAAGGTACAGGATGAGTCAGCCTCTCATCGCCTTTCCTTTAACCGATCTGTCTTGTTTCGTTTAGTGGCCGCTGTTAACATTTGTTGTATATCCTTCCAGAAATAATCTGTGCATATGTAGGCATATATCATATGCCTTATAACGTTTTGTCGTTTCTTTCCCTCCACAACGAATGCCGTACACACTGCCCTGCAGTAGAGGGATGTATCTTGGACACTGTTCCATCCATCCTAGTGCACGGAGACCTGCTTCCATCTTCTGTATAGCACTGCATTGTGTGGCTTTCCCATACTTAATTTAGCCAGTTCCTGATTGATGGACTTCTAGGTTATTTCCAATCTTTTGCTACTGTAATGCTGCTTATATATGTCATTGTGCACCTATGTATGAACATAAAGGGTGTAGGCACTTAAAATTTTGATAAGTGTTGTCAGACTGCACTTTGTGAAGATTGTTCTAATTTGCATTCACAGCAACAGAGTATGAGAGTGCCTCATTCACACTGTGTTTTCAAACTTTTTGATCTTTGCCAACCTGAGTAGTAAAAATGTCGGTTTAGTTTGATTTCTCTTAGTATGAATGAGGTTTTCAGCTCTTGATATACTTAAAAGACATCTATATTTCCATTTCTTTGAATTTCCTTTGTTTGGTTGGTTTGTTGATCTTTTTCTTATTGCTTTGTAGGAACTTGTTAGAAATTGAAGAAATTAGCTGTTTGTGACATATTTGGCAAATCCTTTTTCTCAGTTTCTTATTTATCTTTGACTTTATCGTATTCCTTACCATGCAGGAACTCATTATTTTTACGTAATTTCTTAAACCTTTTCAACCCTCTGACCAAACTGCCTAAGTACCAAATGGTTGGTATCATTCCTTGATAATTCAAATTGCATGATAAAATAACTAGAAAAATGTACAGAAGATAATAACTATAGGTTTGGGTATTTTGCTTTTAGAACATTTTCTGGACTGATTAAACATTAATATCTACAAGTATTATAATACCAATTGTAGGGTTGTAGGTCAAGAAGGAAAGGAGATTTCATAGATTATCTGATTGAACCAGCATTTCCTAAGTGTCTACAACATGCAAAACTCTTTACTGGGTATCGGGATAAACCTGTAGTGAATTTTGAGGTTAGAAAAGATACTTCATGGTGATAACTGATAGAATTAGGGAAGAGCTTAGAGAGATCAAATTTAGGAAAGGTGAGACAATCTAGGAAGTAGTTTCTTAACTGTTTTGCTCTTAAGCTTCCTGACCGCTTCTCAAGTCCAGCCTGAGGTTTCACAATCTCCATTCTTTCTTAGAAGCAAGTCCCAGGGATTTAGCCTCCTTTCTGCCTTCTTCCTTTTTTTCTTATTTACGTTTGCATTTTGATTTAGTGTCTGCCAAGACTGGCTATGAAAAGGTAGTCTCCCCATTCCAACCCCTTTTATTGTCCCTGAAGATAGAAACATAAAACCCTTAATGACCATAGTTTATTGCTGATCACTGTGTATGCACAGGTAAGGATTTAAAAAGTAACAAATACTGAGGAAGTGAGAAAATATGAGGATATGTTACTAAGTTCTTATAATAATGGGCTGTAGTTCTGGATTCCCTTGATGAGATGGTAAGAGTCAGCTGTCCTTTCTACCTTCTGATTATATTTTGCTGGTCCTCCACCCTTAAGACTTTCCCCTTTTGTCTGAGCTCCTGTTTAGTGAAGGCCATGTGATTACTTTCTCCACGCTGACATAATGGTCTGATTTTAATTTCCCTGTAGAGCTAGTCAAGCAGAACAGTGGGTGATCTCTTGTTGCAGGTGTAGTTTATAAACTTGCTTGGACCCATCCATACTTTCTTTCGTTTTGTCTCAGGGGACAGTTGTCTTTTTTCCCCTGCATGGTTAATCCTCCTGTTGTTTAGCTGATGTTAAATTTTAATTTTATTCACTTTTTTAATATTTTTATTTGAACTGTTCTTACTTGTTTTTAGGTAAAATTTGGTAATACCACCTTTAAAACAGATGTGTATCTCAAGTCCCTCAACCCTCAGTGGAACTCAGAATGGTTTAAATTTGAGGTAAGTTTTTAAATGTCAGCATTTTTGCATGTGTATTTTTGAGGTGACCCTTTTTTCCCAGGAATGATTGGACTACGTTTTATTTCAGGTATAGTAGTTTTCCTACACCATAAAAATATTTCCTAAGAATATTGAGTTTTCAAAAAATTATGTTACAGTTCAGAAAATATCGTATATGAATAGGAGAACCCAGATTAAAAAGGTATTATATTATTATATAGTAATTTTCTCTGGATTTTAGCATATACCAAAAATCACTTAAGAATAATGTACAGATTAAACATTTTTTTGAATTGTGATAAAAATACATATCATAAATATTGCCATTTTAGCCTTTTTTTTTTTTTTTAATTTATTTATTTTTATTTTATTTTATTTTTATGGCTGTGTTGGGTCTTCGTTTCTGTGCGAGGGCTTTCTCTAGTTGTGGCAAGCGGGGACCACTCTTCATCGCGGTGCGCGGGCCTCTCACCGTCGCGGCCTCTCCTGTTGCGGAGCACAGGCTCCAGACGCGCAGGCTCAGTAATTGTGGCTCACGGGCCCAGCTGCTCCGCGGCACGTGGGATCCTCCCAGACCCGGGCTCGAACCCGTGTCCCCTGCATTGGCAGGCAGATTCTCAACCACTGCACCACCAGGGAAGCCCAGCCATTTTTAAGTGTACAATACAGTAGCATTAATTGCATTCACATGCATACAATGTTGTGCAACCATCACCACTATTTCCAAAATTTTTTCATCACTCCAAAGAGAAAATATTCATTCAGCAACGACTCCCCATGCCCTCCTCTCTCCAGCCTCTTGTAACCTCTAATCTACTTTCTGACTCTGAATTTGCCTATATAAGCATTTAATATAAGTAGAATCATAAGTATTTGTCCTCTGGTGTATGGCGTCTTTCACTTAGCATAATGTTTTCAAGGTTCATCCATGTTGTGTAGCATGTATCAGAATTTCATTCCTTTTTATGGCCGAATAATATTCCATTGTATGAATATACCATATTTTGTTTATCTATCTGTTGATGCACACTTGGGTTTGTTTCTGCCTTTTGGCTGTGGTGAATAATGCTGCAGTGAACATTGGTGTACCAGTATCTGTTTGACTCCCTGTTTTCAGTTCTTTTGGGTCTATACCTAGAAGTGGAATGGCTGAGTCACATGGTAATTTCTGTGTTTAGCTTTTTAAGGAACTGCCAAACTTTTCCACAGTGGTTGCACCATCTTACATTCCTACCAGCATCTATGAGAGTTTTGGTTTTTCCATATCCTTGTCAATACTTGTTATTTTATTTTATTTTTTAAAAAAATGTAACCCATCCTAGTAGGTCTGAAGTGGTATTCACAGTATAATTTTAATGTGCATTTTTATTATGAATGAGGTGAGTTTGACTTCCTATGGCTAAGGACCATCTGCATTCTTTTACTTTGAACTGTCTCATATTTAAACCACCTGAAGAAGGTATTTAGGTTTCGGAGGTTGACTTCACCAGACTTGATGACCAGTTTAATACAAAGAATGTAGATGTGAGGTGTTATCTAATCGGTTTTGATTTGCATTTCCCTAATGACTAATCTCTCTACCTTTGCTTAGAGATAAATCTGTAAGATTTTTTTTCCTGGAAATAAGTAATCTTTTACATTTGGTATATGTATACATTTATGGTAGTGAAGATTTTTAAATTATAAGATTTAATTTTTAAGATATACTTTTTTAGGTGGATGATGAAGATTTACAAGATGAACCTCTCCAGATCACAGTTCTTGACCATGATACATATAGTGCAAATGATGCCATTGGTAAAGTGTACATTGACATTGATCCTTTACTCTACAGTGAGGCTGCAACGGTCATCTCAGGATGGTTTCCAATTTATGATACCATTCATGGTAAGCAGTTCATTTTAAGAAAATAAGTCACAGTCTTTTAATTTATCCTTAAAGACTTTTGTGCTGTGCCTGGTATTTTTAAAATACGTATCTTCCAAAGATGTCTTCTCTTTTAGTAGACATGTGGTGGTGTGTATTGTTGGTAGGATTGTAACTTTTCTGACCATAATTTGAAATAATGCCTGCGAAATCTGTACAATATAGTAAGCAAATGCATCATTTGAAAATCATCTAATATTGCTACTGTGTTTCTAAAACACATTTTAAAATGAATAATCTTGAAACTTTTCTGCTTAGAAATTCTTGAAAGGAAAGAAAATTCTTCAAAGGCTTTTCGTTGCCTAAAGCAAAGTTCTCAAAGTATGGTCTGGGGACATCTGTGGGTCCATGAGATACTTTCACAGGCTCTGTGAAGTGAGATGAGAACTGTTTTCAGGACAATACTTATATGTCATTTGCCATTTTTAGTCTCACTTTCTTACAAGTTGTGCAATGGAGTTTTCAGAGGTTTTATGATGTATGATGTTACCACACATTGAATGTAGAGCAGAAATTAGAATCTAACTATTTCATTAAGCTACACACTATAGAGATTGGCAAAAATGTAATGTAATGCCACTCTTATCACTAAAATATTTTTGTTTTTCAAATTAGTTATTTTTATAAAAAATGTTTATTTTGACATAAATCGATTTACTACTACTTTAAATGAAGTAATAAGTAAATATTTGTCTAAATTCTCAATTTAAATTTATAATATGGTAAATATTGAAGGTTTTGACCCACATAGAGAAAGACTCTTTGAGATCAATAATTTTTGAGATTGTAGAGGGGTCCTGCAATCAAAAAGTCTGGGAACCACTAGCCTAAAAATACGTCATCTCTTTAAAATGGCAGATGGACCATTATGGGCATAAGGAACTGGCAGATGCTTCTGCCTACAGTCTTGCATTTTTCTGTCTATTTTACATTTTTGACCTGGCAATTCCATTGATAGTAGTTTAGTATAAGAAGATAAGATGTTTGATGAGATTTATGTGTATTGTGACATTATTCATATTCTCTATTATTTATTGATGTTTAAAATGGTAAAATAAATTGGAAAACAGGATTTACTTAAATAAATTAGAGCATCTATAGAATGAAAATAATTAGGAAACAAAGTTAGCATTGCTGTTATGATATGTTATTTTTAAATCATTAGTTATTTGCCTGATTATTTAATTATACTTTATTTTCTTAAGGTAGAAACTTGTTTTTCCTTTTGAAATTATAGGTATCCGTGGGGAAATCAATGTAGTTGTCAAAGTAGACCTCTTCAATGATTTAAATCGATTTAGGCAGTCGTCATGTGGAGTCAAATTCTTTTGCAGTAAGTAAAAATATTTTATTACTCATTTGACAGGAAATTTAATAATTGTTAAATGGGAAATCAAATTAATGTTTCAGAAGTCTAATGGAAAACCTATTATACCTTGGTCTTAATGCCAAAGAGAAAATTGCGAATTTTTCAGAAGTAATTACTGTAGCTCTGGGAACTGTTCATCTGATTTTAAAGTAAATGATATCTAATTTTTCACAAGTTCATAGAAAGATTTTTTTAGAAAAATCCAGTGGGGCATGTGTGTGCATGCGGTCATCATGACAGTGACACTGTGGCCCACAGGGAGGCTGCCTCTGGCTGTTCCCCACATGCCCCCTTCTCGAGTCTCTGTGCCAGCCTCTGCCCGCAAGAGCGTGATGAGAAGGAATCCCATTAATCATTGCTGGTTACAGTCACTTAACTCCAGTAGAAAGAGGAACAGGTGAAGATTTTGGGACCTTTTTCAGAATTTTTAAAGAAGAATCCATATATTAATGAGACAGTATTTACATAAACCTTATGTTTAGTGATATTGGGTCTGAGGTGGAGAATTGATTGTTAAAGCACTACGTAAGATTACAGCTCTGAAGTACTTAAGAATGACTAGAAACAAGATTGAAAATAAAGGTGGAATTTTTTTTCCTGCAATGCAACAAATAATTCATCCTTAGAGAAATTAGATATGGGAATGCAAAGTGTACATTTGTAGGTGAACTGTGCATTTGCTACAGTCCTAACTCAAAACCCAACAATGAAGGGAATAAACCCAAACGGACCTATACAGAAAGAGTCCACAATTCATTTAGGCCACATGTTGAAAGAAAATCACTGCATTGTTAAACTAGGTATGTGTCTGCATAATATAAAACATTGTGATGTGAAACAGGTGATACACTGTATCTGAACAGTAGCCTATGCTACTTTGATGTCAGCCGGTTGTCAGAGGTTAGCGACAACATAGAGGGAGAGGACTTGTCACACTTTCTCAGCCAATGAAAACAAATCCCATTAATGTCTACATTGGGGAAACAAATTTGATGAGGCTACACGTGTGGCGTATTCAGACTTCATTCAAATGGGCTCTTCAAAACCAGGCAATACAGACGTGGAGCCATTTGTGGTGGATGGACGTGTATATCTTACAGAAGTCTCAAATGGCTTTAAAAAGCAGAATTATTTAAAAAACATAATTACTGAACAGTAATTTATAGAGAAGATTGCAAGCTACTCATCTAATGTAGGTTTTACTCTTGTACCAGTAGGTCAACAAAAGGTTAAAATAATTTTCACGTATTTGTCTTACTTTATAAAGGTTAATATTTTATTGCCTATTACATTTCTTTCAAAAGTCAGAACAAATTACTTTTGTCAAGTGTGTAAAAGATCTGACTATAATTAAGCTTTGAATAACTGTCAAAAAAAGAAAAAGCCAGTGGCATTTTATGCTGGTATAGGATGCTGAAAGATAGGAGTGGAGCACTAGAGGCGGCACTGTGGTCCTGTCCACAGTGACATAAGCATCTACAGGTATGGAGCCCTGCGGATGCCATGAAATATGGGTCACAATTCAACAGAGCTGGGCAATTCATAGCCAGCCTGGACTAATAGGGTTGAAAACTCCTAGGTAGTTGAGTTAGTTTCAAGGCATGAATATAGTTTGGTATAGATGTTCTCACATTCTCCCCTTTTTAATAAATCCAGTGACGTTTGTTGTTCTATGTATTGAATGAGTCTGTTAAGTAGTACAGTGACTACTGAACCAATTGGCCTTATAACCATGGATTATTAGAAACTACAGGCCTGTATGACTTCTCAGATTATGTCAGAAAGGTAATGGTTTGGTTTTTAAGGCTGCAGTAAGTGGTGTGCAGAACTTTTTCAAAGGGTTTCCAATAATTAGAGTGTTTTGGTATTCATTATCTGCTTTCTGATTTTTTATGTAATATCAGCTAGCTCACTTTAATTTTGACTTTTTTACACTTTGTATTGAACGCTATTTAAGATGGTCTGTAGCTGTTTTCTAAATTATAAAAATACAGTTTATATCTACTATGCTTGCTTGAGAAAGACAAGAGGCCTCATGAAGGAAAATGATTATTTCTAAGAATAAAGTGGAACTTAGAAGACTGTTTGATTGAAAGTATTATTATGATTGCATTGAGGTTATCACAGTAAAAGATGTTCTTGTACTATGCATCCAAAAGGTGAGAACTTAGTTGTACATTTTTAAAAAGTTAAATTTAGCCTTGTGATAAATAGAAGCATAATAGATAATTTTTTTAACAGCGACATCTATTCCAAAGTGCTATAGAGCTGTAATAATTCACGGATTTGTAGAAGAACTTGTGGTCAACGAAGACCCAGAATATCAATGGATTGATCGAATTCGCACACCAAGGGCATCAAATGAGGCCAGACAGAGACTCATTTCTTTAATGTCAGGTATTTAAAAAATAATAATAATAACTTCATGGCTGATTGACTTAATCCTCCAAAATTCTTCACTTCCTTTTGACATGCTACTAAAACTTTACAATGAAGACTATGAATTGTTAACTGACTGATTCCCTATCCCTGGTCCTGTCCTCCTGAACACATGTTCATGCATCAGATGGCACGCATTGCCATCTTATAACAAGACGAAATCTGAATCAGAAGCTTATAGTTACTTCTTAACTAAGTAGTAAAAGGAAATTGTGCTTATGAAGTGGCATAGTGGAAAGTGCCCTGAACAAGGAGGTAGGACACTGAGTTCTAGTTTTCCTCCTTGGAGTGTGTATTTGTAGTCAGAGCTTAGGTAATCTCTCTAAGGTGTTTTGTTTAAATGTTGCCTTTTCATAGTCCTTCTCTGACAACTTGTACCTCCTTTTACCCCTACTCCCCTGCCACTCTTACCCCATTACTTTATTTTCCTTTGAAGAACTTATTTCCATCTAAAGTTTGTATTTATTATGTACGTATGCGTGAGTGTATATGTACACTCACGCATACATACATACACACCCACACACTCTCACACAGATATATCAGATAATAAATATGTTATATTTATATTTAATAAGTACAAATGTTATATTTATAATAAATATATGTATTTAAATAGAAAATAGAAATATTTATACTTATATTAACATGTTAATTATATTTAATATTTATAAATACATAAAAATGTTATATTTATATTTAACATAATGTTACACTTAATATATTAAATAATCTATGATTTTCTGGACTCTTTCCTCTTACCACCATGTCCAGCTTTGTATTATGCAACATGCAGATAAGAGGCCGACTGTGTTTTCTTCCTTTTTTCGTAGGTGAACTGCAGAGGAAGATTGGCTTGAAAGTACTTGAAATGAGAGGAAATGCAGTTGTTGGGTACTTACAGTGTTTTGATCTGGAAGGCGAATCTGGGTTAGTGGTACGAGCCATAGGAACAGCGTGTACACTGGATAAATTAAGTAGCCCAGCAGCATTCCTTCCTGCATGTAATTCCCCGTCCAAAGAAATGAAGGAGTAAGTATGAATCGATGAATTGTTCTTATGGAGCTTTTTATCTTTTGCCTACATATTTTCATTTGATTTGAAACATTTTAGTAGAATTGTTCAACATACATTTTTTCCTGCAGCAGTTTTCTTATCAGAGATGACTATCAAAATTTGAAGCTTAAAACTATTTAGATATACCTAATATTTTATTTATACTGTCATGAAATTCAAATTAAGTAATGTAAAATTAAACTTGTTCCACATCTTTAGACACTGTATATCTAAAGCACAAAACGAATGTTTATGCATTCTGAAGAATTTTACTTGTTGTCTGGGGAATGCTTAATACCCTATATCTGATAATCCGATTGTGCCAATTATTCGCAACACAGTATAGAAAGCAGGAAAGATTGACCTTTGCAGGGGTCTCAAACTCCAGTGTCTACAGAGGCCAAGCAGTTTATATAAATAAAACAGTTGGGTATAATGGAGAATACTGGGGACTGCATAAAACAGATGTTGGCAAACTTTTTCTGTGAAAGGCCAGATAGTTAATATTTCAAGCACTGGCCATATAGTTTTTATGTTTGTTAACCAAAAAAAGAAAAAACGAGTTTGCCGATCTTGATCTAAAGGAATTTAAACTCTTAACACTTTTTTAAAAAGTATTTGTGATCCAACAGAACACTTCTGTTGGCTCCATTTGGCTAATGTGTCATAATTTGTGCCTAAGGCAGAGATTCTCAACATGGTGGTGGTGGTGCTATCAACAAAGAATGCTTGAAATGAAAATTTTCTGTCATAATGCCTGGGGTGAGGGGGATGATTCTTTTGGGGACCAGAAATGCTGACTGTCCCGCACAGCTAGGGACAACTCTGTACAACAGAGACTTGTTCCATACTAAATGCCAATAGCACTTCCATTGAGAACCATTGCTCTAGAGATTCTTCTAGATCAAGGGTCAACAAACTTTTTTGGTAAATGACCAGAATGGAAATAGCAAGGACTCAACTCTGCAGATGTTGCATGAAAGCAGCCGTCAATAGTATGCAAATGAATGAGTGTGTCTTTGTTCCAATAAAACTTACTTATTTTTGAAACAGATGGCAGGATGGATTTGGCCTGTACTGTATAGTATGCTGACCTCTGTCTTTTGTCATCAGGAGGTCAGAGTTCTGTAGTCAGAAAACCCAAAATGGTTCCCATTTCAGCAGTAGTCAAGAGAGGTTGCCTAGAAAGCAATCACAATTTGTTTTTTCAAACAGTCTATGTAAAAGTGAGATTCTTTATCTCAACTTTTTCTTTTTGTTTAATTATTCCTTTCTGCTGGCCTTTAGTTATTTGGGTTAAATTTTAGTCATGAGAGGGAGCACAGTATTACATACATTGCCTAATTTTATTTGGAAATACATTGATAAGTGAAATAATTGTTTTAAATGATTTATTGAGTGAATTTGCTTTATCTTCCATTTAAAATCTGTCTTAAAAAAGATATGAACTGCTTTCTGCTACAGGTGAAGTCAGATTGCAGGTATAACTTTTTGAGGGATTTAGATTTTTTTTCTCTTTCCGTAGCAAATTTAAGTAAAGACCTGGGTCCCTCTTCCTTCTGCCACCCTCCAGCTTTATCTGTACTGCCTGAAGGGGCCTGGCCTTTGCAACTGTGATGTTTGAAGTTTTCCTCTTTTCACTGAATTACTTAGTGGAAAGAAAGCTGCAGTACCTGTTGGTCCCTTAAAGTGATATATGGATGGTAGGGGAATACATTTCGCCTTCATTCAGGAAGAGCTCCATTAATGTAAATCTGAGCTTGTCTGAGTTTTCTTTTTCTAATTTTGTAGCCATTTGCCTTAAATTGTCAGCTATTCACACCATGAAGAATTTAAGTGGCTTCATTAAGATTTTCTAATGGCATCTTACTGCATAAGTCATGTTATTTAAAAAAACAAAAACAAAAACCTCAGGCTGCTTTATTTCAACCAGCTTCTTTGTATTTTTGTTAATGAATCAATTCGGGCGCTAGTTTAAAATTGTTTTATGAGTCACCTGATTATAATTATTTTGGTATTTAATTTTAACATTGTTGATTCTAGACAGGGATTTGATAAAGGTAGTTTGGATTATGTTCTTGCCTGAATAGATTTAACGTTAGAAATACCACTAGGGTATTCTTGTAAGGCAACCTTTCATGCAAGGAGAGTGATATGAATTAGGACTCAAAGAATACATTATGGTGACGCTCTCTCCATTGTGCTTGGATTTTAATTTGATGTCATAATTTGAACATTTAATGATGTTCATTTTATTTTACTTTTATTAATGGTGTGTTCTGCTCCATCAGTTTGTGTTTTCCTTTTAGGTATTTAGTGTATTACGGAGTATAAAGCTCTTTGGTGTTTCCTAGCTGAACTATCTTGATGGTAGAAAGTGCATTTAAATATGGTTTATTGATTCTCTACTTTAAAAAAAAAGTACTTTCTAGGAGACATTAGTCATAGTTTCTCCTCTGTACGGCACTGATTCTTAGACTTTTTAACTCCATTAGTCACTTACTTCAACAGAGAAAGAAAAAACAAAAATAAAACCTCACCCAGTTGCTTGTGTAGAAATTGGTCACCAATGAGATATTTGATTTTTATCAAACACTTTAAAAATTTAAATTAGCAACAAAAGCAGAAACATATGTCCTATAGTAAAAGCAGTGATATTTTCAGAAAGTAGATGGTCTTTAAAAGACCATTATTGCCAGTTAACGAAAACTCATGTTTGGATCTTGATAAATTGTGATTATTGGGAATGTTCACTGGGCAGCGGAAAAGGAAAAAAGGCCAGGAAAAGTTGGGCTCTCGATTACTTTTAATTTGAATTCTAAAATATGGGAGTATGGTAGTTTTTCAGAGTGTAGTCACTTAATTCATTTCCCCTCATTGTGTGTAAGGGAAGGCATTGCACAATGAAATAGTTGCTAATATGAAGTCCAGGATTCTTAATTATATAATATACCTTTTTTTCCCCATCCACTATAACTATGCTCTTTCAGCTGAATTTCTTTGTGAAAATTTTAAGTGCTGTAGATGAATATATATCTGTGTATCTGGTCTAAGTATCCTTTACACGTGCATAGATGTGATCTATTGCAGGATATTAGTTGATATCTTAACACAATTTCAATTTAGAATGTAGTTTAACTAAATTCTGTTTAAGTTTAATAATCTATTCTGTTTGAAAGCTACATAAAAGTCATTATATTGCTTAATGTTTTTTTTTTTTTAAAGTGGTGTCCCTTTGCTTTGTTTTGTCCCCAGTGTAACATGGTTTTAAGCTATATACTTGGGGTGCTGAAATATGGAATAATTGGATCTACTCATTCATTCAATTCACTCATTTCTCTTTATGCTGTCATTTTTCATATTCTTATGTAACTCTGTCTTGATATGCTAGACAGAAACAGTTCTGTTAGTTAAACTTCCTTTGTAGAAAAATATAATTAATTATATCAGCAGTTATTCATATCTCACTCTCAAAGTAGTATAAGAACATCATATTTGGCTTTTCATTTTTATGTGTGTTTTCTTCCTGAAATATTGTTTAGTAAGCTCTGTGGTGATCAAAATAATAGCAAACATTTTAAAGTAACTGAAAATCCAAATTTTAATCTTTTTCTTATTTAATTCCACTGGCAGTTCTGCTTGCGATTTTTCTTATTCACATTCCTAATTTGTTAATCTGATTCTTTGTAACTATTTCTTAACAAATTAATATTTAGCTCTTTTTTATCTCAACTTGTTTTGTGCATGCTAGGGATTAAAAAATAATTCCTCTACCCTAACTAAAAGCTCCTTTGAAATTATTTTAACATAACTTTGCTATCTCTTGTATGTATTGTTTTCTTTTCTTCCACTTTGACCACAAATTCCCTCAGGTCTCCGCTGGTTCATCCTCCAAGCCATGGATGCCGCTCGACTCACAACAGCCCAATTCACACTGCTACTGGCTCACGACTTACTCAGAACTTCTCTGTGTCTGTTCCCACTCTCATCTATACTGGTACGAGACTGCTCAGACTCCAGAGCTGGGGAAGCAGGCCACGGGCAGAGTGGCTGCAGAGGGCAGGCAGGCAGGTAGCGTAGGCAGGTACCACGAGTCTTTGCTTCCTCCTTTTCTCACTCGTAGTCCAGCGGCACTGAAGAAATCCTGTATTTAGCCGCCGCAGAGGCTCTAACTACATGGAAGTGAAAGTGTTCTTCCAGCTTCCAAAGTCTCTTCCATAGATCCTCTAAGAACCCTATCTTGTATATGTATACTGTGAGTTTTTAGGAGAATCCTCCAGTATGTGTTTTTGCCATTATTTCTGCAGTTGGTTAGAAATAAAATTGATGATTGGACTCTAAGTGAAATAGCTGCCAAAGCTTCTGATTTGCTTATTTTCTTTATATACAAAACTTGTTACAGTAGGGTCTGTTTCATTCTGTGGAAGAGAGCTGTTGGAAAACAGGTAAGCGACTCTTCTGCATAAAATGCAATGTTTCTGTGTAGCCTATATTGATTTTCCACTCTGCTGTGTTTTTAGCTGTGGCACTCTTGATGCTATAGGATAAGGAAACATGTTTTTCTTTTCAAGATACCTGTGTGTGCAAATATAAAAAATATTGTGAATATTTACACACACCATTTGCAGTCATCATTTTTTCTTTTGTAATTTAAAAAAGCATTGTTTGTTTGAAAATATTTTTATTCATGTATTTATTCTTTTTGTTTATTTCTTTTAATGTTTTTTTACCCCCTTAGTCTGCCATTTCATGCTTTTTGGCTTTTTTACTTGGCTTATTAACTGTTTCAATGCAGATAATTACTTATCTGGAGAATGATGAATGGTTAAACAGCAATTGGATGTCTTTGGCCTCATACCCAGCTCCACACTTAAGAAATGACTGCTGGCCCTGCCCCAGTACTTTCCTGGTGTTTAGATCATGCTGCCTCCGTCAAGTCCTGTGGCACATGATTACTTAATATTTCTCCACCTTCTTCTGGCAGGATTCCCTTCAATGAAGATCCCAATCCCAACACTCACTCATCAGGACCCTCAACCCCTCTGAAAAACCAAACTTATTCCTTTTCACCTTCCAAGTCCTACAGTCGACAGTCCTCTTCTTCTGACACAGATTTGAGTTTGACACCCAAAACTGGTAAGGCACTTCCACTCACTTTTTCTCTTTTTCTTTTTTTCCCAGATTTGTTTATGTTCCTTACTAGCTTTCCATCCAAGCCTTTCTTCCTGTTTTTGGCATTTAAGTTAAAAGATAATGTGAATACTGATCATTTTCAGTTACTACAATTAAAATGTGAAAATTTTGTGTAGTTCAGAAGTTATCCTGTTCAGAGAGTGACATTTTGTTGATTTAATCATAGTGTAGATAAGAAGGCCAGGGTTTATTTTTGCATGTAGTCATTTTCCATTTCATGCTCAAATTAAGAGGAATAACATCGTAAAGCATTTGGATAGAAAGTAACACTAGTAGCTTGCAATCCAATTCCTCATGCAGTATAAGCATTTTTGAATTCATTGTTTCTATTTTGGAATTTAATTCTAAGATTTTATTATGAAAAAAATCTTATAGCTGATATGGTTATTTTGGAGTACATATATCTGTTTATTAGCTTATTATTTAAAATATTTGGTTTTGCTAGTCTTACTCTGTAGGTTAGAAAATAGCATTTTTGCTTTACTTATTCTTGCATATTTGCCAGTGTATGAAATTTATAATTTTTCCCTCTCCTATCTGTATTTTGTTAATCTCTGAGTTTTTGTGAATATGTTTTATGATAAAAACTGATTAAAAAATCAAATTAGTTTCTTACTCCTTAAAATAGAATTAGCTTATTTAAATCATTGAATTATTATTCTTAAGAAAAATAAAAAATAAATAAAACATTTAAAAGTTAATAGTTTGCAATTTTTGCAAATAGCATTTTTGTCTGGGAGTTTCCTTGCCAGATTGATGAAAACATTTTGCCTAGTTTATTTGCATTATTTTTAATTTATCATCTTTAATAACTTTATTTTTGTGTTAGACAAGAGATTTAGAAAATGACCCCAGATTTTATGAAAACAATGAAAAGAACCAGCACTACTTCCAAAGTAAAGAAAGGGCATTTTAAAAAATCCTATAGACATAATACCTATTTTTATAAATATAGTCACAAAATGTAAAGAAGATAATTATTAACACCTAATTCTTTGAAAATACTTGCTTTATTTTTACATGTATAATTATAAATAACAACTTAAAATAATGTGATATTTGATAGTAATGGATGCTTTGGAATATGGCATCTTCACCGTATTTCTGTCATAAAAACTGAACCATTGAAATTGTAGTGAAGTGGGTTTTTTTGTTTTGTTTTGTTTTTAAATAAAGACTGAGATTCTGGCCTTGTAATTCATAACAATGAAAACAATAAAGACCTAGGATAGCATTTGAAGAGTAAGTTTTCTTAAAATATTTTTGAGGCTTTGTCCACTGGTTGTTTATTTGTGTATTCCAGGTCACTTTTCAGTATTTCTTATCTTACTTTTTTTTGCCATACTACAGACACATTTTGAAAGTATTTCCTTGGTCTTTCTGTTTCTTTTTTTTCATTCTCCAGAAAAGCCAAGTCTAAAGAAGATTGCCAAGTAATAAATTAACTGAACGAGACTTCTCTTCCCTTAGCTTTCTAGTAGGCAATCAATTGTACTATCAATGAAAACTTTTTTGCATTTTATTTTCTAGCTCCAAATTTTTAGTTTTTAAAAATTAACTTACAAAAGAGGTATTATTCTCATGTATTTCAATATTTATAAGCTGTTGCTAAATTAATCATTTTGTTTTCCTATAACTATTCAGTACCTCAGTTGCATATTTATAGGATATTAACAGTTTTTAGTTGTTTGGCCTTATCATGGGTCCCAAAAAAATCTTTGAATACTCCTGAGGAGCATTCCTATTTCTCATGGAGATTTAAAGTGGCAAAATTATGAATGTTCTAAAATTTCTAGAGCTGTAGTTCAGCATGTATTTCATGATAGATTAGTTGTTTATGATTGATTTATTATAGGTAAATTAGAGAGCCAAAAAGAGAACGGAATAAAGTTAATAAAACTTAGACTGAGAAAGTTGTTTTTCTGTTTGTAGTTAAAGCTCTCACCCACCTTCGGATGGGTCTTCAGATGGGTTTTTTAAAAATTTCATATTGATTTAAATATTTTTGTAGAGTCTAATTTTTGACATTTTACAAGGTTTTATTTTCATTTTTTTTTTTTCAAGTATTCAACTAGTAGGAGTGGAATTTTAGAATGCTGGTGTTAGGATATTGATGTGACACCTGACTCAAGCCAGTTTTTACTTTTTTTGGTCAGGCTTTTTGCCATGTATGTTTTTTGTGATCCAGAGGGTATTTCTTTGGCTCTTAGGTGCTCAAATCTTTGTAAATATAAACAGTACTGTGATAGGACTTGTGTATTTAAAATTTTAGAGGAAAAAGAAAATCATTAATGTACATCTCAAAGATGGACAGAAAAAAGTTAATATTTTATTTATTTAAACTTAATAATGGCGACTATCTGCTTAATGTGGTAGCAAGTGTTGATTTTTTTTGAATGGGTATTCAAATACTCATAAGTGGTATGTTTTAGTTAATAACATTTGAAGAACTATACTTTGACCACTTTAAATAAGTTTTTATATTTGAGACAACAAATTTCTGGCTTTAAAAAATGTGGTACATTTTAGCTTTACACAGTCTTAAGCAAAAAATGGCAGGAAAGTCAGCTAAAAGTAATTAGAATGGCATAAAATCCTATGTTAGTGATTTAAAAAATTTTAATGAGGGCAGAGTTTGTAAAGGTTTTGTTGGGTTTTAGACTCTGCCTTTTATTTATATTATGTTGAATAGATGATCTTGCTGATGACTTCATATGCTTACTTGATTTGTGTATGCATTTTACAGTTCATTTCTACTGTTATGTTTTGCTTCATCATTGCTTTCCTTATCCTGCATTTTCTGGTCATCTTCTGAACCTGCAACTTTTCTCTGCTACTTTCCTCCACAGCACCTTACCCACAGGGGGCTAGGATTTACCTGTGTCCCAGCTCCCCCTCTCTCTCTTGTGGTTCCCTTCATCTTAAAAAGTCCTGTCTTCTCCTCTCGGAATCTAGCCTTCCCCCTCATCCTTCTAGCCTTGTCAGCCCAGTTCTGAGGAAAAGTGTTTCTTTCAGTGAAGAGCTGTTCCTGGCTGCTTCTGGTAGGATCATATTATGTCAGCTTTTTAATCCCTTTATTTTAAATCATCTTTGAAAAAAATTAATTATTTCATACCATATAGAAGTATTGGGTGTTTTACACAGGATGTACTTCTTATTTTTCTTATTGGCAGAGTTTAATGGTTAGAATTATTATGAGGACATGATTGAGGATTACTTGATGGATAATTATGAATATTCTGCTAAAAGAATTTTATGTATTAAAAAATTATGTGTCTAAGGACACATAGATCTGCATATTTCCAATAATTATTGGATTCTCATTACCAGAGTTTCTGTTTTAGATGCTTTACTTTCTTTCCCTTCACACCAACTCCATTCATGTTGGACCTATACCATCATGTTGCTAAACCATATGGTTACATTAGTAAATTATTCTGTTTGAATCAGTTTAAGTCTCATTTTGGTGGTATTCTTTCATTTTCCTTTTTTTTCTGTCCATTGCATTAATTTTCAAGTTATTCTGCTCTATTTTCTGATATTTCATTTATCTCTACAAAATTACGTTTTATTTTATGGCTTTCAATATGCTTCATATAAAGATCTTAGTTTCATTTCTGTGTTTAGTATTGTATAGTCTCTAAAAATTATGTTTAGGTTACTACAAGAAAAATACATTTCTTTTTTATTTTTAAAGAACAGAATGGGACTATACACATGCTAACTTTTGTTTCCTTATCCAAGAACAGCTAAAAATATAAAAGTAAATTAGTTCCTTTTTTAAGTCATCGTAGTAAATCTGCCTGCATGTATCTTCAGTTTTAAAAGGTGGGACTAAACTATTAACTCTAGTTTGTAGAGTACTGGCTTCTCACCTGTCCCCTGCTTTCTATAATTCTTTGACCATAATTGGTCTATTAGTATTATCAAAAGAATAAACTAAGATAGGGAAAGAAATTTAAAATTAAGCCTTTAAAAAAATACATCTAAGAGCTTGGGAAATGTAATTCTTTCATCCATGACTGTGTACATTTGTGAGGTGTCTATTATATGTCTCTGGTTTTTTAAAAAAACTATGTTAATTTTTGCAAACAAGTGTTGAAAACTATGATATGAATATTAATACTGTTTTGTCATGAATGTTATGTTTAGGAATGGGAAATTATCAGAAAATAGATTGACTGTATTTCAAAATTGCCTGAAATTCATGCTCTTTAGAGAATTTTGGAATATTTTAAATAAGCCCAATTAGTGCTTTTTCTCTCTGTATATTTACTTTTAAACAAACATTTAATTTTCTCATTTCTTTTAGTACTCTTAAATTGTTAGCATGGTATAAATAATTGGTATTATATTGATTATTTTTTATTAGAAGATTCAACTTTTAAAATTGAATATTATATAAAAATTTATCACCTTAATATAATTTTATAAATGATTTTTAGAACAAATTAAGTCCAAAGCTTGCTGTGATCAGTAGGACTTTGGCATCTTGCTTCTAAAGAAAACTTTGTGAATAAAAAAAGTAAAATATGTGCTTAGTTGCCATCACAAATACTTTAAATGTTTGGATTGTTTTTAACAGATTTTGACTCATGATATTTATGAAGATGAATGCAATTAAACTGTCTGTTTCTCTAGTTGTTTTTTGGTTGTTATTTATGTACTGATGTTCTGTAGGAATGGGAAGTGGTAGTGCTGGAAAAGAAGGGGGGCCCTTTAAAGCTCTTTTAAGACAACAGACTCAGTCAGCTTTGGAACAGAGGGTAAGAGTCACTCAACATTCTTTATTCTTACACTGTTAATATGATTTTATTATCATGCTTCCATGTACTTATAACTTATTTTTATAAACTAGTTTTGGTCATGTATCTATAATACTATAATTTCAATCCAAAATATATTTAAGGTATCAGAGTAATTCATTTATGAATAATTACTTTTAATTTGGAATAATTCTATAAATATTTTTGTTTTGTCTTCCAATATTATATTAGAAATAATCTATTTGGAAATATCCATTGAATGATGAAATCATTTCTGATTTTATATTAAAGTTATAATATGTAAAGGAAAATAGGTAATTTTCTAGAAAAAATTTTATTGATGTTATATTAAAAATAATTCTTTAGTATATTAATATATTTATTTTCTGAGATGATTTTTATCACTGGCCAATGTCTTTGGGGTTAAGAAATGCAGATTCCATATTTCTACAGATTAACATAGATAATGTGGTTGTTCAGTATGTGAATACATCACTTTTAATTACTATAAATTTGTTTTATTAAATATGTTGTATGGAACAATGAATAGTTAAAGTTTTGGGATGATTTTCTCTTTTTATTTTTTTGTATAAACTTCATTGCTAAGGGAGGATCACCTCATAGGTTCTGTAGAAGGCGGGTATGTTTCTGAACCTGTGTGAGAGCCTATTTCGTGTATCGGTAGCTTTTGTAGTTTTAATCTTGATCATTTAAATTTTATTTAAGCTGTTAACAAATGTTGCCAGCTTTTTTTCTTTTCATAATGCAAAGTTTTTTTTTTTAATTTAATAGCACTATGAGGCTCATTTTTTTTTTCTGCTTAACTAATACAGTGCATGATTTTATATGTCATGTCAATTATTTTAAGGCATAGTTCCATAGCTTTCATTATGTCTGATTTGGAAGTTATAAGCGTTTACAGAATTTTCTTTTACATGTTCCATTTTATACTAGCATTAAATTAAAAAAAGATGAAACATAGTGAATGCCTGTAAAAGGATATATTTTATAAACCAAAGGTATTTCTTTTCTAGAGGTTGACTTTTGAGAAGAGTGTTTTTCAGATCCTATTATTATAAATAGTACAATAAGTAATTTTTTTAGACTTTCTTTCCTGGTGCTGAAAGTATGTGTACGCACTGTTTGCCTTTTAGACGAGGCTGGAGATAGCAGAGCTGAACAAACAGAGCGATGGGGCTTTAGCAATACCTAGTTCTTTGCCTTATGCTCTGTCAGGCAGCAGTTGCCTTTCAGCTACTCTCACATCTTGCAGGCATACCAACTACTGCCATCAAGTAGCCCACCTAAACATTCAGACTGTGCATTGAAACCAAACATAGACTAACAACATGGGGAAGAGGGTCAGATAAAGGTGTGTGTGCCACTTACAGTTTTTAGGCCAGAGAGCTCTTACCGCCTCCCCACTCCCAGTTTTACACTCTCTCGAGTCCCGTACACTAGGAATATTTCCTGTAATCTAATTACCATTCTAGAAATCACAGGAACAGAAAAACTTGAGTTGCCTTGACATTTGCTATAATGAGATTCTGCTTGTATGTTAAGCCCATGACTTTACTCTCTGTACTAAGAAGTTTGAAGAGCACCTAGCTTTAAAAGAAAAATAATACTAATCAATGAAAATTGTTTTGGATTTAGTTTGGATAATATTTATGTTTTCAAATATGCTTTCAAAAATTCTTAAAATTTTGGACACATTAACACATTGGGCCTACATTACTAGATAATCCTCGTGGCATTAACAGCAAAGGTGTGGAGAACTACAGTTTTCACTTACAACTTTATAAAACCTCAGTTGGCAATATATTTACGTTACCGAACCTTGCAGTGGCAGTTACTTGAATCCGTGAGCCTCCCTCTCTACCCTGTGTACGTAATAAATAGAAAAAGCATTATCTTGTTTGGCTTTCCCACTTACCTGTGGTTGCCATTAGTATGGGAAAAATATGTACAGAAGTATGAAGAATTCTCCCTGTATGTGTACAGATATGCCTTAACTCTGCCAAGTTGAACACTCGATCAAGTTGAACCCATGATCTACTTATCATTTTATATATTCATTTTAAAATACTCATTTCTACCCCTTGCTACCTTTAATAAATTATATGACTTTTTTTTTCTTATGGAAAAGAGAAGCTTTATTTGTCCATCATCTTTTATTTTATGAGTTATTCAAGTAGCAGTTCTCAAAAATAAAAGCGTTATTATTTTTTTTCCTCTCACAAAAGCATTAAAAAATAAGTTGACAAGATCTTGGTAATAGGTATCAGATTATTGGGAGATGAGAAATAGAGATAAAACTTTTACTTAGATTTAGGTTCTGCCTATGAACTATTTGCTGTAAAGCAAATAGATTTATTTTTTCAATATGATTTTTTTTTTCACTTGTAAGAAAAATGAAGTTACTTTTTGATTCCGGGATGTATATTTTTCTTCAATAAAGAAACCTAATTGACTTAGTTTAACCTAGTATTTCCCAAATATATTTTACCATGGAGTCTTCCATTTAAAGAAAGAAACTTTCTTTAACTTTGGGAAACTTAGATATAAAGCAAAGTCTTTTGACAAATTATCTTTTTAGAAGTGGGGATAAAATTATATAATAAATCATAGTAGGAACCTGGCATGGAGTTTTATATCTAGAAAGTTTACTCTGGTGTCTTGAGATAATAAAAAGAATCTCTGATTTCAAAACAAATTGCTTAAATATCTTCTAAGAAAAATCCTATTTAAATCTTAAAAAAAAAATCCATTTTTTGTTCTCAGAATTTTCAACTAGCCTGTCTTTGAGCACATGCTATTAAATGATTTATGCTGCATGTACTTGGCTTATGTCAAAGTATCAACATATGAAGTCTTATCTAGGCTCCACAGGGCAAGATTTTTTTTTTTAATGTATTTATTTATTTATTTATTTATTTATTTATTTTTGGCTGTGTTGGGTCTTCGTTGCTGCACACGGGCTTTCTCTAGTTGCAGTGAGCGGGGGCTACTCTTGGTTGCGGTGCGTGGGCTTATCATTGCGATGGCTTCTCTTGTTGCGGAGCATGGGCTCTAGGCACGCGGGCTTCAGTAGTTGTGGCACGCAGGCTCAGTAGTTGTGGCTCGCGGGCTCTAGAGCACAGGCTCAGTAGTTGTGGCGCAGGGGCTTAGTTGCTCTGTGGCATGTGGGATCTTCCCGGACCAGGACTCGAACCCGTGTCCCTTGCATTGGCAGGCGGATTCTTAACCACTGCGCTACCAGGGAAGTCCAGGATATTTTTAATATAAGGGCTTTCCAGAGAAAATGTCTTCTGTAGTACCTGGCATTCCCATCTGGACATTGAAAGCAGGGTGTGCTTGGGCTGATCTTAAGGAAGCTGTCCTTTTCAGTGAAAGAGAACCTATAGATTCATCAGGTATAGTAACAGACTAGAGATTAAAATCAATTCTTTAACTCAGTGTTTTAACCAGAAATGGCAAGAAGCCAGGTGATAAAATCTGTGGTTCAGAGAGAACCTAGGCCCTCTTCATCTCAGTTTTTGACCTGAAACACGGAGATGATAGTACCTCCGTCTCAGGGTGTGGGAAAGATTGTGAAGCATAGTTTTAAGCTACTGTGCATAGGACTGGCACGCTCTAAGTGCTCCATAGTAGTCACTGGTGATGGTAGTGGGAGGATAGGTATTTAACAGTCAGCTGAGATACTGGCAGTAGCCCTTATGAGAGAATTGTCTGAAGATGCTAGTTTAGGTTGATTAACGATGCCATTTTAATTGTAGGTTAAATTTTGTGTGTTAAACTGAGGGGGTGTGCTGGATGAACTGGGGACAGTTAGGACAGAGTTTAAGTTGGAAGGGTGGGTCTCCGCCTCTTTGGGCAGCCATTCCCCTACATTTTCTGCTGTGACCGGCTCTAGAGTGATGCTTTCCGTCCTGTCCCTTTATCCCATCTTCTGAAATCTGGGGAGGAGAGTCAAAGAATCCTGAATAGAGAAATCATTTAGGTTCATTTTTTTCATACTTATCTGAAATCTTATATGCAGATGGTTTCCAGCATGGAATTTACCTAACTTATTTCTCAATTTTCGGTGGAAGTACTGTTTTCCATTTAGCTTACAAAATTTTCATTTTCAGTGTCTCTTACCCAGAATATTTAAAATGTTAAGTATCAAGATTAAGTGTAAAGTGCTTTTTTATACTTGGCCACAGTAGTTTGAGGAAATTTAAAAACCTCCGTATTCTTAAAATTGAAAAATCTTAAAGATCTAACTTATTAGGTAAAATACTAAAGTTTCCAGTAACATAAGCTTACCTGTACATTTCTCATTTAAAACTTATATTTTAAAAAATTTAGATGGAAATAAGGAGCTATCTTGAGTAACCATTTTATAATACTTTTAAGTAAAATTCTCCTCCCGTCGTCTCCCTTCTCTTCCTTTTCCTCTTCCTATCAGCTGGGCCAAACCTGTCCACTTCCATTGACTGTTTTTTTACTCCTTTTTTATATAGCCTAGGTTTTTCTTGCCCTTGTTCAAGATTACTTTTAAATTCTAATGAATTTATTTCTAAATATGTATGTGTGTATATGTATACACACACATGCACACACACATTTTTTAATACTGTATCTCATGGGTTATTGAGGTGTGCAGGACTGTTTGCCTCTGTGGTAAATGGCTCCAAGTTGCTATGCTGTGTGAATTATGCTTTGGCCAGTTCGTATTCTCCATGCTTTAAGCAGCCAGTCAGTAATCTTGCTGTGTTTAATGTGCCTGCTTCTAGTAGTATTCTGTATCTCTTTATCTCCCAGCTTTTATTTGCTGCATTTAATCTGCTGTGGGTCCAGAAAAAAAGATACCAATAGATTTTAGAATATGTTCCTAACATTATACATTTATAATTACCGTATATCATCGTATGAATATGGTCTGTGGGGATCTCTTATGAATGAAGTACCTGAAGTTTAGTACTTGGAACTGTAACGGTTGTTTTGACTGTTGAGAGCCCTGATTTGCTTATTATCCAGTTCTCAGTTACGTTCTGAATAGCTGAGGCTACTGATAAGTGACTTCTGGTTAAGTGAGCTGCAGTAATCTTGCAGCTAGACAGGTTGGATATTAAGTTTCCCTTACTTGCATCCAATTTGTGCAACGTGAGAGGCTTCTGTATTTGGGCAACCACAGGAACTCCCCTTTCTTTCTGGGTGTTGTTTCAATGAATTTCCTTTCTCTGCTTTACCATTTCTCTCTTGCATGCTTCTCTTTGTCTCTAAATTGACAAGTTTGATATCCTTGAGAGAGAAGGGGAGAATAAAGCCTAAAAGAACTTGTAGAATTTTATTGCCCCCCTTGCTGTCATCTGCATACCTCTCCCCTTTCTTAATACACATTTATGTTTTTACATTTTTTTCCTGCTGCCCCCATGTTGATAGAGTAAATAATCTCACACAGTGATTCTCTGCCCACCTGAACTTGACATTGGCTCTTCTCTTCACCTTTCTATGTAGCTCTTAACCTGCTCTGCTCATCTGTCTCCTCCTCCCTGAGTCCCCCATTCTTTTCCATCTCCTGCCCCAGACCTTCAGAGTCTTTACCAGTGGCCCGGGATAGGGTATGTGTGTTGAGGGAGAGTCTACGCCCACTGAGAAGTAGATGTGGGGTAGCGGGGCAGGCAGGTCGTCGTCGTCCGTCGTCGTCGTCCCCCCCCCCCCCCCCCCCCCCCCGTCTCATTGCCACTTTGCATCAGAATAGGAGATTGAGAGGAAGGAAGAGTGTGTTCAAATATCCTTTTTGGTTTTTTTGGGCCACGCCATGCGGCTTGTGGGATCTTAGTTCCCTGACGAGGGATTGAACCCGGGCCCTCAGCAGTGAGAGTGAGGAGTCCTAACCACTGGACCGCCACGGAAGTCCCGTGTTCAAATATCTTAATTTGGAACTCTGAGAACGTTTTTTTTCTCATTTAGAATTCATAAAAAGAGTGTTCGGACTTTGTATAACATACGTGGGAAAATGGATTCGGAACTCTAACATCCAAGAAAACTTTTAATTACAAAGCATCTGTAATGCATAATTGGTAGCCTTTTGTAAGGGCTAGAATTCATTTCCTTATGACAAGCTTTTTAACAAGCACATTTTTTGTACTTCACACATGGTCAGTTGTTTTCTTCCCCCGTTCTTTCTACTAGGAATTTCCATTTTTTACCTTGACGGCGTTTCCTCCTGGATTCCTCGTGCATGTCGGGGGAGTTGTTAGTGCACGCTCTGTGAAGCTTTTGGATCGTATCCACAATCCTGGTATGTTCTTTAGAAGTTTGTTTTCGATGTTTCATTTACTTACATTGTGATTATTAACATTGATATTTATAATTTTTTTTTTGATTTTTATAATTTTTAAGCCAAATCTATCCAGAAAGAAAAATGACAAAGAAAGTATGAACTGACGCACGTTGCTCTAAAATATTTGCAGTAATCTTAATTAAAAATAATTAAACTAAGTAGAAGTATATATTTTAGTTACTTTTGTATACAGAACAAATCTTGATTCATCTTTGGCCAAGGTGTAGCACTTTGAGGGAATCCTTAAGTCACTTTTGAGTCAGCTATTTTCTTTGACCCATGCAGATAACAAATTTTACAATTTGATCATTGTGGCCATTAGCTTAAGATGTTAATTCTTTTCACTAGCAATAACTCTTTATGGATTTTGAGTAATTTCCTTATTCATAAAAGAAGTATTCTTTTAAAATGTAATTGTAAACATTGTGTAGAGTACCTAAGAGTTTAAAAAAGGCAACTATTCTCTTTGGGTCCTTGGTTTCTTTTATGTAGCTATTTGTTCCATATAAGTGAACAAGAGAAAATAATAGCTCACTTCTTTAAAACATGGGGTCTTGATTATAAAAGAGAAGAGGCATGGAAGTCCTAGTAATTTCAAGCCCTTGGATTAAAAATGCTTTGATGATTTTTCTAAACCTAAAATAAGCATGATAAGTATGGTAGGAACTTTCCTATGTAATCTGTTCTCGCATCTCTCATTGACTAGATGCCCAATAACTTGCTCAAATCACTTATTATTTTGATGACATACCTTAAACCTGAAGTTATATTAATATTCTTACTTGGCACATATACAGATATGTTTTTGAAAATTTTAAATTGTCACTTCCAGTAACCTCTTCCTGGGGCTCGTACCGACAGCTATATAAAAGAGAAAAATGCTTTGAAATTATTGTATGCAAAACACAAATAGTAATTTTGAGGATACAGAGCATTACCATTCTTTTAGATTTTTAAGAAATTTAATCTGTGTCCCATGGTTTGATGTCATTTGAGTTAAGCAGAATGGAATTTTTCTAGACCCTGAACAGGATTTCAGAAAAGCAAGACTAGCTAGGATTATTTAACTCTAAAGCTGAGCAAATACATCTTTTAAGCACCAGCCTTCTCTTTTTCTTCTCTGGTTTATTTTTTTTTTCCCTGTTCCTTACTTTTTGGGTCAATCTAAGATCTTATCTTCATGTAGTATTTGCATATTCTGCAATAATTAAAAGGCACGTTTAGACTGAGGCCAGTTTACTGGATTGAGTGACCTTGAGGACTATGCCAAGTTTCATATCTATGTGTTTAGGAACTTGAATTATTTGGAAAGTGCAGGGAAATACTGAGTTAATACTTGACATTAACTGGGTGACCCAAGGCCAGTTACCTGTGTTTCTTTGGACCCTTGACTCAAATATTTTGATAGATGGCACCCACCCATGGATCTAATAGCTCCAAAAATTCAGGAATATATTCAGTGGTTGGTGTTTATTGATGTCTTCTGTTTATTGAAAACATTTTGATGTCATCGTTGCTTCCACGTACTCTGAGTAAGCTGTAGAGTCTGGGAGAACAAATGAAGGTTACTTAACTAAGTTTAAGTAGAGAGCCATATTTTACATGGCATTACTTAAAAACAACAACAACTGCTTTTGGGGGTTTTCCATACTTGCCAGTTTATTCTAGCTGTGTAAGAAATGTAAGAATCCAGACCCAGGGAAGAAAGCACAAATCTTCCTTATTACAGAATATGTTTTGTGTACTGTAACTACAGCTCATCCATTCTCTTCCTTTCCTTCTCTCTCAGAATATTTTTTCAATTCACATGGAGAAATTCTCAGTTACTAATGTTTTATTTCCCAGAAGATTGTGGGCATATATATATATAAATACTTTAATGTTATATAAGTTGTATTTCAGCTTTGTTTTATTTTCAGTTAAACACAAATCAATTACATAGTCTAATGGTCGAGTTATTATATTATTTTGATATAGTTATCACATTCTTTGGATTGTTTTTTTTGTATGTGTAGTATGCATTACAAAGGAACATTTGCTTAACATTTTCTTAATCTCCAGGCCCCTTAAATAATTATTTATGAAAAAATTTTAATTTTAAAAAGAGCTGAATGTTAAAACAAAACAAAACTCAGTTAGCATCTACCATAATGATGATGTATTAATTTTATGACACTGAGTTACTCTGCCGAGAGAAAATTATGATGGGTGAGGTGCATGTGCTAATGTTAAAAGTGCTGTATTGGACTCTCAGATGAATCTTGCAGCTATTTTTTGACTAGTGAATATGGGAAATTTTCTTTTCACACTGAGTGTAAAAGGAAAAGTCTTATTTTAAAATCACAACCACCTACTAACTCTATGGGTTGTTATTTTGGAGTTATTTCTTTTAGAACTGCCTCTTTTTAAATATTAAGCAAACAGGGTCATACAATAAGGGAAAGAATGGGGTGGTTTTGAAAAGGTAATTATCTTTAATCAGACTTTAGTTAATGTTAGATTATGATAGCATGTTCCTTCTTCTCTATCTATTTCTACTTCTTATTAACTCTGCTGTCTGTGTCTTTCTAGTTCCTGTCAAGTGGTGTTGTCAATTGTGTTCTTATTTGTAGTGTTTTTTGGTTTTTTCCTACTATTCTGCACCTAAAACTGATCTACTAATTTGCTGTTTTGAACTCAGCCTTTGTCGGAATTATGGGTAACACAAGATCTTACAAACTGCTAGACTGGAATAGTTTCAATTCAGGTATTTTAATGGTCATTCAGTACTACATATGCTGACAAAAATTATGGCAGCTCAGTGAAGTTTTTAGAAATGTTCTAGATTAAATAGGCTTAATGTCAATTCAGTTATACAGATACATTTTGCAATACATATGTGATAACTTTTGTAATCTCCATGGAAATGGCAAACATAAATATGTGTTAACTAAAATGAATTAATCAAAACCATAGAAATACCATAAATTATGAATGACTTCTATTAGGTGATTAACTTTCAGAATGATAATTTTAAATTATATTTATTACATTTTGGACAGTTTTTTCATATCAGGTAAATGACACTGGCATTAGCTTTGTGATTAAGGAAATATTAGTTGCTAAATATATATTATAAGTATTCAATGACTAGCTTAATAATCGTAAAGTATATTTAAACTTCAATTGAGATTTGATTATAATATATTTAGTGTTCTATAAATATTATAAAAGTATAACTTAGCATTTTTATTTATAATTCTAGAGTGTTCCAAAATTTGGTAAGTAAGAGCAGATTTTGGGGGGATTAACAGCTTTCATAAGCTTTCCTCCTTCCTCTTCGACATGAGAATACATTTTTTCTTTTTAAGTAATTTTACATATGAATATAGTTTGTAGCTTTTAAAGAAACTAAACTAAGATAGCTTTACAGCTGATGATGTGGTTTAGAGTCAAAGCCAATTTTTCTTTTTGATAAAAGCATGTTCTCTTAATATAAATATCTACATTTTTATGTTATTTCTATTTTAGATTTAAATTAAATAATAGAGCCATTTTGATTTAGTATCAGAAACTGGTATTTTCCTGTAGAACTTTTTCAGTTAATTGTGTCAGAAAGTACATCTATTTACAGAAAAACAAAAACAGAAACACCAGGAGGCTTAGCATTTGAGATAATATCCCATAATCTTTTCAATATTGTAAACTTTTTTTGTTCTTAGGGGTCCAGGATGTAAGTTCTGATGTAAGTAGTGCATGTTTGACTATGAAGTAACTCATGTTCATCATGTAGATTTACCTAAAGTCAGTCTAGTACACAGTCTGATCAAGTCCAACCTTTGCAGATTTAGACCGACATCAATTGGTAAACCTTTGGGGAAATTACCTCTATTTCCTATCCAAGTTTTTGCCAGCATGTTATCACATTGATTAGAATTAATCATTTGTAATGTCATGCTTTATACTTGATTTTTAGTGAGAAATTAAAAATACCCTGCTGGATTCATTTAATAAAAATAAGAATATATTTTAAAAACATAGGCAGATCAGGGTAGTGGGCAGAGAAAAAGGCTAATTACATAAGAACAGGACATTGAGGGCATCAATCATTAATAGTTTAAGGAGGCTGAAACCTTGTGAGGGCAAAGATGTTTAGAATGAGAGATGTATTAAATGATAGAACAGTTTTGGAAAAGTGGAAAAGGCAAAAGTTAAATCTTGTAGACATAATAAAGACTTTGTCCCATGTAAGCAGAATTACAGAATTTGGCAAGGAAAAACATGGTTGAGGAAGCAGTATATCTTGCCATCATTTAAAATAAAGTCCAGTAGTAAATATATGAAAGAAAAGGTGGATATGTTATAGCATATTAAAAGATGACGCTTTTAGTTTAATGTGCTCATAGTTGTATGCTTTGGATTGAGGTGTTAGAATCTTTTGATTCTAATTGAGGTGTTAGAATATTTTGATAATAGTTGGCACATATTCAGAAACCAGGTTTTTTCGGATACTAGTTTCAGAAAAATAACTTGATAATTCTGAAAAAAAGTGATTTATTTGGTAAATATATTCAAATCATTTATATATTTTTCTCCATCATTAGGGAATATTTAGCCACTCCTGTCCTGTATTACCATAGAAAATCAAGAATTGACCACATCAGTAAGAAAAGTAGTTGTTGATACAGTTTCTATTAATGCTAGAAACTGTTCATCAATATTGTATTTTCTGGACTCTCTGAATACCAGGTGTTAGATGCCTTCCAAGAGAAAAAAGAAGGGAACACATGGTAGTCAAACATACTTACTAATTATTAGACATTCCTATTTCAAAAACATTAAAATGTGGAAAGATATAGGAAAACATTTTATATCATACAATAGTATTTCATGAAATACGATATATCATGCACACATTTATTAGAACTTGTTTTGTGCCATGCAGTTCACTAGATAATAGGTGTGCAAAGGTGCCAGTCCTCCTATTTTCAGAAAGCTCATATTCTGGGAGGATAGAAGAATATGTAAATGGCTTACTGTGTGCTATGGAGTGACACAAGATACAGAGTTAAAGAGGAAGGCAGGATTAACTCTATGTGGCAGGGAAGCTTATAGAGGTGGTAATTCTTGAGCTCAGTGTTGGATGGTATATGGGAGATTCACGCAGATTTATATTTCAGACAGTGTATTTGGAGCCATGTTAATACATTCTTTGAATGTAGTTCTGAAACTTCAAGCATTTGCAAAACAGTATCCTAGCCATTACTCATTCGATGATGTTTATTACATAGCTACTTCATACTTATTTTAAGTTTTTTGCCATTAATACAGAATGTCTTGGTTAGTTTACCTTTTTTTTTTTCCTGCCCCCTTTTCTCCTGCTTTGTTGTCTTAGTTTGTGTTAACTACAAGTGATAGAAAATATTTTTATAGAGCAGGAAGAAGGGAACTCAGTATCTGAGAATTTATTTAAAAATTATTACCTTTTCTTACCTTGTTTCTTATTTTTTTGGCCTGGTAACAGACTTTGAGAAAGACAAGATGAATCTTGCTGCTAGGAAGGAGGATGTAACATTTGCAGATCTGTATGTGACACGCCTGGAACAGGAGGTGCATAGGAATAAGACAGGGTAGCCCATGGCCACATTTGCATTAACTCATTGACTAGAGGTTGGAGAATGGGTTTAAAAGCAGCAAGACTAGAGACAGGGAGCCCAGTTAGTAGATGCAGTGGTACTGGCCAGATAAGTGACCTAGGATTTGGTGGTAATGGGAGAGCTAAAGGTTTATAGCGCACTTACTATGTACTACATACTCTTCTAAGTGCTTTATGGTAGTAAGTCATTTAATCCTCAAAACACAACCCTGACATAGGCATTATTCCTATTTTGTAGATGAGCAATATGAAACGTAGAAGTTTCCCCAAAGTAAAATAGAAAGTGACTGAGCCACAGTTTCAACCTGACTACTTTGGCTTCAGGACTTACACTCGTAACCATAAATTCACGAACTATTTATAATGTAAAATCCACAGGATTTCATGATTAGTAGGATGTGGTGAGTGAAACAGGCTCTTGGCAACTTTCAGCTGAGAGAGAAAGATAGATGATGGTTATTCCACATGTCTACAAGTCTGACATTCCAGGGGGCATGTGGAAACTCAAGTCTATTTGAAAGTTCAGTTGTAAACTTTTAAGAGTAAATTTTCATAGCCCTAGCTTATTGTTTCTCAGATGGCTATGATCTTTTTTTTTCTTCTGAGTTTACCACTAAAAGTATTTCTGAATAGCTCACACATACATGTTTCTTAATTAGTAATAGTCTCAGTGAGTTGAGGAAAATTTGTTATTCTTTCTTGTGTAGGATGCATGTCAGCTTAGATAATTTTTTCAGGAAGTGACAAGAGGAAATATAAAGTAGTTATATAATGTGGTTTGAAAAGTACTAGTTTGAAATAGCTTATAAACTTAGACAATATTTTTAAGAGTGTTTTTAAGTCCTGAGTTAGTAAAACAAGGTGTTTGAAACTAAGTAACTTTCCTCTTGTTTCTGAGAATATTCTAAAAAGTTTTCTTTTTTTTTAAGTTTTAGACAGATTGTAGATTTTAAGACATATTAGACTGAAGATTTTCTCAGTCTTATAGTAAATGAACTTTGACTAGTGATAATACAAGCTCTAGATTAGTGGTCTGAATTTAGAAAATATTACTCTTTTTTGTTAGTTTTTAGAACTGTAGTTGTTTAGAAATTTCACTTTATTTTGGGGACAAAAATTAATAGTTAAAACCTAAGAAAAGTATAGTTACTGCTTTAAAAATATTTAATTTTAACAAAATATGTCAGCTGATATATAAGGAAATATTTATAGAATATACATATCAGTCTGATCATGCAGATATTTCTTCAGTGGTTGTTTGTGGAGTGCCCACCATGTCTTGAGCCCAGTGCTGGGGAGTGGGAACACCAGTGTTCATCCAGTGTAAATCCTCATCCTTTTTACATACCTGGTCTAGGCTTTTTCTTATATTATTTTGCTCTGTGTGTGTGTGTGTGTGTGTGTGTGTGTGTGTGTGTGCCTGTGTTAGTTAAATGAAGATAGGCTTTCTTGGAACTTGAATTCTGCTGATGATCTCAGCAATTATTATTTTTCTACGTCTGAGAGACACTCATGAGCAGCTGTGCGAACTAAGCCTAAAGTAGTTAAGCAGCTTTTGGTTTTCAGTATTTTAATAAGGTTTTCAGGAAATAGATATATAGAGTTCAAGAAGACATAAATATAGCATGTGTGATATGTGAGCTTTTCTTTATAATGTGACATATAACTGTAATACATAATTTTCTCTCTATACATAATGTAACGATATTCATTACTTTTCATTCTTTACTATCTGTCTGTTAAAAAAAAAATCAGATGGGTAATCTCCTTAAGTGTGAAATTTCACTCTTTTCATATATATGCATATGTAATGTGTAACTGGATATTCCGTTACATTATTATAATGTAACATGTAAATGTAATATATCATTCTCTCTCTGTATAAAATAATGTAACTGATCGCCAGTTACATTATATATAAAGAGTGAAATTTCACAATCAAGGAGTAGATTACGTATTTGACTTTTTTTTTTTTTACAAATAGTTAAGACTCCAGTTTGATGCAACGTGGATTGTATCCCAGCCACCATCCTAACGTTCTAAATTACTATGTCTTGAAGTTTGCTCTGACTTTGCACATCACTTCTTCTATAATGAGACTCTTCTTTTTAGTCTGTACTGAATCACCACCCAGTTTAAGGTTGTATACTCCCTTGAACCTGCACTCTCTAATTTCTATTTCATTAGGGGAAATATATCTTCTTCAAAAGGTTGTTTTGGGTTGGAATATTCATTTCAGGTATTTGAGAATGTAGCTTTTTGTGCTGTCCATTAACAAGATACACTATCATTGTACTGAAAATCCTACCTAACACTTCATCTTCTTTTGCTTATTTAAAAATTAGATTGAGTAACTATCCATTTCCTGTTTTTCTTTCAACTAGATTAAAAGATTCCGAAGGACAGAGTTATTCTCTTCTAGAGCTATGTAAAAATAGAACTAAATTGAACACTTTAGGTAGTCAGCGTTTCTTAGTTGCAAGTGTGTAATTGCCTAAAATCTCAAAGGGATTCAGTTTTATAAAAGCATGTTATGTTGAGTTGTTCACTTCTTTACTTTTTGAGATGTAAACTATTACTGTCATTTTAGGAATCTTTACCAGTGTCACCTGTACTTCAAAAACAAGATAAAATGCTAAAACGATGGCAAGATATCAAGCTATGGCCATGCTCTAGACAAGTAACAGTAGTAAAATGAATTGACTGTGGTGTCAACCCAGGCGTGAAGACATTACCCCTAAAAAAGGCATCAGTGAGGTATTGCTCTAGAGCTCAGTTCATGCCTACAATTAAAAGGATATAGTAAAAGATTTGTGATATTAGCAATGAAGAGTTTTGACCCTTAGAAGAAAAACATAAAATAGTATGAAATATAGTTTGAATAAATAAATAACTTTTAGTATCTCCTAAAGTGATCATCTTTTTATAATTATAAATAATTCTATAGATTATTGGGAGGAGCATGGTATTTAAAGTGAAAATATTTTTTTCTTGACATCTCTGAAATGTTTATTTGCAACCCTCGCATCTCAGCTGTATATCCTTCAAGTGACCAGATTGTATCGTTTCATATATGGCATGTATAGTTGCCAGTAAATTTTTAAGCCAGATTCTTTGTTTTGCCTTTTATATAAGTATGGTAAATCCTTAGTTTTTACTTTTGTAGGGTGAATAAAACACTTCAAATTCACTAGTGTGTTTCCTGTAAGAAATGTAATTAGCTATTTCTAAGCTTTAAAAATTCCATTAATAGGGATTAAATACTATGATATTTCTGAATTTTCAGTGGTAATAAGTTAGGCTGAGTTATGATTACCACTTGAATTTTCTCTGGCTCATCTCTGGCATTAAGTATAAAATAGGCTTTGAAGATAAATTTAATTTTTCTGTAATATTAAATAAATTGATTTATCCTAATTTTATCTTAATTAACCCCTAAATTTAATAGCCAAAAAGTTCCTTTGACTTCTTGCTTACAGTTGTAGGTAATTATTGTTAATCCAATTACTAGTTTGTGATTAAGTGCTCCCTACTGTATGCTTGCCTTGCTTTCACCTAGAATCTAGGGCCATTACTTTCTGTAACCATTTCAGTGAGCTGCCATAGTTTTCAGTCTGTACTGTCACCTGATCCAAGCATGCGCCAAAACATCCACTGTTTCTGGCTCTTGTCTGCTGAATCTGCTTTGCAAAACCCTTCGTTCTTTGAGCTTTTGCTTTAGCCAAAAACCAAATTTAAGAAATTCTTTGGAGTGTGGACATATGCCATTTGCTTCCTTAGCCCCCCTGTTCTGTAACTCTTTAGCTTTTATTAAGCTTGTAAATACTTTATTAAGTACAACAGTGGCATCCCCATGTGTAATTGTGTGGCTCATGTGTCAAAATAAAGGCTGCTTGTGAACTTGTCAGAAGAGCATGAATGCTCTACTTGCGCTGCATTCAGCATTTTTTCTTGTTTGTTTTTTTTTGTTTTGTTTTTTTTAAATCAGCCACTTATTCTTTCATAGTGTTTGGTTTAATTATCTGATTATTTTATGTATTATACCAAGGTAAGTTCGATGTAAATAAACTTTGTATTCTATGTGGTTACATGTATCTCATAGTAATTATTAGTACATATTTTTCCATTTAGGCATGCTGGCCTTTCTAAATAAATAGATCTTGAACTTAAAATAAGTAACTTCCTCCATTTTTCATTAATTTAAACAACAATATTGTGGATTACTTCCTGTAAAATTCATTTTTAAAACAGAAAAGCTACCATGTATTACTTGCAGCAAGATGTAGGCAAACCTAATGTGAGAAATCTAAAAACGTAGTATACGATTATTTGGTTTAGCAAGTAATATTGTAAACTTCCAGAATGATTTAAAAAGTAAATAGCACGTTCTACTGTTAAATTTTAGAAAAATTAGACTTTTTATTTTACATAGTTTTTCAGGAAAATAATTATTTTCTAAACTGAGATGTATTTCTCTTATTTGTGATATCTATTTTCAAAGAATCATAAGTACTTTGATAGATTGAGCAACTACTTGAATAATAGTTCGTCTTACGATATAAAATTTCCCTATTAGGAAAGGATGATGTTAAATAGATATCCAAATTGGTCTGGAAACATGTATGTCCTAAAAAGAATGGATTTGAAAGTATATTTGTGCTGTTGACGTCTCCATGTCATTTAGGAATATGAAGAAGTTCTTTAACATAGTAGTGTATGTGCAAAACAGGGCCACCTAATTGTCTCACACATTTCTTAATTCATAATATTGATTGCTAACACCATATTGTAGTATTTTCTGTTTCTTTTCCTTCTTTATTTTATCTCGTACTCTGATCTTTTCCTGAGTTTCCTGGAGTTTGCATTTCTTTCTTTTCTTCTGAAAGAAAGTTTTAGGGTAGCTCTGTATTGGATCCAAAACTTTAAATCAAGAACTGGCTGGCATCATTTGTAGTTCTGGCTCTTATCTCCTCATTTCTCCCCTTTGCTGATCTCCTCCCTGCGGAGGAGATCATAGGAATGTGAGCTATACCAAGCCTTTTAACCTTTCTTTACTTTGCTGTCTTCAGTATTTCACTAGTGAGTATGATTCTACTTATTCTACTTATTTTGAAAAATGTATTTGAAAACTGCATAAGTACTGAAATTCAAGAAAGAAGGCTTTTGGATGGTTTGATTTTCAGTCTTAATAGTGCCTTTTATGTGGAAAATTTACAGTAAGAACTTAGCATATTATTTAGAGTTGTTTTTTCTATTCCAAATTGTTCCCAAACGGAATTGCCACAAAAAGAAACAAATTAGGATATGCTGATTACAGACCGTTTCTGTTTTTAACATCTTTGCACTTAAAAAGTTACTATATATGCAGCTGCTGTTCACCAGTAGCTAAATGCAAGTGATTAGGAAGTATGTGTGACAGATGCTCCATCTATAATGCTCCATTACAAGCAATATTGGACTCCTCTATGGTAATAAAATGCAATTCTGTGATTCTAAAGCATTTTCTTAATGACAGAGCCATTTATGGAGTTACAGTGTTCTATCTGAAATTTGTCCTTATATACATTAACCAGATTCTTTGTATTAATCTTTCAAATGTATTTGCTTTCCTTATTTTGCATTGGCCAGTCCCTTTATTTCTTGCCACTTTGCTTCAGGACCCACATCTCTTTAGAAGAATGGTTACAGATGGCTTTCTGCTTTTTAACATTGACAAATCTTTGCCTTGGAAAGAACCCAGGATATAGCGCATTATAAAAAATAGGTACCAGGAAATGAAATCAGAATTTAAGTTAAATTTATGGATATGACTCATAAGGTATCCACTCAGTGAGGTGAGACATAGGATGTCCTTTTAGGTTAAGATTGGAATCTGGAAACTCTGGGTCTACCTTTCAAGTTGTATCTAATAAAATACATCCCTATAGATGTCCCTTAAAGTAATAAAGCAGATAGAACTAGGTGGTTTATCTTCTAGCAATCGAGTTTAAAATGTTAAACTTTTTGAGAAGTAGCATTAAATTAAAATGTTAATAAGCTTTTTGAGAAGTAGCATTTTAAAGATGTGAAGTTTTAAAAACTGTTGTAGAATAGTACTTCTTTGCCTTCCAGAGTATGCTTATTTTAAACATTTCTTGTTCAAATAGACAATGTGCTATTGAGTAGTGAACTGATTTAAAATTTATTTTTCAGATGAACCAGAAACTCGAGATGCGTGGTGGGCAGAAATCAGACAAGAAATAAAATCACATGCCAAAGCATTAGGCTGTCATGCTGTAGTGGGCTACAGTGAATCAACTAGCATTTGGTAAATGAAAACAACTTGATTTTCTAGATGCTGTAAGTTACAGATTGTCATCTGAAAGGGGGAAAGCTTTATGCAGATACAGGGAAAAGAAGAATAGTGGAGTGGTCCAGGAGCATGGGCTTTTTTAGAGTACATCACACCGAGGTTCATATGCCATTTTTACTACTTAATTAATGTGAAACTTTGGGAAAGTTACTCTACTCCTGTGAGCCTCAGTTTGCACACTGAAGTGGAGATAATAACTGCCTATCAGTTAAGGTTATTGAGGGATTAAATGAGAATATAATACTGGCACATAGCAAGTATTAACTCTAGGCCTACTTTACTCCAGTTTGTGACTCCACTAACTCCTCTGGGATTTTGGAACCCTTGATCTATTGTAAATGAACTTGCCATGTGTCTTTAAAGTTCATTGTAAACTCTTTCTGCCTTCTTTTACTAACTGTAACTTAACTTTCTCCTGCCAACAAATCATCCTTTCTAACTCTACCCAGTTAGGAAGGGACTTCCATACTCTTAGTTCTCAATCCACTTTTCTCCTACCTTTCATTTGGAGAGCCTCTCCTCCTTTAAAGTCCATGCCATTCCACAGTTCAGAATTTTCTGCCTCCAAAACTTTCTTCTGCCTTGTTCATTACTGCTTGGCCCATCTCCTCCAGTTAAACAAGGTTATCTCCCTTCTAACAGCCTGGCATTGTACTTTCTCATTCTCGAATCCTCTATCCCCACGTGACTTTCAGCCTTATTTTGGACCTCACTGTGGCTTGAAACTGCTTCTCTTTAAAAATTTGAAACCATAAAATTTCCCTCTTGGATCACAACTTAATATTTTTCCACCCATCCCATTTGCTCATTTACACCTAGTTTGTTTTGACCCTTATCCTAACCAAGAGTTTTCCCAGTTCCTTACATAGGTTCTGACTTTACTTGCTATCTGCCATCCTTGAACCCTACTTTCCACTCGTTCAGAAGTTTGTAGTGGATATCTCATCTAGAAACTGTTTGACCTTCTGCTGTCTTATTTTTCCACCTTGTGTTGGATAATTCTTACTGCTAGCTATTACCTGGATAACTCTCTTGTGGTGGTGGCGATCATTTTTGTTGGAGAAAAAATGATTAGACTGTAGTAAATGAGGATGTTACAGAGCCATGCTATTTCATCTTCTGAGGACCCTTTCTTTTCCTTTGCAGACCACGTATTATACCCTTGAACTGCTGTATTCCCATAGTAGCTGTTCTACTTTTGTTAAACTACTAACTTTGTTATGCTTATCCTGCCTTACTCCCCAGTAGGTAGTCTTGCTTATTCATGGATTTCGTGTCATGCACTCTCCGGTCTTAGGGATATGGTTTTAAAAGACATAGTTCTTGCCGCCAGATTCACATTCTCCTGGAGAATTATGACAAGTATAATATATTTTATGATAGAGACATCCTAGGATGCTTTAGGATCTCAGAAGGCTGGAGGTTAGAAGTAGGATTGGAAGAAAGTGTTAATGAAGTAACTGAAGCTTGAACTGAATCTTGGGAGATGAGCATGAGTTATATCAATGAAGAGAAAAGGCATAGGGAGGGTCTTCAAGGCGAAAAGACTAGCATGTGGAGAAGGCCAGAGGTGTAGATCAGTGGCTGGAGATAAATCACAGTTGCAGGAGCCTATAGAAATGGGTTCAATTAATCATTAGAAGTTTGTGTTCACCTGATACAAACTTCTCTTTTCCCTCTAGACCTCAAAATATCTTTGTCTTTAAATCCTGTCTTTACTAGTTTTTTCTGTTCTAACCCATCCTACTTACTATTATTGGATTCAGTTCCCTGAAACGCATACCTTGAAATGCACGCCTGCTCTTGTAGCTCCTTGATTTGGCGCCTTCTGTGGCTCCCTGTTACTTTTTCTGATGTTCTCAGTGCCCACTTAAACATTGTAAGCCTGGCCTCTTACAGATCAAGTGACCATTTCTTTTATATCCTTTCTTCTGGTCCATTTACTCTTTGTTTCCAGCATTTCGTCCCTAGGCTGCTACTTTTCTCATTAGCTTTGGGTGATCTCATTCAATAATTATGTTGATTGTTTAATTTTTTTTCAAGCTGGGTGGTATGTAATCAAAGAGTTTCAAAGAATTCTTTTGAAAATCAGTTTTTATCATACATATAATGATGTAGCATAAGCTCTGTTTAGTTTATTTTGTATTTTATTTGTTTCAGATATCTTTTTATTATTAAGTTTGAATTAAGCTATAACAATATAGATATTTACATAGTTGTGCTTTTAGAATAATTTTAATAAAATTCAGTATACACTTAAAAGAGTATTTTAATACAGTTTGATGGGTTATTACTGGATTCAGCAATATAGTTTATTACTACCTTTATTTTGAAGCATTCCAGCTTTATTCTTTATCAGCTTTACCATATTTTAAAGGAGTCACACTGCTATATTTAAAATAAAATGCCTTTCCATGAAAAAATAAAAAAATAAAAAACAAACAAAAAACAAATAAAATGAATCAATTGTCATTAATATTATGCTTTATCTTTTACAATTTTTTTTTTTTTTAAATTTATTTATTTATTTTTGGCTGTGTTGGGTCTTCGTTTCTGTGGGAGGGCTTTCTCTAGTTGCGGCAAGTGGGGGCCACTCTTCATCGCGGTGCGTGGGCCTCTCACTATCGCGGTCTCTCTTGTTGCGGAGCACAGACGCGCAGGCTCAGTAGTTGTGGCTCACGGGCCCAGTTGCTCCGCGGCATGTGGGATCTTCCCAGACCAGGGCTCGAACCCGTGTCCCCTGCATTGGCAGGCAGATTCTCAACCACTGTGCCACCAGGGAAGCCCCTACAATTTTTAAATAAGAAAGAATTCTTATCTTTTCCATTTTAACAACATTACTTCTGTTTTCTATTCTAGGTTTAGGAGGTAATCCTGTGATATTAATATTTAGTAGAGTCTAACTTTAAATTTAAATTGTCACCCTTGTAATCACTTTGATATTTAACATTTTCCAAAGTTAGATTCCCTGAAAATGTTAACTTGTTTATGTTTTTTTCTTTTGTAGTGAAGAGGTCTGTATTTTATCTGCATCCGGCACAGCAGCTGTACTGAACCCTAGATTTCTGCAGGATGGCACCGTGGAGGGCTGTTTGGAACAGAGGTTGTCATGACAGCCTGGCTTATTTTCCTTAAGGGCAGAGAAGGGAGAGGTTGACTTTCTTCCTCTCAGAGCTGGGCTAGTCCTTCTCTATGAGGGTGGGTTACAGGCGTGCAGTTTTGAAATCAGGACCAGGCACTTTACTGATTTTTACTTAATCCGTAGCAACAAAGAAGTGTTGGGTTCTGCACTGTATGACACATCATTATTTCTCATATCTTGATAAATGACACATATGATTACCAATCGAAGGATTTCAAGTATACATTTTTTTGTTTGCTACAGTGTAGAAATAATTTATTTTATTTGAGTTTTCTCTTCCTTTCCTTTCTCTTACCTCCAAAACAGGAAAAGGTCATGAAACAATTTTCATAAAATTCTTAATTTACAAAACAATCAAAACACTATGTTATCGGAAAATTACGTATAAAAGCTTCAATTATGTTATAAAAGCTTCATGAAATATAACTTTAATATATGTGAAAGAGAAAGTAAAAATGAAAGCATTAGGTAAAATGAGATTACTTTTTGTTTTATTTGATTATTGGTCCCTTTAATCTGTTAGCTTCCATAAATGTCATAAGTATTTTCCATAAGACGATGAAGTTATCAAATATATATACAAAAAACTATTAGTTTGGTACCAGAGTTTTCCCAAATAATATAAATTTTAAATACACCTTGCCCTACACTATGCATATTTATTTTCCCCCAGTATTAATGTATTAGTGTATATTAAGGAAGAAAGCAAAAAAAATTCTGTATGTGATCAAATTTAGTATAAATTTGCAAGTCTCTGTATAGCAAAGAAAGATATGCTAGCTCTGGTAGGCACACAGAAGACCTTGGTCAGTTTCTTCTTTTGTCAGTATTAAAAATGAATCTTGACCATAATATATTTCTGAGCATTAAAAGTCATGGTAAATAGGAAAGTGGAGGTGGAACATTTTGAAGTATATTGAGCAATTGGAATATTCCTTTGAGAAAACTGACTTTGCCATTGAGTTGTCCCAGTGCTGTCATATAGTTCTCACCTGTGGCAATAGATTCCATTCTTCACTAGATAGAAGCCTAATTAAACAAACAACCTTTCCCATCCGGCTTGGTTGTTTCGGTATTGTGGCTTGGATGGACACAGTGAGCTCTCTTGAACGGCAGTCTGATGCAACAGATACCATCCCTATTTGTAAAAGAGGAAAATGTCTTTTTCTTTCTGCTATGAAATTATTAGTGCTTACTAGAGAAAATTTGAAAAATGTAGGAGAGTAGAAGGAAGAAAAAAATTCCCTAGGGTATGAGTATTCAAAGATAATGCCTTTTGTACATTTCATATTTCAAATGCTTTCATAAATTTTAGCACTTTTATTTTTTATGCCTTATGATGTTACACCACTTATGTTCAAATTTCTGTGAGGTGTTTAGTTAAAAATTGCCCCAGTTTTCATCTTTCTGTGTCCCCTTTTAACACATGGGCTTTGGATTCAAACAAACTGGCATAAAAATCTGAGGTCTGCTACTTAGTACTTAGTGTGACTGAGCAAGTTACTTAGTATCTCAGCTTGGTTTCAGGCCAAGTGGAACTAGTTTTTGTTGCCCTCTGTTGGGTGTTATATTACAGGGGGTGAGTATTTAGCTATAGTTTTCTTACTTAATCTTCAAAAAAACAAAAAAGACCCTTTCTAGGTAGATATTGTTGTTGCAGTTTTATAGAGGAGGCTCTGAGAGGTTAAATGACTTGCTCAGCGTCACACAGCTCTGCCCAGATCTGTCTGATTCCCCTGTTACTTCTAATAGGCGAGAATGCCATCTCAACAATAAAAGAATAATATCTGGGAGAAACTTAATTTGATTTAGAGGGTTATTGTGAAAATTCAGTGAAATAATGTATACAAAGAATCTACAGAAAGCCTGACTCCTGGTAGGTGTTGTATGAGTTTTCTTTTCCCTTTTTAATGTGTCTACCTGCCAAATTTCAACTTTTAAAGGGTTGCTTTCGATGAAAGGGATTTGAGAACCCACATCTTACCAGAGCCATAGAAGATGTGGCTGTGTGAAAGCTGGGATTTCTCCATGGAGCTTCCCTCTGTTTCCCTTCCTGTTCTCCTCATTTCCTCATATTTAATGACTGAATAAATACTTAATCATTCTAAAATGATTTCATAAACAGCACAGTACAACAGACATTTTACAATGAATGGGGAGGTTGTGGGTTGTTCATTTGTGCTTTATGTATGATGGATATTCATTTCTGAAGCACGGGTGTTTTGGTTTTGCAGAAATGCTAAAACAGACATCATAAATTAGAAACTTTAGAGTATGCCTAGCTTTAACTTACATTTTTTCCTCTTAAATAGATTTGTTTTTAACCATAGATTTTTTTCAAATTGTTAGGTTGGTTAAAAAGTTTTTTTTCTTAGGAATTATTTTGTGATTTTATTTGTGTTATCTTTGTCACACAGTAGAAAAATGTCATGCTTATTGTCTAGCCATTTGTTTTTATGTTGTATCCCAAAGGAAAAACCATTGGAATGATAGTGGTTTTTGTCAGGTGATAAGTCATCAGACATAAGAATTGATGCAAAATGACTCTACTTGTATAAGCCTCTTCTTTCATAGCACAGTGCATGGTTCTGATTTCCTGGTCATTTCTTATCAGTCATAGTGGTACTTACTATGGTCGAAGTTGTGGTGTAGTTTGTATACTAGTACTGGATATGTAATATATGTTTTTGAAAAAATGCATAGAATTTTCAAGAATACCTTTTTTTTTCTTAATGTATTCTTAATAGGCTAGAAGAAAATTTGCCTGCAGGCTGTGGATTTTGCCATATACCATATGATGAACTGAATATGCCATTTCCAGCTCATCTCACATATTGCTATAACTGCAGGAAACAAAAAGTTCCCGATGTTCTCTTTACAACTATAGACCTCCCAATGGATGCAGCAGTTATTGGAAAAGGTTGTCTCATTCAAGCAAGGTATGTTTGTGAAGACGGTATTTGGGGTCCTTGGAGGAGTATAGGGTATGGAGTCAAATAGACGTATTTTCAAATATCTGCTCATTCCTACCTGTGTGATCCTGGGCAGGCTTGGCAATTCTATCTGAACCTCTTACTTTACTGTATGGAAAATATGGAGGAAAAATATCCTCTTTATGAAACTCAGATAAGTTTATATGCAAAAGCAGTTTTAAACATTGAAATTCTGTACAAATGTGTATTATTATGAGGATTATTAATTAACCTGTTGCAGGCTGGGGGTGTGACTCAGTATGCTTTAATGACATTAAATATCTAATACATTGTGGAAATTGACTTTTTCGTCTTCTTAAGAACAGTGCTATGTGGTGTTTCCTTTACAACTTCAGTTAGCTGTTAAGAGTTCCTTTTAAAGTGTACTGGAATAGGAAATGCTAAATTGTGGTTGGCACACAGGAAACAGCTGCAGCTATCTAGGTCACCAACAACTGCCAGGCTACCAAATCCATTGAGCATTTCTGTCCTCATTTTACTTAACATCTCAGCAATAATCACACACTTGATCATTTTCTCCTTCTTGAAACTTTTGACTTCACAATGCCACACCTCCTCCTTTTTCCTACCTTTATGTATAGTCTTCAGTCTCCTTGTTGATTCCTCCTCATTTCTTGTTCCTTGAGAGCCGTGAGTTTGGACCCCCTTTCAAAGCTTTCTCCCTAGTTGAACTCATCAACTCCTATAAGTCTGTATGCTCTCTGTAAGTCTAGGACTCCCAAATTTATAGCTCTAGTCCAGAACTTTCTTCTGAGTTTCAGACCCATATACTTTCCTGTCTGCTTTACACATCATTTCCTTAGGCATCTCATACTTGTTCCAAATTGAACTGCTGATTTTCTCCATTTCTTTCATATTGGTCTTTTCTGTTTTAATAAGTGATACTTGCTCTATCCAGTTCTTTCTTCCAGATATGGTATTCTACCTCCCCATATCAAAGTTATTACAAAGGCATGTTACATCTTCTTCTAAAGTATGTTTCTAATCCATTTACTTTTGCTTTCATTCCCTGTTGCATCTTAGACCTTCCATTTAGGATTGTTTTTCTTTTGCTTGAGTTATCTCCTTGAGTATTTTTTTTGGTGGATCTGCTGGTGGTGAACTGTCTATTTTTACTTGTCTGAAAATGAGTCTATTTTATCTTTAAAAGATATTTGGGGCTGGCAGTTATTTTCTTTAAGCACACTGAAGATACCCTTCCACTGCCTTCTGGCTTTCATTGCGACTGTTGAGAAATAACCTATTAGACTAAATGTTGTTCCTTTGAACTTTGTCTATTTTTTCCCCTCAGGCTGTGTGTGAGCTATTTTATTTGTCTTTGGTTTTCTGCAGTTTCCCTATGAAGTGTTAGGTATGGAGTTCTCTTTATCCTAATTGTTATACCTTGGGCTTCTTGGATCTGTAGATTGGTGTCTTTCATGAATTTAAAAAAAATTTTAGGTTAGTTCTGTGTTTCATCTGTTCTCTCTTCTTGATACTCCAATTAAAAGTATGTTAGACTTTCTCACTGCCTCCTCTATGTCTGTTATTTTCTTGTCTTATGTTTTTTAATCTTTTTGTTTCTTTATGTTATATTTTGGATATTTTCTTATTTATCTTTCAATTCTTTAATTTTCTCTTCAGCTGTCTTTAATATGCTATTACACCTAATAATTGGGTTTTAAAATTTTTGATAATCTATTTTTATTCCCAGAAGTTTTATTTTGTTCTTTTTCAAGTATATCATATACTATAGTCTGTGATTGATTCTGTAACTGATGATTTTAATATCTAAAATCTTTTTTTGCCTGTTGTTTCTGCTGGTTATTGTTCATTGTGTTTTACTTGCTTTGACTCGCAGAAAGTTGCAAAAATTGTATAGAGTCCTGTGTACCCTTCAACTAGCTTCCCCCATTGGTGACATCTCATACAGCTGTAGTATAGTATCAACTAGGAAATTGACATTGTTATAATACTGTTAACTATGCTACAGACCTTATTCCGTTTTACACTTTTTTAAACTTGCATTCATTTGTGTATATATGTATAGGTCTATGCAGTTTTATCCCACAAATAGATTTGTGAAAACCACCACCGCAGTCAAGATACAGAACTGTCCCACCACCACAAAAGAATTTCCTTATGCTACCTCCTTATGTTTGTACCCTGCATTGCTCCTTGCCCTGGTCCTGTGATGCTTTTAGGAAGATTTTTAAAGATACAGTTTATTCAGTTTTTTTTTTTTCTGTTTTAGGTAAGAGGGGATTAGTCTTCATCAGCAGTTCTCAGAGTGTGGTACCTAGACCAATAGCGTCACCATCTTTGGGGGACCGTATAGAAATGCAAATTCTCAGGTCACGTGCCAGACCTGTTGAATCGGAAACTCTGGGGATGGTAATTGTTTTTTAACAAGCCCTCCAGATGGTTCTGATGCAAGGCAGAGTTTGAGAACTATTGGCCTAAATAGGCTGGCTTGCCAGTTTGGGGATCTTTCCTTCATCTTCACAGCTACCTTTTTTAGTCCAAGCTCTCATTGTCTCTTACCTAAATTTAAGCCTCTTGTCTGCCATCCCCACATCAGTTCTCTTATCTTTACTCCATTCTCTGTGTAGCAGTATAAACGATGTCCTAAAATATACTTTGGATCGTGTTACTACTTAAAACCTATGTGGGGGTTCCCATTGCTGGCAGAATAAAATCAAACTCCTCACCATGACCTGAAGCCCCTAACATGCTCATGCCCATGCTTAACTGCACCCTCATCTGTGTTGCCCTCACTCTTGCTCACTTCACTTGACCTACAGTGGTCTCCTTTTGGTTCTTCTAATATGCCAGCTCCATTCTGTCATTGTCTTTTTCCAGCACTCCCAATTCCATCGTGCTTTTAAGATCCCAGTTCAGGTGTCATCTCTGCTGTGAGGCCTTATGTCGAGTTATTCTCACTTTTCTTCACCTGGTTTATTTTCTGCACAGACTGGATTCTTAAGCATTATCTGTGGTTGCCTTGTTTCTTTGTTTATTCCTACTCCCCTCCCCTCTGCCCCCACTGGAATATAAGCATGAACAGGGACTTGGTGTTTTATTCATTGATCAGTGCCTTTGTGTTTTATTCATTGATCAGTGCTCACCACCTAGAACAGTGCCTGGCACATGGTGTATACTCAAGTAGGCTTTGTATTCTTTTAATGAGTAAATTAAGTTTTTTCCTTTGCTATCCACCCATTATATGATCACAGGGAGTTATGAAATCTAAGATGCAAAATTATATTCTCTAGTGATTTTGATCAGTATTTATTTCATTTCTAGAGATTTTGAGATTTTTTTTCCTTTTTATTCAAATAGGACTTTTAGCAAAAGTATGTACAGTGAAAAAAATGGCAGAAAAGATTATTGATAAAACTTAAGAAGTCCGTTTGAAACAATTAAATGTTTTATCAAGCACACTTTTAGAAACTTTAAAAAAATTGGACATTTCTTAAGATTGTACCAAGAACACTCTCCACTGACTAAATTATTTTCCTTAACAGGTTGTGTCGCTTAAAAAAGAAGGCACAAGCAGAAGCAAATGCCACAGCTATCAGTAATCTGTTGCCATTTATGGAATATGAAGTGCATACTCAGCTAATGAATAAACTAAAACTCAAAGGAATGAACGCTTTATTTGGACTGAGAATTCAGATCTCAGTGGGTGAAAATATGTTGATGGGCTTAGCGGTGAGTTTCGATGTTTTGGTTTTGTTTTGTGATTCCTGTAGTTGTAGATTGTTTTATGTGATTCAAAGAGTCTTCTAAAAAGACTTATCTAAAGATCTGGCATTAAGGCTTTTAAGGCTTTAGGGACATTATAAGAAGTAAAGAAAAATCTAGTGATAGGCTTTCAAATGTTTTTATATTTATAAGAGTATTATTTGAAATTAAATTAATAAACTATTATATAAATTTTTTATATTTATACTATTATTATATTTTTGTATTCTGATCATAATTCCTATGGTCAGATTTCTAAGAATTGCCATGTATAGCTTGTTTTGTAAGTCGGCCACCACTGTTCTGAACTTTATTATTGTTTGTACATTGCTAAAACAGGGTTTCTCCTTCTTGGCACTGTTGACATTTGGGGCTGGATAACTCCGTTATATGGAGCTGTCTTGTTCATTGTAGGATGTTTAGCAGCATTGCTGGCCTCTGTCCACTAGATGCTAACAGCTTCCCCACAGTGTGACAACCAAAACTGTCCCCAGACGTTACCAGATGTCCTTTGGGGGACAAAATCACTCCTGAGTGGGGAGGACCACTGTGCTAAAAGAATCTTTAGTTTTAATGGAGAAAATCAATACATGAGAGAATGTGCACCAGTGCTCAGCAGTGCAATGTGCAATAAAATACGTGTGTTTCTGAAGCGCTAATAAATTGTGAGGCAGTGAAAAGCTCTTTATCTCAGCTTCATGTTCACCTTGGCTTATTAGAAAATAAGTTCCAACTAGAAAGTTACCAGTGGAGAAAGTGAGAACTGCCTTTTTAAGTAGCCTGAGACCCAGAGAACTAGATACCTGCAAAATATTTATGGAAATTCTCTCATATTCTCCACACTTTGCCAGCCAGAATTTTTGTCTGTGTCACCAGTACTTTTCAAATTGGAATTCTCTGTCATCTTTCTGAGACATGCATAGAAATTTAATTTTAAGAAATTTATGGGGGACTTCCGTGGTGCTTCAGTGGGTAAGACTCTGCACTCCCAATGCACGGGGCCCAGGTTTCAGCCCTGGTTGGGGAACTAGATCCCACATGTCACAACTAAGAAGTCAGCATGCCGCAACGAAGACCCAGTGCAGCCTAAATAAATAAATAAATAAATAAATAAATAAATAAATAAAAGAAATTTATGGAATTTGTTTTCTTTTTCTCAGTATGCATTTGTAGATAAAATGCCAAATTGTTTCCTGCTTCATCTGTTCTTTCTATAAAAGCAAATATGCAAATTTCTGTATGTAGGGGATAATTGTGTGTTGATGATTAATTAGGAAATCTCACTTTTTTAACAAGAGGAATTTGCAGTGATTAATAAAGGTAATCTGATTCATATTAAAATACTTGATATTTAGATTAACTTGGGGAAAAGAGTGTTCGTTATAATTCACCCATCTAAAAACTCACAGGCTTAGCGAGGGCATAACATAAATGTGTAGTCAGGCTGAATACAGAACTGTAGTTATTGGTGGGTGTCTTTGGAACTAAGAGCTTGGTTTAGATTCAGAAGTTTAAAGAACATTGTGCCAATTGTAGCAAACACTTGATGGTTGAGCCCCAGGAAACTAGTTTGTGACCCTGGTATAATTCTTCAGTGCCTGCCTCAAATACTGCCTTTTCTGATTCTTACTAATCTTTTCTTCCTGATCACTAGTGACACTCATTTATAACTGTTTGAGCTTTTGATCTTTGTGCTGTTTTAGCCTGTGCAGTTAAATCTCGAGGTCCCAAGAGTTGCCTCCATGATAGCTAATCCCCGACGAGTGCCTCCTGGGTGTCCGGCACTGGGCTGCTCCAGAAAGAATGTAATATTATCTTCACTTTAGAAGACGAGGACACGGACGCTGTGATAGGTTGAGACTTGTCCAAAGTGACATGGTTGTAGGTACCGGAACTCAGTTTCAAACCCAGGCCTGTCTAGTTCCGGAGTTTGTGTTCTCAGCCATTCTGGGCTGTTGCCTCATTAGTGAATGCAGTTAAAGTGTTAGAGATGGGGCACTATGGCGCAGAAGGTGTTCTGAGCTTGAGCATGAGACTGGGTGGTGAGTGCAGTCATGGACACATGAACAACCCAGGAGAAAGAGCTTCTGGGGATCAATTTCATCTGCTGCCCAGACTTCATCATAGAGTACTATACCCTTTCTAGGAAAGACTTTTACAAAATTGGCAATTGTGTAATAACAGTAACAACAACGACAAATCTAACAATTCAAAATACGCAAATATCCAGAGTTAAAAGAATTGTCTTCTCTTTTCTCCATTCCACTCCTTTGATGTTAACAATTTGATGTTTGTACTTTTATACATTTTTTTTTTTTTGCTTTGCTTTACTTACAGAAGCATTTTTAAACATAAATGCACATAGGTGTGTGTGTGTGTGTGTGTGTTTTATCTTGTTTTGTATTTCCCCTAATAGTTTTTCAGTACTAATGGCATGTAGTACTGTTACAAAGTCACAATTTAGTAGTTATTTAATTAAATATTTAAAATAAGTCTGTATCAAGTTTTCTCTCTTGGTGATTATGGAGGCAGAACGGTATAGTGGAAAGTTCTTGGTATTAGGAGTCGGAAACAGATTCAAGTCTCTTCCCCACATTTATTGACAGTGTGATCTTAAGTTTCCTATCCTTTCTGAACTCAGTTTCTTTACTTGCTTTGCATGTTTCCCTTTTACTTTTGCCACTTTAAATGTAAACTACTCATTCATGAAAAATTTACTTTTTAACAACTTTCAATCATATTTTTATAAGCTGTTTTTTTCAGTGCAGTTTTTTACAATCATAACAAAAAACTTTAAAGTCCAGTTGGGTATGCAGTGAAAAGTAAATCATCCTTTCACTGCTGTCCCTGACCTACCCACAGTTCTTGCTGGAAGTAACCAACCCCTGTTACCAGTTCTGATTTTTTGTGCCCTTCCACATATGTCCTATGCAAGCACTGGTGCTAATTATCTTTTTCCTCCAGGGCAAGGACCACATTCCTGAATATGAAAACTTAAGGACTATTATTCTTTAGATATTTTTTTCTGATTATTTCCCCATTATTTTTACCAGTCAGCCACAGGTGTGTATTTAGCAGCTTTACCAACGCCTGGTGGTATTCAGATTGCTGGGAAGACTCCTAATGATGGCTCGTACGAGCAGCATATATCTCATATGCAGAAGAAGATAAATGACACGATTGCTAAGAATAAAGAATTATATGAAATCAATCCTCCGGTAAGTGAAATAAATCTCCACTGTGAATATATAAGTTGCTATTTAGATTTTAGTATATTTTTAGGTTCTCTTAAAGATTTTTCCGCCACTGTCTAGATTTGCTCTCCTCATTGCTCATTCTTTCACCTCCCTTTACATCCATGCTCAAATGTCTTATTTTTTAGGGAGGCTGACTTTGACCACCCTATTTAAAAAATTAACTCTCCTGTCAGTTTTTGGTACTTCCTATCCTCCTTCTGTGTTTTATTGTTTTCTGTTTCTCTTATCTCTGTGTGTCTTTGTGTGTGAAATATGTTTTTGATTTTTGTCTATTACTTGATACGCCCAATAGAATGAAGCTCCATCAGGGCTGTATTCCTAATGGCTAGACCAGTTCCTCCTGGTAGTAACCACCTGATAAATACTTGTTGAATGACTAAAGAAATGGCTTAAAATGTTCTTTTTTAGTAAGAAGAAAGATTGCTTATCTGTGGTAGAAATGTTCAAGAATACAGAGTCTTCTCTTTCTCATTTTGTAGTCACTGTAATAGGTACCCTGTCAGATTTATCTAGGGCAGGTTAATGGGGAGTGTAAGTAAGATAAATGGATGCGAAGGTGCTGCAGAGGTAGCTGTGTTACGAAACTGTGGTTGCAGTTTTATGCAAGGTATGCCCTAGCAATGAACATTGAAAACATTTTTGAAAAACCTTTTTTTAAAATAATCCTTTTTTTTTTTTTAAAGGTAGTTCTGTTACACCAACAACAGGCTGTGCCTTTTACATTTGTGCTTACATACCCACATTCTCTTGATATTCCTTGTGGCCAGCAGATATTTAGAACCTCTGATTAGCTGTGATCTTTGGCTAAAAAATGGGTAAAAGCTTACTAACCCATATAAGATTGTAGCCTATACTGACCTCAAAAAGATCATTATTGTAACTATCAAAGTTTATTTAACTAAATAAGTTGCATAGCAAATACATGTATAATATGTGTATTATATAAATATACACATACATAGATACATATATCATATTCCTCATTTTACTATGTGAGGCTTCGAAAAGTTACCACTGCATAAGATATAAAAGATTAGAATCTTATTTGGGTACATAAATCTTTAATTCTTTATAGGTTATTAGGACTTTTAAATGCTGAGTAGAAAATACCTTCTGAGCTGGAAGGATCGCCAATTCCCTACTAATTGTAGTGTCCTCTTTGTACACTAGATGTCAGTGTTGCCTTGCTGTGTCTGTGACAGTTTCTGGATTAGTGTATGAAGGTTGCTATTATCAATTAAAGGAAATAGCTATGTACTCTATAAAAGGTTAATTAGTCATAAAGGTTATAATTAAATATGGACTATGAATACATTTTACATACTCCCCTTCCCCCCGGTAGTTTTCTGTTAATATAAAAATGTAAAACCAGACTGAAGCATACAAATATCAAATCATTATGTTGAACACCTGAAACTAATATGTTACATACATGTCAGTTGTACCTCAATAAAAAAAAAAAAACGACTGCAGTTTACAAAAAAACCCCAAAACAGAAAAAGACAGTCATATGATATAAAGCAATTATATTTCTTTTAGGAGATATCTGAAGAGATTATAGGATCACCCATTCCAGAACCTAGACAACGCTCAAGACTTTTGAGATCTCAATCAGAAAGCTCTGATGAAGTTACAGAATTGGACCTTTCACATGGGAAAAAAGATGCATTTGTTTTGGAGGTATTATTGCATTGGACTAATTTCTTAAAGATTTTGGAAGATAAGATATATATTTTTACAGTCAGGTCCTAAATTGATGTGATATTTTTATATCATTACAACTGTTAAAAATATCAAAAGAATATTTTATTATAGAAATTACAACAAACTTGGTAATATATCTTTTGTTTAAATAAAAGTTTAAAAAGTTTTGGAAAATTAGTTTTGGAAAAATTAGTGTTTGGGTTGAAATATAATTAAAATATTAAACTTTTGGAGCTTTTTTTGTAAACTTGGATTAATTTCAATAAGAAAGTTCTCTCTTTCACTTACTCTAATTATTACCTGCTTTATATGTCATAACATGTTACTATAATTATAACATTTTTACATGTAACACAATAATATAAGCACTGTGAATTCTGAGTGTAGTGTTTTTTTTACTGAATTCAGAGGGTGTAATTGAACTTTCATTGTAAAAACGCATCCAGAATGAACTAACTTTCTTGGAGAATAAATGTGACATGAAAGGTTTATGGAGCCTGTGCCCTCACAGATCTTCTTCCCATGCACTCCCCTGTAGAATGGTTAGCTTTGAAAGGATAGACGATCTTCCTTTGATATTGAAGGAAAGGAAAATAAATGAGGATACTTAGAAATGTTTTCTGGTAAGGTGCCAGTTGAGAGAAAAAATCAGATGCCTGGATCTCAGTAAAGCAGGAAGGTGACAGTAGAGTTGTATTGGGATGGGATTGGAGGTTTGAAGAGTCTAGAATAGTGCCCTTGAATGTGATCAGGATGTCAGCTGTGGGAGATGCTCAAGGCTTAACTGAGGTGAGAGTGTTACCTTGTAGAAAACTCAAACTATATGAATTTGTGCCTCTTTCTCATAATCTCTACAGTCTGAGAATGGAGAAAAAAAGTGGAGGTTGGTAAAAGGTTAAGGAGTAAAAAGTTCCAGGGTACAGTTTAGAGCAGTTGTACTCAAAGTGCCCTGTGATGGTGGCATCAGCAACACCTGGGAGCTTGTAAGAAATGCAAACTCTGGGGCCCCTACTTCAGACCTAGTAAATGAAAATTTCAAGGTGGGGCCCAGGAATCTGTTTAACAAACCCTCCAGATGAGGGTTATTTTCACTTTGATCCAGAGCATTTTTCATATTTTCTGATCCAGGGATCCTGGCTAAGTAGAGAACAGAAGTGCTTGGAGTATGGGCAGAAGAGGGCAAGGTGTAGATTCAGTAAGAGAGATGGGGGTTATAGTTGGAGAATGCTGGAGATCTGAGTGTAGAATGTTTTGGGGAATACCACAGTCGAGTTATGACCATGACTGTGAGTGGCTAAAGCAAAGTGGAAGTGAAAGTGGTTCTTGACATCTCGGGTGTAAGTCAGGACTTAGATCCCCAATGTACAGATGAATGTCAATATATGTCCAGTTGGATATGTTCATTACTTATAATCCACAACAGAATATTGTGATGTAGGAAAAATGGAATTTGTGCTTATTCTTTTAAGACATGCCTTTAAATTTATCCCTATGTAATTTTATTTTAAAGCAGTTCTGTATTTAGTCAGAAGATTTTTTTTAATTGCACTTTATTAATGTAAATAAATAGAGATAATGATTGCTTGTTATCTTTGTAAATCTTTTGAAACATGCCCCCATAAAGACTTGAGAAAAGACTCGTTTTTTTTAAACTCAATATACTTTATAATGTAAAATATTTCTTTTAGAAGTATTTGTAATTACTGTGGAAAAATTTATAGATAGTAGAAAAATTTTTGCAAGTTTTATATTTTAACTTAGGGAAAAATGGCCCTACTTCTCCTTGACTCTTATGTTTTCTATTTAATAAATAATAAAAACAATTTTTAAAAATTTGAAACAATTATATATTTACTACTTATGTGATAGGTTCAATCTTTTCATTTTCAGATCGATGACACAGATGCTATGGAAGACGTACATTCTCTACTCACTGATGTTCCGCCTCCTTCAGGTGAACAGAGAAAAATTACCTGGAGATGAGACTAGTTTTGCATATCAATATTTCGGTTCATAATTATTATAGCACTAACTTTATTTTAACGGCTTTATCAGTGTTACCTTCTGTCATGTTCTTTGCTGCTCCAAGATTGAAAACACATCGTTTAAAAATATTTACATTAGAACTTAGGTGAACTGATTTTTAATCCTTTTATGTTTATGCATTACAAAAAAACCATGATAATTTATTAACATGGTCTAAAGTTTCCCAGAGGTATAGAGTTTTAGAAAAAAAGAATGAATGGATCTTACAGTTAGAACTTCATGTAATAATTGAAAAATGTTATTCTTTTTTTTTTAAAAATTTATTTATTTATTATTCATTTTTGGCTGCATTGGGTCTTCGTTGCTGCATGTGGCTTTCTCTAGTTGCAGCGAGCAGGGGCTACTCTTTGTTGCAATGCGTGGGCTTCTCATTGCGGTGGCTTCTCTTGTTGCAGAGCTCGGGCTCTAGGCGCGCGGGCTTCAGTAGTTGTGGCACGTGGACTCAGTAGTTGTTGCTTGCGGGCTCTAAAGTGCAGGTTCAGTAGTTGTGGTGCACGGGCTTAGTTGCTCCACAGCATGTGGGATCTTCCCAGACCAGGGCTCGAACCCGTGTCCCCTGCATTGGCAGGCAGACTCTTAACCACTGCGTCATCAGGGAAGCCCGAAAAATGTTATTCTTTAACACAAAAATAAATGAAATGTTATCATATGTTTTACCTATAATTTATTTTGACAGGCTTTTATAGTTGTAATACAGAAATTATGCCTGGTATAAATAATTGGACATCTGAAATACAGGTAAACCTTTTATTCTTAATTTTAAGCAAATATAGCATATGTGATTTTAGCAAGTTTTTTCTTAATATATGTTTTCTTTTCAGCCTCTTTACTGCAATTAAAATCTTATCTTTTAAAAAAATACCACAGTAGTTATGATTGTTTATTTTCTGTTACAGTATTTAGTTCAGAATAATGAAATGACATGCCATTATATCTCCCCATATTTAGATGTTCACATCAGTAAGAGTAATCCGATTAAGCAGCCTTAATCTAACTAATCAAGCCCTCAATAAGAATTTTAATGATCTCTGTGAAAACTTGCTCAAGGTAGGAACCTTTTGACTAACTATACTTTAGCTAAAACTCCTCAGTATCATGAAATAAAAGAAGAAAAGTATTTATATTGTCTGGAATACTTTACACAGTTGTAGGTCGAATTATTTTTATTTACTTATCAATCTTAACCTGCCATCAAGTAAAATGCTAAAGATGTCCTCTCCATCTTAATATGCCACACTATAAAAGGAATATATTTTAAGTTATTTCATAGCGTTAAACTTCATAAAAATCTATATTTGTAAATTTAAAAAAACCCTTTTTTTTATGACTTAGAAATATGATTAAATCTTATTGTCTGCTTAGATATTAAAAATGTATTCTTAATGAAAGAATAGACGAAACAGAAGTGTTTTAATCTTCTCAGCTTTATTTGCCATAGTATAATGTACATTAAAAGATCAGTTTTTATAAATTTTTAAATTAAAAGAAATGATATTACTAATATTTTCTTTTGTGTAGAGCCTGTATTTTAAACTACGGTCTATGATCCCCTGCTGCCTTTGCCATGTAAATTTTACAGTATCTCTCCCTGAAGATGAATTAATTCAGGTAACTAAGGTTCAGTCTGTTATTAAAGAAGACTTATAACTTTGGTCTGTTTTAATATTATACATTTGCCATAATTAAAGAAGTATAAGCTGCTTTACTTCAAAATATATATATTTTTTTAATTAATTAATTTATTTATTTAGTTTTGGCTTGTTGGGTCTTTGTTTCTGTGCGAGGGCTTTCTCCAGTTGTGGCAAGCGGGGGCCACTCTTCATCGCGGTGCGCGGGCCTCTCACCATCGCGGCCTCTCTTGTTGCGGAGCACAGGCTCCAGACGCGCAGGCTCAGTAGTTGTGGCTCATGGGCCCAGTTGCTCCGCGGCATGTGGGATCTTCCCAGACCAGGGCTCGAACCCGTGTTCCCTGCATTGGCAGGCAGATTCTCAACCGCTGCGCCACCAGGGAAGCCCTACTTCAAAATATTTTTAAACGTACTAGTATGAGTCAGACCTTGTCTGTCTGTTTCACTTTTGTGAACTCTAGTTATCTGAAGGTGGACTTATATGTGTGATCCAGTGTATGTACACTAGAAGGTGTGCTTCTGTGCGACTTCTCCACACCCCATCTTTTAGAGAGGGTTTTTGAGCTCTTTCTGGAATACCTACGTTTAGGTGTACATGTTGGGCTTAGTTGTAGTCTGAATGTCTGAGTTTATGTGCAGTTCTGATTGAAAATCTTAACCAGGAAAGGCAAATTAGCCAGTTTGTATAAGTTGTTCCGTGGTACTGAAAAAGATTTATAAGAAGCTTATTTGGGGAATGATTATTTTGCTAATCATATTGTTTCTGTGATTCTAGGTTACAGTCACAGCAGTTGCAATAACTTTTGACAAAAATCAGGCTTTACAGACCACAAAAACACATGCTGAGAAGTCATTGCAAAGAGGTAAACCTATGGTAGATGGGAGCATAGTTCATGTTTGTCTGTGTTATAGTTCAGTGATAAAATATAGAGGATAGGTAGAATAAATAAATGACGTGTTTCTTGACAAGATACTGTCACTTTTTCTGTTTTCTTTATCAAGATAACTGTGTGGATAAGCATATGGCTGATGATATTTTTCACACATGAATACGTGGTTGGCTGCTATTTACATAGAAAATGCTGCTGTTTTTTAGAGTTAGCGTATAACATTAGTTCCGCAGTAATTTAGAGGCTTCTATCCTAGGAACTCTGGGGAGGTCCTCAAGGCATCTGAGAACCAACTGATGTAGCAAGCACCATGGGTTTTTCTCAGGAAAGGTCCCATAGTGTTCAGCAGATTCTCAGAGTTGTTCTTTATCCAGTAAAATTTAGGAAGTACCATGCTTAATATATTCCAAAGAAATGCAAAATCTTAGAAACCATTTGTGTGTTCTGAAAAAAAAGACAAGGGAAATAGTATACTTTCTAAAGTTTAATGACTTACTGGCTAAATAAATATTCATGATTAATCTAAAATTTTTTAAGTTGAATATATCCGACATCTATAGCATTGAATTAATGTCAGATAGATGTATTAAATGATTATATGTCCAGATATTTATCAAAAAAGATAGATAAAAACTGGTTTAAGTGTCATAGAACTAGTATAGTACAAAAAGTAGGATAATAATAATCGTTAGTGAGTGCTTATTCTTTGCCAGGCACTGTGCTAAGAGATTTATATACATTATCCTTTCTAAATCTCACAACAGCCCCACCAGAGAAGATAGCAACCACTCTCAATGTCTGCAGGTGAAGGACCCCCATGGGAGAAAGCAAGGACAAAACAACCAGAATTAATTGAGTTGGGGGGAAATTTATATGTTATCCCAGAGTAATTTTTTAAAAATTAGTAAGAGATCATTACTAATTAACTTGTGCTTTTCCTGCCTCTCAAGCCTCTACAGATAATGAAGAACTTCTGCAGTTTCCCCTCGAACTCTGTTCAGATGCACTTCCTTCTCATCCTTTTCCACCGGCTAAAGGTTGGTTAAGTAAGGGAAATGCAAGCACAAATACTAGTTTCTAGATCCTTTCACTTGCTTCTTCACTGTAGGTAATCTTAACTTAATTTTGAGATGGAGATTTATTCTTCATTTCCTCATTGTATGTTTCTTCATGTTCATAAAGGGGAGAGAGTAATGTTCCTTTTATTTTAATTTCTCAAGTAAACTCATCATAACTTATTAAGGTAATTTTTTGTATGATATTCCATTCTTGTAACTCAAATGTATTAAAGTTTTATTTTCAGAGATTTGGATTTCCCAAAACACTCACATATGGTATATTTTGATATTTATATTCTATCTGGTAAATTTTTTTCTAGCAACAGTAACCTTCTGCAAAAATTTTTAGATTTTCATAGACAAACAATACTTATTTTCTTCAGAAGCTATGTGGAAAGGTTTTGGGTGGAGGTTAGTACAAGTGAGAAAGGGATGAGCTTTCTGTCTTTTGGGTGTCTTGGTTATATTTGAGGAACATTTTTTCAAATGCAAAATGATTGTCCCCTAATTCAGTAGCAGTAGATCTACTTAGATCTGTACCATCTTTGGAGAAAAGTGGGAGGTGGTTTTTTCCATTTCTCTTCTGATTTCAGTGTAATTTTTATTATAAAAATTTCAGAATTACTGTACCTTATCTTGTAGCATTACATACACAATAAATGTAGTTTGTGTTTTTTCCTAAATTTTTTTTTCTGAGAAATGATGCATTTGTTATTTAAAACCAAATTGGCTTTTCTAATTTTTCCGTTTTATAATACAAGTGACATTATTTTATGGTTTCTACTTGTCAGTTACTTTATCTGATACCATATTAGTTATAATACAGCATAGTTTTATATTCACATTGCCTGTATATCAGTAGAGTCTTTACTAAATCAGTGCAAGGCCTGTGTAGATAAATAGATCTTGTCTCATATTTTGAGGCTGAAAAGAAGCTACTTTCAGATTCTGAACTTTCTAACATGGTAACTGTGGTTCTTTTTCCTTTTTGTCTAAATTAAAATTCTAATTTAGAACTCCATAGAGAATTTCTTGAAAGAATAGAGAGGAAAAATCAGATCCAAAGATAATCTGAGTTCAGATTTATAACTTAAACATAGCTTTCAGAACAAAAAGCAGAACAGTCTAGAATCTTCCTTGAACTGACTAGATAGGATTTTTTTTTAAACACCTACTATCTACAGAAACTTATATTTAACACAGGGTTAGTTCCAAACCACTTTTAGGTATCTCTTCATTTATCCTTACCCAGCAGTGGTGGTGAGGGGGAAACCAAAATCAAAAACCCAATCAGCAACAGCGAAAAAGTTTGATCAATTGCTAACCTATACAAATATTTATTTGTGTATTTGGGGTCCCTGTTAGCTCAACTTTACATGTTGTTAATAGCTACTGAATTCTGCAGAAGATTAGATTTAAACTCTGTAAATTGGCCATATCTATATTGATAACTTACAGTTTCTGCAATAGCTTTGAAAATATTTTCAAAGGTAATGAGAACTGGTGCTTTTTGAAGTCATTAGTATATTTTGCACAAATGGTACTCTGAACTTAAAAAACTAGGAAAGAAGAATTTGAGTAGAATAAGTCATATCTGAACAGTCCCTAAAATATTTGCAATTTATTTTAAGGAGCATAGAGAGGGGCCATAGGTGGAATAATAAACCAAGAGACCTGGCTTTTCTTCTCAGTTCTGCTACTGATAAAGTATGAGAGCTTGGGCCAGGTAACCTCTAATTAAGCCACTTAAGTCTTAGTTCCTCATTTGTAAAATGTGAAAGGATTAAGATTCTCTCTAGCCTTTAAAATTCTCTGATTTCTTGAGTTTCTATAGTTTATGGTTCTTCAATTATTAACATGTCCCTATTATTAAAAACATAAAAGCTAAATTATGCCTGAGGTCACACTGAGCTTCTGTTAATTAATTTTCCAAATAACTTCAAATCAGTTAAACCAATGATTTTTAAACTCTGTTCCTCCAAACCATAGAGTTTCTTCAGAGGTGCCTCATGACCTTCCAGGAGGCAAGGTGTGGGGGCTGAGAAGATAGGTCTCTAGACCCCCTACCTCTGAACTAGAGCAGCTTCAATGCACTACGCTTTATGTATCAGCTTTCTATATATGATTTTGTTGGAAGAAAGGGTTTCAAAAAGTTTGAAAATCACTGAATCAGATCATGCCACCCTTATCATCATCATCATCGTCACCATTGTCAGCTTCATAATGATCAATATCACATCTAATACTAATATATATAAAACTTTAATACTAAGTGCTTAACTATAAACCTATGTGCCTTTCCTTGAATGTTACATTTTAAAATCATCAATGAACACTAAAAAGTTTATCTGTTTATTTTTTTTTAAGTCGTGTAAATTGTGGCTTACGTTGCATGCTTATGTGTTGTCTTTGCTTCCTCATGTCTTTCCAGGAGAACATGGGCTATGATGTATATATTAGAAAAAGTCATCTCAAAGTATTTTGGAAAATTTGAGGATAGAATGGGTTTTGAAAAGGTCTGAAAAGTGTAATAATAGAGTGTTATATCATGAATGTAGTAATTGAACATTGTAACATGAAGGAAGGCTTTGAATAGAGAATAGAAATATCTGGGAAAAGTTAAGCTTAGCAGTTTAGAGGAAATAGGTGGGAGAGAGAAAGGTGAGGGTGAGGAATAAATGCTCAGAGAACTTCTCTACTTTCTTATCTGCAACTACAAGAGGTTTAAAAGTTAACTACTAATACTGATAAGTAAATAAATATATAGTTTTTATAGTTTTGTTAGGTCAGTTAGCTAAGCTGATCGAGATTTATCTTTTTTAATTCTGAAAATTTTGAATACTAATTTATTTTTCATGTTCTTATCACAAATGGGATAATTTATTAAAATTTTTTATTTCCTTTTATGTTGACAGAGTAGTCTCAAGAGCTATGCACAGTATGTTTATTAATACTTCCATCTTTTCACTTGTAGATAAACCTTTCCTTATCTTTTTGTGTTATTGAAAATGAGTGAATATTATGTGAAGAAAAGATGCTTCAATAACATGTTTCCTAATTGACAGTGTAGAGTAAGCTTGGGCCTGAATTGTCCATCCATGCTTAATTTTTTTCCTTCCATCTTTTGTTATATTAGTTATATATTTTGTTTCTCAAGGTAATAGAATAGTTTGATGTATGTCTCAAATTTGTGGTTGATTTGGTGTTACCTTGATGGTTATCGTGATTTTTCTGATTTGAAATATTAAAACGTGCTGAGCCTAAGTAATTTCTTAAAGGACATTATCATGTGAAGGTCATCAAAATTCTTTGATGACTACTATGAGGAACAGAGATGATGTGGCATCACCATAAATTACTTTTTTTTTAATATGAAACTGTGTTAAGAAAAAAGATGACTATAGCAAATTTTTTATACCACTTTCATAATGTTTTTTCCTCATCATTAATATCTACATGTCAGCTTTCTGAATATCTGTCATTTCACTCTGAAATGGTTTTTTAAGAGGCTTTAGAAATGATATATATGTTTATGAAATGAAGATGAAAAAAGATGGAGCAAATATAGTAAAAATAGGGAATCTGAGTGAATGTAATCTGGGTAAAATTTTTTAAAAATTCAATAAGATATTTCTCATGAACTGTAATTGATCTTAAAAATTTTATGCATGTAATTTTTTTTTTTTTTTACAAGAGATATATAGACTGACACCAAGCATTGTACATGGATGACCACAACAAAAGCAACAATGATTGCAATTACCAAACACGAAACACACTCATACTATGTCATAATATTGACATTCAGTCCAGTAATCCTCCACTGTAACAGCTCCTTTAGTTTGCAGTGAAAATTGATTTGTATATTCTTTGCCTCTGAGTCCTTGTGGGGTTTTTTGTTTTTTAATTCAGACAGAAAGTCACAAAAATTATACTCATCCTCATCAATTCACTCAGTCCCATGTAATTAATTTTTTTTTTCATCTTGATCTTTTGTTAGTACTTTTATGAGTTCATCAGTTTTTCATTAGAGTTCTGAAAATGCTTGTTCATTCAGTTCAGCAGTACAGTCAGTTACCAGAAACCTGTACTTGTCAGTACAGAAGAACAGAAGATTAAAACACTTCTGTTTCGTCTATTCTTTCATTAATGCATGTAATTTTTATAAAAGGTTGGCATGTTACTTTAGATACATGTCTAAAGACCTGAATCTCGAGATATTTGATACCATATTGTGGGACTTAAGAACTTATATTAGACAAATGTGTTTGAATTATATACCACTATAAATAGATCTCAAATACTTTATAAATCTAATCTATAATAGGATAATTGCTTTCATTAAAATTCTGAGAGTTTAAGGCTATAAAAGGGTTTAATTAAGTCAGTTTTAGTGTTTATATACTATTGGATGAAACTGTATAGAGGAGAAGCTTTTTATACCACCCTTGTTTCTGTGTTCATTTTGCTTTATGCTGGCGTGGTATCCTCATGTTCAGTGGCATTAGCTATAGCCTGGGAGAAGTTCTCTTTTCACTGAGCAGTTGCTGATGAATAAGGCAAATATAGGTCAAATTCTGGATTTCAGTAAAAAAGAAAACAAGTTTGCTTACACCCTCAATATATTATACTCCATAATTAAGTATACACATTTGAAGCTTTTTTCTTTATTTTTATGGTAGGCTATCAGAATTACTTTTTGTTAAACCAAATTTGATTTTAAAAGATAGTTTAATTTTTAAAACTTAAATGACTTGCCTCGCATTATTTTAAACTTGTATTAGAAATATAAATCTATAAGAACTACAAAAGTTAGCTTTTCCTTTTTCCTGCCAACTAATGGTTCTGAATTCTTACAAGTATATATAATTCTTTATACTAACTAAAAATGTCTTTATGTATTAAGAATTCATTGCATGTCTGTTTTCTCTCTTATTTTTTTAAGATATATTTTGTCACTGTGACCAAATGGTAGCAACTATAAAAAGTGCTAAAGTTCTTCATGTTATCCGTGGCCACAGCAATGAGTGAGGGGTCCTGAAAGGAGAAAAATGCTGAGGGGAAGGAGAATGAGAGGAAAACAGAAACTAAAGAGTGGAAAATGTGAAAACCTCATCCAAGAAGTGGGAAGGAAAGAAAGAGTTGATGGAGAAGTAGAGATAAGGAATCTTAGCTTCTCCAAGAGCTCGAGGGCAGTGAAATCCAGAGTCAGAGGAAGAGGGAGTGAAAAGCAAAGAAAATTGAATTGGGTTACTGACCCAAAACAAGGATTGTTTGGAAAAAAGGATACAAAGGATGGGAGTGAGAGGAAGAGTGAATGATGGGGATTGAAGAAGAAAAGCAAGTGAGTTAGGATGTTGTACACCCGAGGTTGGAAGCTTTAATGACTCAAATAGGGCAGCTAATTGTCTTTTGTCATCTACTGTATGTATTACCTGTGTATTACCTGTGTACCTTTGTAGTTGAATTTTTTTTTTTTTTTTTTACTAGTGGAATATCCAGATCGAAGCAATTTGTGTCTTTCTCTATGCCTTAGTAATTTTTAACTATAATATGGCAATTTCATTATCAATCCACCAATATTTAAAGACCATTATGGACCAGATTTATACTGAATGTTTATGTACATCATTTGTTTAACTCAGTCATTAAGCCAGATTTTATAGTTATAAGACATAGCTGATCAATGCATTATAGATTGATGGAAATGCTTAAAGGGACATAAAACCAAATTTTGATCATAATAATTTAAAACTAAGAATGGTTAAACAGGAAAATAAAGCATACAGTTTAAAGACTCCAGATGGCATATATTTTAATCTGCCAGAGAATCCTTTCAGAATTTGCAGGAGTTTTTTCAAATTTTGTAATTTGCTTAGGGTGACTGGAAAAGATTATCTCAAATACTTTTTAGTTATTCAAAGCAAAGGTGATCTGTAAATTTTAATGGTAGAAAGTAAGTTGTTAGAAGAGTAGTCATTGTAAAGCTTTATCATAGCTAACCCATACCTTTGTCATTGGTTATTTAGGAGAATGGAAGCATCTCAAACTTCGGAAGCACGGGCAGGTGTATAATTGAGGGAGGAGGAATTCTTGCCACATGTTTTTCCTGTTTTTCATCTATATGCTCATTTCCACTAATAAACTGCTTTAATCTAGGTTAATCCCCCTCCCCACTCCGCTAAGGCCTGTTAAAAATTGCTCAAGTGTAGTAAGAATAGTCAATCTGCATGTTCTGTTTGCCTCAGTAACTTTCTAGGGTTGTTTTTTGAGGGATAGTGGGATTATCAGTAACTGGTGACTTTTTAAAAAAGCAAAATTGTATTCAATGGGAAAGGAAATGGTAAGAGAAGTGGGCTGCTGGGTGGCTTGATGTAGACTATCTTTGCAGCTACAGTGTGGACCTCGCATACGAAGTATTTGTGTCAAACTCTTCCACAGAGATGTGCAAATAGCCAGAACTGGGTGCCAGCTCCTCAACAAAGCCCAAAGGACTTTTAATAAGATTTCTACCCCTGAGTATGAAATATGTTGTCTTTCTTTAAGTATTGGCTTAGAGATTGCATACGGATTTATTTATTCTTAAGCAGAATTACTGCTTTGTCAGTGAGCCAGACAGCTAATATCTGCAGTACCTTCTCTTTGGAAAAGGCTGTTATTACCTGGGAAGCCAAACTGTAATCAGAAGGAGCAGAGTGAGAGTCTGAGGTCATTAGATATTTGAGGTGTTCAAACCAGTCCGAGGTGCTGATGTCCAGTTGCTGCCAGGACCAGCTCCTCTTGGGCCTTTTCTCTGAGAGAAAAAATGAGCATCCTGGCAAGCATGTTAGGAGATGAACCTGCTCTCCTTCAGTGAGGTCAGAAATCTCGTCGCTCAGCCTTTCCCTCCACGTCTCTAATTTAAAAGTTTTGTTCTTTTCAAATTTTAATTCGAACACATTCATATTTGAGGGCAGGGAATAAATATTTTCCCTCACTTGTTTCTCCTCTACCTTTCGTAAAATTTTTTTTGGAAAAGTAGTAAGTGTACTTACTAAGTGTACATGGTGAAAAATTCAAATACTACAAAAAAAATCACATTGTCCAAAATAAAGCTTCCTTCTCCCTTCGTTTTCCTTCCCAAGAGGCAGATACTCTTAACAGCTTATTGTCTGTCTTTGCAAAGATACCCTATCCTTTTTTAAAAACAAATATTCTACTGATCATTGTATACCTTTGTTTTTTTCCACCTGACATATTTAGAGATGGGAACAGATACCTTCTACATGTTTAAGCTCTTTTCATGGGTACTTGTCATTAAATTATATACAGTTGCTACTAGAGAATTCCATATTACCAAGATAATATCAAGGTATAGGGGACAATTTTAGTAATTTTCACTTTTTCTTTTAGTTTCCTCCCCCTCCTTCCCATCCCCACATTTTAAAAACTTTCACAGAATACCTAATGCCGACTATATTTTCTGTGTCTATACTTACCGAGGCTATACTGCACAGGGCATACGAGAGCTCTGGGACCCTCCTGGGATGTATGAGCCTGGGGTGGGCTATTTAGTGTCCCAGCTTCTGCACTGGGTCTGTTTCCAGGCTGAGCTGTCCCTAGAGATCTGGTAAGCCTCTGAGTGTCAGTTCTGTTCTGGTCTTCCTCCTGTAGGCCCCATCGCTTCCTGGGCTTCCATTGCCCCTCAGGATCCTGAATCAGGAGGATGCTCCCTCTAGCACTACAGCCTGAGGGCCTGATGGTCAGGGCACGTCCAGCGTGATCTCCTCATAGTCATTTTGTGGACCTCCCCTCGTGATCCCTTTTACTGGACAGTTCTGTATTGTGAGAGGATTGTCAGCCACTGTACACTCTCCAGTATTAGCTTGTGGTCATTGCCTTAAAAATTGGGGGGGTGGGGTGGGTGCGGGAGATACTTCCATTGCACCCAGTTAGCAGAAACATTCTATACAAATCCAATTTTTGAAAAGTATAACTTTTGCTAATTTAAGAATATTACCAAAAGATCAACACATTAAGCAGAGACAAAAATATATATATTTACTTAGTTTATAATTTAAAAAAAGACTGGCTGACCCAAATTATTCTTAGTGTTTTTATGTGTTATTTCTATCTTGGCCACACTACATTCTCAGTTCTGAAATTCTCTGAAACAAAAATTCAAATAATGCTAGTGTGGATAGAGCCTGAACATTAGAAATAGATTATGAAGTTTTCTTTTTTTTATAGTACTGTTTAAATTTGTACAATGACTTAAATATCTATAGTGAAAATATAAACTATCAGGGAGAATGCAGGATCCTGCTTTTATGAGCTTACTGTAAAGGGGGTTCTAGTTTGGGATTCCTAGTTATTTCTGTGGAGAGCGGTCACCTTTTAGTTCCACAAAGTCTGGATAGCTCCAGAAGGAGCTGTTGAAAGCGAAGACCTTGAATGAAGGGGGCGGGTCAGGCTGAGATTTGTGTTTATCGGTGAGACATAGGTCATTGCCTTGTCTGTAATTTTTAATCTTACTGGCTCTTCCGCCACAAACATTTCCCTTCTGTTTTTCATTTCAGTTTTTCTTCCCAGTAGGTTGACCCTTTTCTCTGTTCAGTTTTCTCACGTCCTGCTTCCATCCCACTAACATTTGTTACTATGTTGATATTTTGTGTGTAGAGTTTCTGAAACTTTTTTTGTGTTATAGTAACAAGTAATCTTTCTTGGCATGGTATTTATTAATGGAGCTAGTTTTCATATATCAATAGAAACTGTGTTTTAAACCTAAATACTTCTATTTGGTTTACTTTTATAATGAAGCCATAAAGATTTCCTCCTATTCGTCTGGCTTTTAGAGAGTATTAACCAAGAGCAAAGAAGAGATACTGGCTTATATTTAGCACCCAAGCTAATGTTGTTCATATTGTCTTATTAGAACACCTGGAGAGTGCAAGTTCTAACTCAGGTATACCAGCTGCACAGAGAGGTGAGTTTGTCTAATTAAGCAAATAGTCTCCAAAGGTGTGAAATTCTAGTGTGGTGATTCATAAGCATACAGACATCAGAGAAATGCACTGGACGATGGAATAGACACCAAAATGCGGCTTTATTGTAGTTAGAATGTGTCTTACAAAATAGTAATTAAACGAATATTTACATTTTTAGCATTTTAATAGTGTTCCACTTTCTAAAAGTAAGGCTTTAGCTTTTTAACATTGTCTTTTAGCTCAGCAGTAGTAAAAGTTATTCTTTTTAAAATGAGAACTTGTTAGGCTCACACTTGCCCCTCACCCCATGTTATCAGAAGCTTTGTTGCCAAAATCAGATGTGGAAATAGAATATTGACAAAAATGACCCTTTGGCTTTCCTGTTACTATTGGTAGAAAGAAGATATTTTAATAAAAGATAAGTTAACTCGTGATTTTTTTTCATGTATTCTTCATTTGATTCTCATTATTTTGATTTTTGATTTCAGGGTAAAAATAGGGCAAGGAATTATTCACGAAGTTCTGATTGTAAATTAAAGCCCTGAATATAAACAGCTAAAACAGTGTGAAGTAAAAAGAATGGGAAATGAAGTTAGTTAAAACACAGCGTATGGTCCTTTCCCTGATCTCTCTGTTAGACCCGCTTCCATTCCCCCTAAGAGACCACACGGCTGTGACATCACCAAAGATGCTCAGCCAGCCGAGAACTTGGTTTTGGACAAATCAGTGTCTAAAGCTTGACTCTTTACTCTCTCTCTTACCTGACTTGAAAAGGACCACTTTTTCCCCTAAGTTACAGTTAAATTACGTCATCGGAAGGAGTGTTATGACGAGTAAGAGACGTCATCCATATTTTTTCTTTGTTTTCTGTCTGTGTTTTCAGCAACGTCAGTTGATTACAGTTCCTTTGCAGACAGATGCAGCAGCTGGATAGAGCTCATTAAACTGAAAGCTCAGACCATAAGGCGTGGATCAATTAAGACAAGTAGGCGGATGTTTCTACCATGTTACAATCTGAGAAGCATATCCTTGATTTCCCAGTGGTGAAGGCTAGACCTGACTACTCAGTAATAACATTGCCAATCAATCATGTATTGGAGTGTGAAAGCTGCAGACTCTAAAGGTCATTTAGCAAAAGCTATTGAAGGGCCTTTAGATTTTTTTAACTTTAACTGTAGGGTTGTGTTTTTAGTATTTTATTTTCATGAAGGTATTCTTGAAAGTATATAAATAGATATTATATCATCTAGCGTAAGGAAATGATGAGCTCTCTTATTGAAGAGACACTCTTCCAGGACCCAAGGTACTAGGTAGTGTACGGTATTTGTCAGTTTACTAAGAGCGATATCCAGAGTGATAAAAGAATGAGGTATTTCCAGAGAGAAAGTGGTCAACTCTTATCTCACTGCTAGACTCAGGATCAGTACTTACATGTTCTTTATCTATACTCCATGTGTTTTGGTAGACTTTGAGGTATTTGAGTGAAAGATTTTACATTAAAGGGAAGGAACTGTGTTTTAGAGAGAAGATCACAACATATGGAACCAGCCAGATCTGGTTTTGAATCCTAGTAGTGCCATTTTAATAGCTGTGTGACCTTGGGCAAGTGATTTAAGTTTTGTGAGCCTCAGTTTCCTCATGTGTAAAATGGAGATAATAACACCTACGTTGCTGGGTTGTTGTAAGGATTATATATATACATATATGTGTGTGTGTGTATATATATGTATATATATGTCTGGTTTATAGTAGTTATTTGATAAGTGGTAGCTATTATTTGTTATTTTATGAACAAACAACTTTTAGACAGCCAAGGTCATTTGTTGAATTTTTTAAATTACGAGTTTGATCGAGAAGGTTTGGAAAAGAAACCTACTACAACTAGTTAAGATATGGTTTATCTACAAGTTGACAATGATGAAGTCGTCTGAAAAAAAGATGGAAAAAAGTGCACTGGGAAATGTAACAACTTTCACACTCTCCTTGTAATAATTTGTTCCTACAGCAGATAATTTTTAATGCTCTACCGCTTTTTCTTCACTTTTATAACGATCATTGTGTGTGTAGCTCCACCTCATCAACATTTTCTTTTGCAGGAATGCCATTTTCCTTCCAAAAGATTCCATTCCAGCATTTCCTCTTATGTTTTTCTTTCTCTCTCTATTTTTAATTGCATGCAGTGCATGATAATTTCTTTCATGACATGGCTTAGCCTCACAGACAGCTGAATGTTGTCACCACTTATTTGGCAACCTTAGGGAATAATTGAGTCACCAGCATATGATCTTGATGCTTTCTCTTCTTTCTCCAATTTTAGCTGTGACAGTCGAAAAAGCAAGTCCAGTGGGTGAAGGAAATTTCCGGAATCGCTCTTCTCCACCTTGTGCAAATTCTACAGTTGGGGTGGTTAAGATGACACCTCTTTCCTTCATTCCTGGAGCAAAAATAACGAAATATCTTGGGATAATTAACATGTTTTTTATTCGGGAAACCACTTCTCTTCGTGAGGTAATTTTATAGTTGTTATTTCATTGTTTTTGTGCGTTTTCTGTGGTTGAAGATATTAGTATCAAAACCAGACAAGTTTCAAATTGGTTGTTTATTTGCCAGAAGTAACACACACACACACCCACACCCTTTTTTTCATAACCTGTCTGGATTGTCTCTAGCAGCTAGTATCATCGAAAGAGTTGTTTTGGGTTTAATCCCATTTGTTATTAGAAACTCCAGGTCCTTATCATGTGGTAACTAAAACAAATAAACGTATCCATGTTTGATTAGAGGTTTAAAACGGCCCTGAAAGAACAGCTTAGTCTTCTCAGTAGATATTTGCCTGAGATATATTTAAATAGCAATTTTTAAGGGTTTACATTTAGAAATAGTAAGGGATTGTATCATGGAGAGATGTCTTAGGGATTGTTTATGTCATTTAGCTCTATTGTTTTCTTCCTCTGAACAAGACTGAGGCTGCTTGTTTACCTCTCCTCTCGCCGTCAGTGTGTAAAAATGTTTGTTCAAGTTCTTACCTCACACTGGCTGGGTATCATTAAACTTTAATTTGTTTTTTAAGTAACAACAGTTCTAATCTTCTACTTGATGTAGTCAAAGTTAAGAATCAGAGTCAGCCTATTATATTTTGCATTACAGAGGAATTTAAACTCAAGAAAAGATTATATTTCTATTTGTCTTATGTTGTGGAGCAGGACTGCTAAGCATATTATTGTGAATGGGGAAATTTTTTAATTATTTAGGTGTGAAACCCAATAAACTCTTCAAAATTTACTTCAGCGGTAGTTTGTATTTTTAAAAAGTGTGTTCATTATAAACATGACTTAACTATGCTTTTTCCCCATTGCTTCACTAGCAGTGTTTCTATACTTTCTTGGAAATAACAGCTGCTTGTTAATTTTTGATATCATGCTCACCCTCCTGCACCTAGCACAGTGCCTGGTGCAGAGTAAACATAAATTGTTTTTGTGTAAATGAGGGAGTGACTGCTGACAGATTAACTAATTAGATAGATGTTTCCTTTAAGATAAATTACTTTTTAAAATCATATTCTAATTGTGTTGAGATGGGAAAGAAACTATCTTAAGATACTCTCAAAAACCTTTTAGTGTAGAATTAAAATAGGTGACACTTTTAAGTCCATTAAGTTTGACAAAGAAATTTGAGTGTGAGAAGCTGGCATAGATTGGTGAATTGACCTTTTCCGGTTGCTCTTACTAGCACATGGATATTGTACTATTGAATCCATAAAATGTTATTTCCTAAGTGCCTTCTCTACTGCTTAAGCAACCATACCCCAAAATGTTACTTCACAGTAGATTTCCTTTCAACAGAGATTTGTAGTATTAACTGTATGGTATAATATCCCAAATTTATTCATTGCTTGATGAATTATTTGCTTACAATTATATAATCTTCTAAAAATTACCCCTCTGTAGTCTCTGTTACTCTGCTCTCAGAATTTCTTGATTTGAGATGGAGGAGGAAAACTGATAAAAGTAAAAGAAAAAACTGTCCCAGGTGATGATTGAGTCAGAGGCAGGCTGACACAACTCACTTAATTCCTTAATTACAAAGAGAGATACCTGTACAAAACTTTATGTAGGAGCCTATGGCTTTTCAGAAAGATAAGACCTGGACTAATGGGTCTTCTAACAGTGTATTAAATTTTGCCCTTAACCTCCAGTTTAAAGTTGGAAATTTCTTCCTAGACTATAAATAACATCCAGTAAAATTTGTGGAAAACTTAGGTTGAAAAGCATTTTAAGCTCTCATTTAGCCTTTGGTGTCTGTTTTGTTTGTTTTTGAACACTGAAAAAGTTCCCCAAACTATTGGATTTCATTCCCTAACTAATATGTACGGACCACTTAGTACGTGCATCTGTTGAAGTAGGTGTTAACGTATGTAGTTGTGAGCACAGCAGAGTCAGTTCCTGACCTGATGGGATTTAGTCTAGTGGAACTCGGGCATGGTGGACAGTAAATAAATAATCATGTGATTAATAGGTAACTCCTAGTAATAGTAAGTCATATAAAGAAATACAACAGGGCCTGTCAGAGAATATAATGGGAGAACTTAATTTAGATCTGATAAGGAAGGTTTCTCTGAGGAAGTCACATGTAAACCAGGACCTGAAGAACTGAGTAAAAATTACCCTGGTGGAAAATTCGGTGTGGAACCTTTATGTGCAATGACCCCGAGGCAGGAAAAGATGTCAAACCTTTGAGAAAGTGAAGAAGACAAGTGCGACTGGAGCCTGGTTCATTTTCAGAATAGGAGATGCTGATAGCAGGGAAGTCTCATTGTTTATATTTACCATCAATTTATTTGAGTGATGTTGGGAACGACTTGATAGAGGGAGGTGCTGAAGATGGAGGGACAGTTAGAACTCTTGCTCTGCCATCTGTCCGCCAGCTCTGTGGTCCTGGCTCGTCATGGGCACGTCACAGATTCTCTGAGCTTCGGTTTCATCATCTGTAAAATGAAGATAGTAATCCCTGTCATAGACATGTGCTCAGTAAAGGTTTGTTCGTTCATGCAACAAATCCCATTATGGAGGGAATTAAAATGATTGTCCGTTATATTAAGATCACTTAAGATGCTTTAATATGTTTTCTTTGATGTTTGATGTACATTAGTTTACACATGTATCCAGTTTGGTTTTTTGCGCGTCATCATTTAGGAAGGAGGTGTCAGTGGTTTTCTCCATGCTTTTATTGCTGAAGTGTTTGCGATGGTGAGAGCTCACGTGGCTGCACTGGGAGGGAATGCTGTTGTCTCCTACATAATGAAGCAGTGTGTCTTCATGGAGAATCCAAATAAGAACCAGGTGAGATGGGGTTAAAAACCTCTGATGGCGGGAACCTGTGAATGTATCCATGGCCTTTTCACCTCCCACCCTCCCCTGAAAAAGAGAATTGCTCTTCAAAGCTCTTTGATTCTAGAGGCTTAAAACATGTTTTAATGAATATGTTGGTAACCATGGTCCTGCATAGGTCAGATGCTGTTTTCACATCCCCAGTGATTAGTTATTATTCTTAAATACCTCTGGAAGTTTTGCTCCTAAATTACTGTTTCCACCACCTTCTTGGTGGGTCTTTGGGATCCAATGATGGCTAACGGAGGACAGTTAAAGACGCCCTCTGGTTTGGAATGTGATGCTGTCTAGTTCTAACTGCCCTGCTGGTGAAGAGTACATCATGATGGGGCCACACTGTTTGTTTATTTCTGATAAGTAATATAATTCTGTTAATGGGGACAAGGGAATGTTGCTTAGGTTAAATCTTAGAATAAATTTCTTTTATCAGTTTGTTAATAACTCACTTACAATTGTTAAAGATCCCTTTAAAAACTTGAATAACTAGATTAATGAGTTTCTTTGTTTCCTGTGAATTGCCTTCTTATCCTTTGCTCATTTTTCTCTTGGGTTGTACGCTTTTTCAGCTCTACGGCACTGCCCCCAGGGTAGCAGAAGAGTATGAGCGTGTTGTTGAGTCTGTGACTGAACATGTCCTGTTGTTCTTATAGGCACAGTGTCTTATAAACGTAAGTGGTGATGCAGTGGTTTTTGTTCGTGAATCTGAATTAGAAGTGGTGTCAACTCAGCAACCTGCTGCCAACTGCCAGCCCTCATGTACTGGAGGAGAAGTTACAACCTGAAGTCAGTTAGAAAGAATGAGCTCCACTAAATGACATTCATGGGTCTCCTTTGTTTTGTCATTCATTTATCTTACTAGACATAAAAAATGAACTTGAGAGAATTGAGGAACAATTGATACATTCTGAGTATATTTGATTCATCTGGGATCACTTGGAGGCCTGAGAATTTTCAAATCTTGACATTTTATTTCGGCCAGCCTAGACAGACAGGCCCCGTGGAGCTTTGACCCCACCTCCCCACCCAGGAAGTTCAGATAAATTTCTCTGAGAACTGTAATAAAGATGGAAGCTATGTATAATTTATGTTGATTTTAATAAAATCATAATTTAGAAAATGAAATGGAAGATTATCAGGAAATTAGGATAGCTATCCTAGTGTAATTTAGAAAAACTAAGCAAGAAATGAACAAATTGTTAATGAGTAAGTAATCTGATTCGAGGAATGTATGGGGTAAATGGAGAAAAGTTTTCAGAAAGCTATTCGGGTTTCTGAATATGTTATTTTGATGAGGAATTTGGTAACAACTGAAAGGGAAAATTGCTTCAGCCGTCTTTGAAAAAGAAGTTAAAATTCTGCAACTTGTATCCATAATATGTCCTAACTACTGGAAAAGAAAAGTAATTTATCAGAGCCAGTGTCCTTCCATTGGAAGTTTAAATAAGGAAGGAGGAAAAAAACTACTATATAACTTCGTTTCTAGCCAAGTTTCAATTTGTGTTTAATTTGTCTGGAAGAGGCTTGGCTTCAGCTGGGAAGAAAAGGCCAGTGAATTTTGTTGAAGTAGTTAAAATATAATTGATCTAGAAGGAACATAAAATTATTTTCTAATAAAGTCATACTGTACTCCCACCAAATAACCAGAATTTTAGTAATATCTTAGGGATTTTTGATGGTGAGTTAGACTGTATTTGGCATAGAGTTTGGAAATGCAACTTGAATGTAAATATGCTGCAGAATGTTGAATATATAGATAGAAATACTTTTTTGTCAATGCCAAATACCTATTACAAATGAACCTTTAAAAGTACATTCCTCCTTTGCACAACAAAATTTCTTTATAAAACTCATGATTTTGCTCTTCCAGGATAACAACTGCCCTAAAGATTAGGAGTCATTTCCTTGTTATCACAGGTGTCAATATTTTTCTGTACTTTGTTTATAATTTTATTTTTTAAATAAAAAGTTTATAAACTGGAATATTCCTAAGTCTCTTTTTTTGCCTCTTTGATGTAGCACTGTCAGTGGTCAGAAATCACTTTCCATCTGATCATCTCCATTCATTTCTTTAGTCAACAATCATCTGTTGTGCGTCTACTATATGCAAGGCCCTGTTCTTAATTTGATGGAAAAAGTACATATGTAATTGTGCTACTCTCATTGCCTTTGGTAGGAAACCTACACTATTAAGTGAGAAAATGTGTGTAGCTTGGGATGAAGGTAGCTTCCCCAAGGAAATGATACTTAAGCTCAGTCTGGAAAAACAGGCAGGTCCCTGGAATTGACTGACTTGTTCATAGTTTTATTTATCCATCCATCCATCCATCCATCCATCCATCCATCCATCCATCCATCCATGCGGCAGCTATTTGGGGATTCCTGAGTATGTTTCTGAGTCCTTTCTTGGCAGGGGATTAATAATGTAATTATCACTAATTGAGTACCTGTTTCGTGCCATATCCTGTGCATATGCATTATTACTAATTCTTAAAACAAAACTAGCTGGGTGGCGTTATCTCCATTTTGGTCTGAATATTTGGATACTCAACAGAGGCACAGGCTGATTTCTAGAAAAGCTAGAGTTACAGAACTGAGGCTTGCTGTCTGCAGACCCAGGCTGTTTGCTCAGTGTTGATTACCTGTGAAGTACAGTCAGCCTATGCCAAGATCGGCTCCTTCCAGAAAAGCTGATGTTACCTGATGCCCCAAGAGTTGCTGCTGTTCCCTGTGTGTGGATTCCCTCAGAAACATCATTTTAGACGTGCTGGGACTTAATCTTTTGGAAATATTGAGGCCAGTTATGGGATTTAACGGCACACCTCATAGTATCTCTTTCGTTCTTTATTGCTGCTCCAAAGCTTAACTACACAATTTAACCAATACTTTGCTAGATTTGCTAAACTCACTGTCCCACTTCCTCCACCTCCTACTCTGCTGTAATCCATCACCATCTGGCTTCCATCACCTGATCTACCCCTAAATTTGAACATGCCAAGGATGCAAGTGTTGGATTTCAATATTGCAGCATCGGATAGCTGACAGGCTTCTTCATGCATACACATATAATTTTTCATAAATGCATAAATCGGATCATGTACATAATTTTTAAATAGAGTGGTTTTATTTTTTACCTTTTCACCTAGATTTCTCTTCCCCCATCTCATCCCTCCCAATCCATGTTAATAACCTAGTATGTATCCTTACATATTAAAGTATGCTAATGAGGTATAATTTACATTCAATAAAATTTGAGTGTACAAGTTTTGACAAATAGATTCAGTTGTGTAACCAAGATAAAGTACATTTCGTCCCTCGAAGAGCACACCCTGTTCCCTTTTGCAGTCAGTTCACTTCCCCTTCCATGTAAATAGGATCTTGTGCTTGGTAAATTTCACTTAGTATAATACTTTCTAGATATCTGCATCCCCATTTGGACAACATTTTTGGCTATTATGAATAAAACTTTTTAATTTAAGTTCACACTTTCCTGTGAAAATAGGATTTCTGTTCTATGGGGTTGACTTCTTCTTATTGATAATCTGCCATATGTGTGACAAAACTTCCCCTGATTTTGCTGTCCATCCATGTAGCTTATGGCAACTTTGATCATATCCAAACTTGTAATTTTATTATAGACAGTACGACTTTCCTTCCTTAGATTCCCTGAGTTAAGATGAGCTCCCCTCGAGTTTTTGGCTGTCTTGCAGGTTCTTCCAACTTGTCCTGAATTGCTTTCATCTTGCTGGCTGCCCATCAGACTTGCTACCTTCATTATTTGTTATTAGATAAATGCCATCACCACTTGACCAGTTTTAGCTTGAGTCAGACACCTGAGAGATTCAAAGCCCACAATCTTCCCACGATATCCCCCAGCCTCACTGAACGAGATGCAGAAAAATGTAGAAGCATGAAAATGTACGTTATGCGAAAGCAACATATTTATTGACAAACACTTTTGTAGCTTTTTCTTTTTTCAGGGGGAGGGTCTTTCAACGAGTACTTTGAGAATCTGATCTAAGCTCTGTACCTTGTCTCCAGAAAAATAAGCATACATGTAAAATTTTGCACACTACTTCAGGAGGTTTATCAAAACCCCTTCGTTGACCTCAAGTTAAATCTAGTATAGGCTGAATGGAGGGGAATAAGGAACCAGGCTGAAGGAAATATTAGGAAGGATTGGGTAAATCCTATCCTACAAAGTTTGACTTTTCTCCAGTAGAAAAGTCAAGACATTTTTAGGATTAGACTTTTAAACATTAAAAAATACATATTTATAGTAGGCAGAATAATGGCCCTCCTGCCACCCCCCTCAAAGCTGAATCTCCAGGGCCTGTGAATCTATTACCTTACATGACAAAAGGGACTTTGAAGTTAGGATCAAAGCTAAAGACCTTGAGATGGGGAAATTATCCAAGGTTATCTTCGAGGATCCTCGAATCTAATCAGTTGAATCCTTAAAAGTGGAAAGGAGGGGTAGAAGAGTAGGTCAGAGAGATTCGATGAGAGGTGAACTCAACCTGCTGGCTTTCAAGAAGGAAGAAGGGAGCTACAAACCAAGGAATGTGGGTGGCATCTGGATGCTGACAGCCAGCAAGGAAACGGGGTTCTCAGTTCTACAACTGCAAGGAGCTGAATTTTGCCAACAACTTAAATGGGTGAGGAAACGGATTCTCCCCTCGAGCCTCTAGAAAGGAACAGGGCCGAAGCCAACAGCTTGGTTTTAGCCTGGTGAGACCCACGTCAGACTTATGACCTGTGGAACTGTAAGATAAACTTAAGTCACTCAGTTTGTGACCATTTGTTATGGTAACAGTGGAAAACTAATACAAGTTCTCATAAGTTTAAACTGTAGAGATATAGTTCAAGTATCAAGTTACCATAGTTATGCCATTTATGGTAACATCTAATATGAAATGCTTCGCAGACTCAAAGTACAATTGTAACTTTTACTTTCCAATTAATTTTTTAATACACATCTGAATAATTAGCAGAAATCCATAATCTCCAGTCTTTGAAGTCATCGTCAATTCTAGGAGCTTGACACAGTCGCCCAGATATTCAATCAGCTTCCAGAACATCTTTGGTTTGCATTTGCTTCTCACTGCCACATGGTGTCGCTGTTGGAATGGGTTCCACATAGTAGAAGATGTTGGTCTTCTGCAGCAAGGGTGCCAAACCGGCCAAGACTTCCATACAGGTTTCCAGGATTCTTTAGCAGGTAATTTCCTCCATGCCTACTCCATTCGAGGAAGGCTGCCAAGTTTCAGTTCCTAGTGCTCAGCAGCCGTCAATTGAGTTGTGAGAGCTATAAATTCTAGATGTCAGGTTTTTTTTTAAAATATGTATTTTGCAAACATCTCCCCTCAGTCTGTGGCTTATTTTGTGTTCTTTAAACATTATCTTTTGAGGAAAAGAAATGTTTAATTTTGATGAAGTCTAATTCTTTTTTTTTCTTTTTTGGTTTGTGCTGTGTTCTATCTAAGAAATTTTTGCCTGATGAACCTCACAAACATTTTCTAGAAATTTCACAGTTTTTGGCTTTACATTTAGGTACATGATCATTTCAAGTTATGTTTTTATATGGTGTAAGGTAGGGGTCAAGGATTTATTCATTCATTCATTTGCTTGCATATGGATGTCCAATTGCTCCAGCAATGGACAATGTTGACTAGCTTTTCTACATTGGATTGACATGGCATCTTTGTTGAAAATTCATTTTTAGTATATACAAGTATAATTGATTTTTTACATTGATCTGGCATCCTACAGCCATGTATTGATTCTAGTAGATTTTCCCGTGTTTCTTTGGAGTTTTTATGTAGACAATCATTTTATGATTGTACATGGGGACAGTTTTATTTATTCCTTTGAATCTAAATAACTTATATTTATTTTTCTTGTTCCTTACTAAATTGTCCTTATTAATTATTACCTTATTAAATTATTAAGTAAATATAATGTAGAGTGATGAGTGGATATTCTAGCCTGTTCCAGACCTCAGGGGAAAGGCATTCACTATTAAGTATGATGTTATCTGTGGGTTTTTCCAACATGCTCTGAATTTTATCAAGTGCTTATTCTCCATCTACTGAGATGATCAGATGAATTTTCTTCTTCAGTTTGTGGATATGGTGAATTACACTTATTGATTTTCAAATGTTAAAACCAAATTTTCAAATGTTAAACAAAATGTTCCCTCCTTTTTTATTTTCCAGAAGTTTGTCTAAAATTGATGCTATTTTTTTTCCATAAATGTGTGATAGAATTTGCCTATGGAGCCATCTAAGTCTTGAGTTTTCTTTGTTTGAATATCTTTAACTATAAATTGATTTTATTGAATTTATTAATAGATATGGGGCTGTTCAGGTTATCTTTTTCTTCTTGTGTAAGCGTTGGTAGTTTGTGTCTAAGTAATTTGTTTTTTCTGATTTGTGGTTTATTGCTATAAAGTTATTAATACTAGCTCCTTATTTATCTTTGTAATATCTGTGGGAACTGTAGTGATGTATCCTCTTTAATTCCTGATATCGGTAATTTGCGTCTCCTCACTTCTTTTCTTGATAAACTTGGCTGGAAGTTTATCTCATTAATTGACTTTTTCAAAGAACCCGCTTTTGGTTTTACTGATTTTACTCTATTGTTTTTTCCTCTGTTGTCAATGCTATTTGACTCTGCTCTTATATTTATATTTCCTTCCTGACACTTGTTTTGGTTTAATTTGCTCTTATTTTTCTAGTTTCTTCTAAGGTGGAAGCTTAGATCATTGATTTGAGGCCTTTCTTCTTTTCTAATATATAAAAGTGAATGTGACACATTTCTCTATATACACTACTTTAAGAGGCTCCCCAAATTTTGATATGTTGTTTTCATTAAATTCAAAATATTTTACAATTTTCCATTTTACTTCCTCTTGGACTAATGGGTTATTTAAAAGAGTGTTGTTTAGGGATTTTTCCAGTTATATTTTTTGTGGTGATAACAAGATCTAGTCTCTTAGCAACTTTGAAGCTTGTAATACAGTATTGTTGACGATGCTGTGCATTAGAGCTCCAAGACTTACTTATCTACTATTTGCAAGTTTGTACCCTTAAACAACATCCCCCCAATGCCCACCCCATCTTCATCCCAGGCCCTGGTAACCACCATTCTGCTCTCTGTTTTTTACGAGTTTGGCTTTTTTATTTTTAAATATGTATTATTTATTTATTTATTTGATTTATTGATATAATTGACATGTAACCTTGTGTAACTTTAAGGTGTACAACATGTTGATTTGATACATTTATATATTGCAATAGGATTAGCACCATACTGTTAACTAACACCTCTATTTCAACATGTAATTACCATTTCTTTTTTGTGGTGGGAATAATTAAGATCTAGTCTCTTAGCAAGTGTTACATTTGCAGTACTACAGTATTGTTGTCGATAATCACTATACTATACAAGTTTGATTTTTTTAAGATTCCACATACTTTACAGTATTTATATTTGTCTTTTTTTGTCTGACTTATCTCACTTAGCATAATGTCCTCAAGGTCTGATTTTTTTATTTCATTTTATCTTCAATATTGACATATAAACGATGCCTCTTCTTAAAAAAAGTTTTGATGGTTGTTTAACCTTTTCAATATATACTTTTAATTTATCACAGTCAACCATCAAATAATAGTATAGTATTTCTTCCTTCAAATAAACTAGCATAATTACTTTGCGGTTTGAGAATATTCTCTGAATAATTGCAATCAATTTTACTTTTTTATTTCATTTTTCTTCCTTTAGGCTTTATCAGCTTCCTGGGGTGAATACTTAGCTTGTTTATTGTCATTCTTAGCTTCTCATAAGTGTATCTAAAGTTATAAATTCCCCTGCAATTGCTCTTTTATCATCCCACAAGTTTAATGCAGTATTCTTATTTTTAAATCTGAATATTTATAATTACCGTTATGATGTCTTCATCAGTCTATAAATTATTTAGAAGTGTATTTCTAGTTTCCAAATACATGTTTTTTTTGTTTTTTACTTTGTTGTTTTCTAATTAAGTTGCACTATGATAAAATACTGTGATCTCAAGGAAAAGTTCTTTGAAAATTGTTGAAAATTCCCTGGTTGTTTTTCTGTTCAGTTTGTGTAACTGTTTCGTATGCACTTGAAAAGAAAATTTATTTGTTACATGCAAGTTATGTATCTCTGTATCATCTATCTAACATCTATCATGGATCTATAAAATCAAGCTTGTTAATTATGTTATTAAATCTTCTACATCCTTACCACTATTTTTATCCACTTGACCTATCAATTTCTGAGAGAGGTGAATGTGACATATTGATTACATTGATGACCTTAAATAATGGCCTCTGGGTAACCATGCATTTAGTATATGACTTTGTGACTCCTACCATCAAGAGGTGGAATCTGTTTCTCCATATCTTGAGTTTGGGCTGGCCTCCTGCCTTGCACTGCCCAATAGGATAAAGCAGAAGTAATGATTTGCCTACACTGAGCCTAGATCACAGATGTATTATGTGCTTCTGCTTTCTCTCTGGAACCTCTGCCTTGCCATGCAAACAGGCCCTGGCTAGTCTGAGAAACTCTGTGAAGCAAAGATAAGTCATCCTAACTGGGTCCATCCTGCACTTGAATTAATTAACTGAAGTGTAGATTCATGAATAATAGCAAAGGACAATTATTTTAAGCCAGAGAGTTTTGGGGTAATTTTTATGAAGGAATAACTAACTGATACATAGCATTAAACATTTCCACTGTAATTATGCAGTTGCCAATTTGTCTTTATAACTTTGGCACTTTTACCTTTTATATTTTGAGGCTACGACTTTAGGTGCATGATATTTTACAATTTTCATATCATTTTTGTTGTTTATATCATTTACCAATATAAATATCTGTTATTAATGTGAAATGTATTCCCACTAATGCATTTTTTAAAAATCACATTTATATTTTGAACAATATGAACACTGATATACCAATTTTCTTTGGGTAATTTTGCCTGATATACTTTTTCCCCAACCCATTATATTTTTAATTCTCTGTGAATTTTTGTTCTGATTGTGTCTTTTCTGTGTGGTCCACCATTCCTTTGCTTGTTTTTTCTTTTCTCTTTCTCTGTTTTCTGTTGAATCGATCAAGTCCTCTCACTTTTTTTGTCCTTATGAGCTAGATAATTGAGATTTCAAAAGCAAATATTTAATATCCTGCTTTCCTCTATGTGTGTTCAGAAGCAATTGAGAGATGGACAGGAGGAAGGCAGATGGCGATCAAATGCCACCTTTATTACTAATGACGGTTTTAGAGAGTGTGACTTTAAGTCTACCATCTCTGCGTTAGACAGACTTACCTGGTCCCTAACAGTGTTGAAGGACCACAGGACCCCTTCCTTATGGAGGAGCAAAGCAGAGCAGAGCAGAATGCATGGTCTCTGCTGATAAGCTGATCCCAAGACAGGTAGGAGATTAGAAAGGACTGAGCTGAGTGTTCAGTTATTGGAAGAGATCATCACGAGGATGTGACCACCGTTTGACCCCCCGAGCTGGACCAGGGCAATCAGAAGCTCCTCTCCCCCTCCCCTCCCCTTGGAATGTATGTTCTGCCCACCTTTCCCACAGCCAAAGCCATTTTCAAGGATGCAGCCTTGAGAGAGTGAGGTGGTGTTGAGACCATCTGGAGTCTATCTGTGACTGAACCCAATTAAGGTCTCTGCATAGACTTTTAAGATTCTGTTGGGCGGGTGCGGAGATCTACTCAACATGTGGTCCCAAGATGAGCCTCCTAAGTAAATAAGTTCCATGCTGATTACACCTGCCGCCTACCAGTCTGGAGTGGTCTGCCTCTTTCTTTGGTCTCTCCTTGCCCTCTGTGTGCAGGGTCAGTTTGAGAACCAACAAGTTGCCTCTCCCAACCATCATTCAGAGAGGTAATTTTGTTTCTACTGGACAAGAGTGAGAAGGCATGGCCTAAGTGCCCGGGAGTATTATTTTAATAAAAATCACCCCTAGAAGCAGAAGAAGGAGAGGCATAAGTATTCTCTCAAAATAAGTCATATATTCCATGTTTATTCTTTTAGTGATTACCCTCACATTCTTCATATATCCATTTCCTACAGCTGCTGTAACAATTAGCACAGATTAGGTGGTTTAAAACAACATACATTTATTCTTTTTCAGTTCTGGAGGCCAGAAGTCTGAGAGGATCACTGGGCTGAGGTCGAGGTGACGGCAGGGCTGAGCTCCTTCCAGGCGCTCTAGGGCGTAAATCTGCATCCTTTTTTTTTCAGCATCTAGAGCTGCATTCGTTACATTTCTTGACTGTGGCCCCTTCCTCCATCTTCAAAGCCAGAAATTTAGCATCTTGCTTCAGTCATCACATTATCCTCTGGCTGTGCTACCATCAAATCTTTTATGTGGTTGTAATGTAACACGTGTGGTTACATTTAGGACCCACCTGGATAACCTAGGATAATCTTCCAGTCTGAAGATCCTTAATCCCATCTGCAAAGTCCCTTTGCCATATAAAGTAATATTCACAGGTCTGGAGATTAGGACGTGGCTATCTCTGGGGGCCATTATTCAGCCTACCACATATATGTTCTTAATATGTGATTTCTCTAACAAGTCTAAGCTTAAAGTGTCTCTATCCTTCTCCCAAATAAGCAAAGAGTTAATGTTGTTGTCTATGATTTTTAATTCTCACATTTTAAAATATAAACAACTTGTGGTTTTTCTTTTTTTTGACATCTTTATTGGAGTATAATTGCTTTACAATGGTGTGTTAGTTTCTGCTTTATAACAAAGTGAATCAGCTATATATATACATATAGCCCCATATCTCCTCCCTCTTGCATCTCCATCCAACCCCTCTAGGTGGTCACAAAGCACCGAGCTGATCTCCCTGTGCTATGTGGCTGCTTCCCACTAGCTATCTATTTTACATTTGGTAGTGTATACATGTCCACGCCACTCTCTCACTTTGTCCCAGCTTACTCTTTCCCCTCCCCGTGTCCTCAAGTCCATTCTCTACGTCTGCGTCTTTATTCCTGTCCTGCCCCTAGGTTCTTCATAACCAGTTTTTCTTTTTTTTTAGATTCCATATATATGTGTTAGCATACAGTATTTGCTTTTCTCTTTCTGACTTACTTCACTCTGTATGACAGTCTCTAGGTCGATCCCCCTCACTACAAATAACTCAATTTCCTTTCTTTTTATGGCTCAGTAATATTCCATTGTGTATATGTGTCACATCTTCTTTATCCATTCATCTGTCGATGGACACTTAGGTTGCTTCCATGTCCTGGCTATTGTAAATAGAGCTGCAATGAACATTTTGGTACATGACTCTTTTTGAATTATGGTTTTCTCAGGGTATATGCCCAGTAGTGGAATTGCTGGGTCATATGATATTTCTATTTTTAGTTTTTTAAGGAACCGCCATACTGTTCTCCATAGTGGCTGTATCAATTTACATTCCCACCAACAGTGCAAGAGGGTTCCCTTTTCTCCACACTCTCTCCAGCATTTACTGTTTGTAGATTTTTGATGATGGCCATTCTGACTGATGTGAGGTGATATCTCATTGTAGTTTTGATTTGCACTTCTCTAATGATTAGTGATGTTGAGCATCCTTTCATGTGTTTGTTGGCAATCAGTATATCTTCTTTGGAAAAATGTCTATTTAGGTCTTCTGCCCATTTTTGGATTGGGTTTTTTGTTTTCTTGATACTGAGCTGCATGAGCTGCTTGTAAATTTTGGAGATTAATCCTTTGTCAGTTGCTTCATTGGCAAATATTTTCTCCCATTCTGAGGATTGTCTTTTCGTCTTGTTTATGGTTTCTTTTGCTGTGCAAAAGCTTTTAAGTTTCATTAGGTCCCATTTGTTTATTTTTGTTTTTATTTCCATTTCTCTAGGAGGTGGGTCAAAAAGGATCTTGCTGTGATTTATGTCATAGAGCGTTCTGCCTACGTTTTCCTCTAAGAGTTTTATAGTGTCTGGCCTTACAGTTAGGTCTTTTTTTTTTTTTTAACATCTTTATTGGAGTATAATTGCTTTACAATGGTGTGTTAGTTTCTGCTCTATAACAAAGTGAATCAGTCATACATATACATATGTTCCCACATTTCCTCCCTCCTGCATCTCCCTCCCTCCGACCCTCCCCATCCCACCCCCCCAGGCGGTCACAAAACACAGAGCTGATCTCCCTGCGCTATGCGGTTGCTTCCCACTAGCTATCTAGTTTACGTTTGGTAGTGTATATATGTCCATGCCACTCTCTCACTTTGTCACACCTTACCCTTCCCCCTCCCCATATCCTCAAGTCCATTCTCTAGTAGGTCACATTTAGGTCTTTAATCCATTTGAGTTTATTTTTGTGTATGGTATTAAGGAGTGTTCTAATTTCATACTTTTACATTTATCTGTCCAGTTTTCCCAGCACCACTTATTGAAAAGGCTGTCTTTTCTCCACTGTATATGCTTGCCTCCTTTATCAAAGATAAGGTGACCATATGTGCATGGGTTTATCTCTGGGCTTTCTATCCTGTTCCATTGATCTATGTTTCTGTTTTTGTGCCAGCACCATACTGTCTTGATGACTGTAGCTTTGTAGTATAGTCTGAAGTCAGGGAGCCTGATTCCTCCAGCTCCATTTTTCGTTCTCAAGATTGCTTTGGCTATTCGGGGTCTTTTGTGTTTCCATACAAATTGTGAAATGTTTTGTTCTAGTTCTGTGAAAAATGCCAGTGGTAGTTTGATAGGGATTGCATTGAATCTGTAGATTGCTTTGGGTAGTAGAGTCATTTTCACAATGTTGATTCTTCCAATCCAAGAACATGGTATATCTCTCCATCTGTTTGTAGCATCTTGAATTTCTTACGTCAGTGTCTTATAGTTTTCTGCATACAGGTCTTCTGTCGCCTTAGGTAGGTTTATTCCTAAGTATATAATTCTTTTTGTTGCAATGGTAAATGGGAGTGTTTCCTTAATTTCTCTTTCAGATTTTTCATCATTAGTGTATAGGAATGCAAGAGATTTCTGTGCATTAATTTTGTATCCTGCTACTTTACCAAATTCATTGATTAAATCTAGTAGTTTTCTGGTAGCATCTTTAGGATTCTCTATGTATAGTATCGTGTCATCTGCAAATAGTGACAGCTTTACTTCTTCTTTTCTGATTTGGATTCCATTTATTTCTTTTTCTTCTCTGATTGCCATGGCTAAAACTTCCAAAACTGTTTTGAATAATAGTGGCGAGAGTGGGCAACCTTGTCTTGTTCCTGATCTTAGAGGAAATGATTTCAGTTTTTCACCATTGAGAATGATGTTGGCTGTGGATTTGTCATATATGGCCTTTATTATGTTGAGGTAAGTTCCCTTTATGCTTACTTTCTGGAGGGTTTTTATCATAAATCGGTGTTGAATTTTGTTGAAAGCATTTTCTGCATCTATTGAGATGATCATATGGCTTGTCTCCTTCAATTTGTTAATATGGTTTATCACATTGATTGATTTGCATATAGTGAAGAATCCTTGCATTCCTGGAATAAACCCCACTTGATCATGGTGTATGATCCTTTTAATGTGCTGTTGGATTCTGTTTGCTAGTATTTTGTTGAGGATTTTTGCATCTACGTTCATCAGATATATTGGCCCTTAGTTTCCTTTCTTCGTGACATCTTTCTCTGGTTTTGGTATCAGGGTGATGGTGGCCTTGTAAAATGAGTTTGGGAGTGTCCCTCCCTCTGCTATATTTTGGAAGAGTTTGATAAGGATAGGTGTTAGCTTTCTCTAAATGTTTGGTAGAATTTGCCTGAGAAGCCATCTTGTCCTGGGCTTTTGTTGGAAGAATTTGAAACATAGTCTGAATTTCAGTGGTTGTGATTGGTCTGTTTATATTTTCTAATTCTTCCTGGTTCAGTATGGGAAGGATGTGCTTTTCTAAGAATGTGTCCATTTCTTCCAGGTTGTCCATTTTATTGGCAGAGAGTTGCTTGTAGTAATCTCTCATGATCCTTTGTATTTCTGCAGGGTCAGTTGTTACTTCTCCTTTTTCATTTCTAATTCTCTTGATTTGAGTCTTCCCCCTTTTTTTCTTGATGAGGCTGGCTAATGGTTTATCAGTTTTGTTCATCTTCTTAAAGAACCAGCTTTTAGTTTTATTGATCTTTGCTATTGTTTCCTTCATTTCTTTTTCATTTATTTCTGATCTGATCTTTATGATTTCTTTCCTTCTGCTAGCTTTGGGGATTTTTGTTCTACTTTCTCTAATTGCTTTAGGTGTAAGTTTAGGTTGTTTATTTGAGATGTTTCTTGTTTCTTGAGGTAGGATTGTATTGCTATAAACTTCCCTCTTAGAACTGCTTTTGCTGCATCCCATAGGTTTTGGGTTGTCGTGTTTTCATTGTCATTTGTTTCTAGGTATTTTCTGATTTCCTCTTTGATTTATTCAGTGATCTCTTGGTTATTAAGTAGTGTATTGTTTAGCCTACATGTGTTTGTATTTTTTACAGATTTTTTCCTGTAATTGATATCTAGTCTCATAGCGGTGTGGTCGGATAAGATACCTGATACGATTTCAATTTTCTTAAATTTATCAAGGCTTGATTTGTGACCCAAGATATGATCTATCCTGGAGAATGTTCCATGAGCACTTGAGAAGAAAGTGAATTCTGTTGTTTTTGGATGGAATGTTCTGTAAATATCAATTAAGTCCATCTTGTTTAATGTATCATTTAAAGCTTGTGTTTCGTTATTTATTTTCGTTTTGGATGATCTGTCTATTGGTGAAAGCAGGGTGTTAAAGTCCCCTACTATTATTGTGTTACTGTTGATTTCCCCTTTTATGGCTGTTAGCATTTGCCTTATGTATTGAGGTGCTCCTATGTTGGGTGCATAAATATTTACAATTGTTATAGCTTCTTCTTGGGTTGTTCCCTTGATCATTATGTAGTGTCCTTCTTTGTTTCTTGTAATAGTCTTTGTTTTAAAGTCTATTTTGTCTGATATGAGAATTGCTACTCCAGCTTTCTTTTGATTTCCATTTGCATGGAATATCTTTTTCCATCCCCTCACTTTCAGTGTGTTGTGTCCCTAGGTCTGAAGTGGGTCTGTTGTAGACAGCATATATACGGGTCTTGTTTTTGTATCCATTCAGCCAGTCTATGTCTTTTTGTTGGAACATTTAATCCATTTACATTTAAGGTAGTTATTGATATGTATGTTCCTATTACCATTTTCTTAAGTGTTTTGGGTTTGTTATTGTAGATCTTTTCCTTCTTTTATGTTTCCTACTTAGAGAAGTTCCTTTAGCATTTGTTATAAAGCTGGTTTTGTTGTGCTGAATTCTCTTAGCTTTTGCTTGTCTGTAAAGGTTTTACTTTCTCGGTCAAATCTGAATGAGATCCTTGCTGGATAGAGTAATCTTGGTTGTAGTTTTTTCCCTTTCATCATTTTAAATATGTCCTGCCACTCCCTTCTGGCTTGCAGAGTTTCTGCTGAAAGATCAGCTGTTACCCTTATGGGGATTCCCTTGTATGTTATTTGTTGTTTTTCCCTTGCTGCTTTTAATATTTTTTTTCCTTATATTTAATTTTTGATAGTTTGATTAATATGTGTCTTGGCATGTTTCTCCTTGTATTTTTCCTGGAATGGACTCTCTGTGCTTCCTGGAATTGATTGACTATTTCCTTTCCCATATTAGGGAAGTTTTCCACTATAATCTCTTCAAATATTTTCTTAGTCCCTTTCTTTTTCTCTTCTTCTTCTTGGACCCCTATAATTCGAATGTTGGTGTGTTTAATGTTGTCCCAGAGGTCTCTGAGACTGTCCTCAGTTGTTATCATTCTTTTTCTTTATTCTGCTCTGTGGTAGTTATTTCCACTATTTTATCTTCCTGGTCACTTATCCGTTCTTCTTCCTCAGTTATTCTGCTATTGATTCCTTCTAGAGAATTTTAAATTTCATTTATTGTGTTGTTCAGCATTATTTGTTTGCTCTTTAGTTCCTCTAGGTCCTTGTTAAACCTTTCCTGTATTTTCTCCATTCTATTTCCAAGATTTTGGATCAGCTTTACTATCATTACTATGAATTCTTTTTCAGGTAGACTGCCTATTTCCTCTTCATTTGTTTGGTCTGGTGGGTTTTTGCCTTGCTCCTTCAACTGCTGTGTGTTTCTCTGTCTTCTCATTTTGCTTAACTTACTGTGTTTGGGGTGTCCTTTTTGCAGGCTACAAGTTCGTAGTTCCCATTGTTTTTGGAGTCTGCCCCCACTGGTTAAGGTTGGTTCAGAGTGTTGTGTAGGCTTCCTGGTGGAGGGGACTGGTGCCTGTGTTATGGTGGTTGAGGCTGGATCTTGTCTTTCTGGTGGCAGGACCACGCCTGGTGATGTGTTTTGGGGTGTCTGTGACCTTATTATGATTTTAGGCAGCCTCTCTGCTAATGGGTGGGGCTGTGTTCCTGTCTTGCCAGCTGTTTGGCATAGGGTGTCCAGCCCTGTAGCTTGATCATCATTGAGTGGAGCTGGGTCTTAGCGTTGAGATGGAGGTCTCTGGGAGAGCTTTTGTCATTTGATGTTATGTGGAGCTGGGAGGTCTCTGGTGGACCAATGTCCTGAACTCGGCTCTCCCACCTCAGAGGTACAAGCCTGACACCTGGCCAGAGCACCAAGATCCTGTCAGCCACACGGCAGTCTTTTTCCAGAAATAGAGGTCTCAAATTATTAATATGTCTTTGGAGCAGTCTCTCAGAGGAGATGCTGTGTCCCGGGCTTAAGTCCTCAGTTTTGTCTCCAAACTCCAGAACTCCACACTCTGGAGGCCCTCCTTTGGACGTGCTGCCACTCCCCCTCCATGTGTTGTGGTTGTTTTTGTATTGTAGGTACTTATTTAGATTAACAATGTACTTTTCTGATTTCTGCATAGCATTACTTTCTGTGTACCATCCCTTTCTTTTGGGTTCCTTTTCCTTCTTGCATCGCAAGTATATTTATTAGAATTTAGTTTACTCAGGTTCTGAGTATGTCTAAAAATTTGTATCCAGAATTGTTTTTATTCCACCTTCACTATGTAGTTTAGTTTACTATATAATTCTAGGTTCACAATATTTTTTCCTCAGAAGAGTGCCATAGTTCCTAGCAGAGCACCAGACACCTAGGGATGAATGAATGAATGAACTTTACAGATATTAGGAGAATAGAATAGTGAAAATCATCCTGGACTAGGGGTCAGAAGTAATGCCAGATCTTCTACTTATCACCGTTTGGCTTTGGCAAAGCCACTTAACATAACAATCTCACTTGAAAATGGGAATAGTAATCTGTGCCCTAAATCACAATAGTCTTGTGAGTTTCAAAATAAAAAGAAAATAATGGATTTGAAAAATTCTTTGTTAATGCAAAATTTTACAGTTTCTGAGCAATCAATTAATTATTGTAAAATAATTAATATCAATTGAGAAACATTTCCAAAATGCTGATTTAAATCTATATCCACTTATTGAGCTTGATAATGTCTCTTGCAAATGATTCAGAATTTTTGATAAGGTTGGTTTATTTTTCATTGCTAAACAAGAGAATCATTTTATAATGTCTCACAGATGTAACTTTTACCTGTGAGATTTAATTACATCAATTAGCAAAAAGTATACTGCCACAGCAAAAAATATTATATAGTTGAAGATTCTCCTTCAGTATATCAATGTACGCTTTCATTGTGATGATTTTTGAAGTAACTTTACATTTACAAGGTTAATTGGAAAACTTGATACTCCTAGCAGTAATGTTTTCTTTACAGGAAATTATTTATCTGAGATTAAGGGAATTGAGTACATCTGTAGACAAGATGACAGATGAAACAGAATGAATGATGACCCAGAGAGTGGTTAGAAAACTTTTTCTCCATTTACATTGCAGTCAGTCACACATAGCATTTTATTCTCACAGATAAGATTTTCAAGGAAACTGCTAGACTTCAGATTGAGGGAACAAGAAGGATTCTTTTTGGCATACGGATGAAGGTAACTATTTCGTACCTTATAAGACAAAGGCACACATATATGTTTTAACAACAGAGTCATCTAGTTGAATTATTCTTGTCTGCCTTGGGTGGTATTTGCTAGGCGTATTTAGAGAAACGGATCTATTTACAGACACTCCCATCTCTTTCTCACTCTCTGAAATCGAGGAAATTGAGGAAAAATCCTTTCTATGTTTGCTTGGACACACTCAGTTATGTTTGATGGGCCTTCATCAGAATATAAATTGATCAGTCTCCTAATCCTCCACTTTGATATAAAGTACTCAGCCATTATTGGCTCCCAGAAATATTTATTGGCCCATAAGGTTGTCCTCCACACATTGGCACAAACATCTCATTCCCCAAAGTGGTTATAATGATGGAAATAAAAGCTGAAGCATCAATTTGTAATGGGTGGAAGGAGGTGGGGAGCAGCTGTGTTCAGTGGATTGATTGCTATTTGTACCCTTGGGCATTTTCCAGAAAGCTCTTTCATATTTATTCTTATCATGTTTCAGAGGCATGACCCTAAGGGACTGCCACTTAATGTCTGTAGTTGGGAAACTCGAGACCAATTTTCTTGGATGCTCAATGGGATGGACATAGGTACCACTTTATCCCTCAGATTTTAGGTCTTAAATTATTAATAACCTGTTTGCAATTGCTTTTATTTTGCATCAGCTGAACTTGGCATATTACAAAGAGTTCCACAACCAACCAAGAGTTCTTGGCATATTACGAAGAGTTCTTAGCACATAATAAGGGCAGAGTAAATATTTATTACAGGTAACATGAATGAAAGCTTTTGTTTTTTCTTTAAAAAAATTGAAATGCCATTGTTTAGGGTTCAAGATAAACTTTTAAGCATAAAGCTGTTTAAGATAAAAACCAGTTAATTCTCTTAGTGCTTATAAATCTCTAATAGCTTTTACCATTTTAGTGTCATGCTCTCTGAGTTTTAATCTATCCTAGGGGTTACCTTGTTTGTCTTTTATATTAACATTTTATTATTTTTTAATCCCAGTGTTTCAGGAGTTTTTATTTTATCAGGTTTTTTTGTAGGCTTGTTTTTGGGATTTCAGTTTTCGGAATCTCTGATATTTTAAAACTAAATTACTGGCCAAGAACCTTTCAGTCATTCTTCTATAAACATTCTGGTTTTAAATACCTACCATCTAAACAGCAATCAATCAAGAAAAGAATAAAAAGCCAATGAGGTCAATTATTCTTCTGTCCAGACTCCAAATTGATAGTCTTCAATTCTGATATCGGTTTTGTCTAATTATTTAAAGCTTTGGCAAACGTTTTGACAGGAAATTTGATGTTAAGTGTGTTATTCTCCCTTCCTCCTTCCTTCCCTCTTTTTCTTTCTTTCTCTTTCTCTCTCCATCTCCCACCATCTTCCTTCCTTCTTTCCTTCCCTCCTTTCTTCCTGCATTTCACAGGGATTTTCAAGATTCATTCTCCTAAGGTCACTTATTGCATAAAAAGTTCAATGTTTTTTTTTTTTTATTATTATTATTTTTAAAATATTTATTTATTTATTTGCCTGTGCCAGGTCTTAGTTGCGGCATGCGGCTCCTTTATTTGCGGCACGCATGTGGGATCTAGTTCCCCGACCAGGGATCGAACCCGGGCCCCCTGCATTGGGAGTATGGAGTCTTAACCACTGGACCACCAGGGAAGTTCCCAATGTATTTTAATACATAAAACACCAGCCATCTAGGACAGTTCTTTTAAAATGACGAGATGAAGGAGTAGTTTGCTCTAAAGTCCACATTCACTTTGAAATAAGAATTGTGCCTCCAGAGTGAAAAAGAACTGTGAATAGGCTTTGGCACAGTAATTATACTATCAGCCTGCAGAGGTATGTTGGCAAAGGTGCTGGTGTTCAGGAGACTCTTCTAGTCCTGGATCTTCCACCCACCTAGTATCATTACTTCTTCTGCTTAAAGTCACCTCCATGGGGTGAGAAACTTGATCATTTAAAGAAGCCACCCAATCTCTCTCTTGAACATCACCTAATGCTAATTCTCCACATAGTCCTTACTACTCACTACTTGATATTTTCCTTGTTTGTTTCTTTTGATTATCCTCCTGGAATTTAAGCTTTAGAAGCTTTATGTCTTTTTTTCTTTGCTGAATATCCAGCATCTAGAAGAGAGCCAGGAATATACCATATCTCACTGACTAGCATGACATCAACTGTAAGATACACCATCATTTTACATTTTACATATGAAAAAAAATGCCACCATTTATGCTATGGGACAATGCCTTCTTGTCACTTTAGGCTTTTAATTTTAATATTGAAGAGCTCTTTTAGATTTATTTAGAAAGAACATACATTTATCATACGTAGCAAAAATAACTTGGTTAAGCTATTCCTGAAACAACTTCTCACTCAGAATCCAAATCTCCAGTATAAATTTATTTTCAATGAAAGTTGCCAGTACACACATTTTTCCACACAATATCATGGTCTGTGTCATCAAGTGCATCAGTGAAGCAGTATTTCTTAAAAGATTGCTCCATTATTGTCTTTATGATTTTCTTCCCAGATGGTGATACTCGCTCTGCAAGTTTTGATGCTTGTGGGAAGTCAATGCCTGGCAGACGGCAACTCTAAGACTCACCCAGATTTCAGAGATGTCAAAATGTGAGAAACTGTACATCCAGGAATTGCAAGAATAGGGTTGTAGATACTCAATAAATAAATGATTTTTGAATACTTAAAGAAATGACTGTTGTCAACTCTCTCTGTCCTTGGGCAAGCCAGTTTAATTCCTTGAACCTTATTTTTCTCATTTAGATAATTAAGGTGTTAGACTAGAAGCCCTCTAAGATCATTTTTGCTAAAAGAAAAATTGTAAGTGCTTTGTAAATAGCTGTAGTTGTATAAGACAATACAGTGTTGGTGAACCATTAAAAAAATACTCTGTCCAACAGGGTCTTCAAAGGTTCAAGGTTCCAGTTCAAACAATAAGAATCCCACCCGTCTGTCCTTTCAGATAATTGATGGGAGATGCAAGAGCTCAGCTCAGAAGGTATAAGGTCTGTGGAGTGTGGGCATTCTCACCACACTTAGCTGGCCCCCTTCTTTATGTGCCTGGTTGTGGCTGGTGAGTGAGTACAAAGCACACAGAGCACTGCCATCAGAGAGAGAAAAACTAATCATTGAGAGGATTTACAGACCGGAAGAAATGTATGCTTAACCTCTATATGGCTCAGGATGTAAGGAAGGGATGACCTCTGGACCCTTTGCCAAGGTTAGAAAGTACTTGGAGGGGCCAAGCAGAGAGTAGGACTCAGGTTGCAGCTGTGGTAAGCAGACTATCTGGCCCAACTGCAGGTGACCCAACTGGGCAGAATTTTGAAAATCTTGGTTGTCAAATTTTGTCTTGGTTCTCTCCATACACAGCCCTCAGAGTCTTGTATCTCCAGATGTGGCTGAATGGACACTTTGTGAATACAGAATTGTTCCTTCATAAGCCTGAAGTCAATGCCTACAAATTTGGGGAGCAACTCCATGAACCACCAGATAACCCATGTATGTATGCACAACATCCAGCTAAAAACGTCTATAGGCGCTGCCCGACATGACTACCTACACCAATTAATCTCTATGGCCTTGAACTTGCTATATACCTCGCTATGTTTCAGGAGGCCCTATCTTAGACACAGTGACCTCCTGCACGTCAGTGAGAGGATTGAAACTAGAATAAGGAAAACTGGGATTGGTTTCTCCTTTGTTTCTTCTCTTACTGAAAGTATCCGACTATTGTAATTAATTGCTTCCTGCCTGTTTCTTTCCCTAGGTTATGAGGTACTCCCCAGAGAACTGAGGAAGAACAAAGGAGTACATTATTAACTAAAATCAGCACATTCCTTTTTTTTTTTTTTACCATCCTGGAATAGATAATTTATCGTAGTTTGATGCCTCAGGAAACATTCCATTTTGGTTACAAGACACAGAAAGAGGCTGTCTTAAACTTGCCTCACAGACCCCTTCATATACTTGGCATGGTGCTAACGCCTCCTACTGCCGCGGGATTTGTTCCTCCTCAGCGTAATTTGAAAGTCTCCTTCCAGGTCAGAATCAAAGAAGGATTAGAAAGAAGTCCATTTCAACATTTAAAGACCACTTCAAGAATACTTATAATATCCTGCCAGTTATGAATATATTACATTTACTAAAATTTGCTAAGTACCCTGCCAAATTTTTTCTTAATATTATAATCAAAAGTATTTAGTTATTGGTATTTCTGTAGCCACTGAAAATGCCAAGTAACTATATACAGAATATATTTTCTCCTTTGAAACTGCAAAGCTCCAGAGGTTCAGACTATAATGGCCACACTCTTCCAGATACATTATTCATTATAGACTAGCTCTCGAGAATCCTACATTATAGAAAACTAATTACCTGCTACATTTTAAACCACCGTATGCTAATTTACATTATGAGCATTTTGAACAATCTCTCACTCCAGGTCAACTTTTTTTTTTTTTTTTTTTTTAATAATAAAGGCACTGAACATTTTTTGGTAAAGCTTAAAAAAATAAAAAAAACAAATTAGGGAAATTTGACTAGTGAAGAATTTGACAGAATTCATTATTAGATGCATGATAAACAAGTATATTGGAAGATGGGTAAGAGATTTATGTTCTGGGCCAACTGTTTAAATATAAGTCTTTATTGCTTTATGATTCTGTACAGATGCTAAGGCCTGAAATGGAGGTGATAAGAGATGTGTCTACCTATTGAGGATGTGAAAGACACCACTTATCCGTTTGCAGGCCACACCTCGGAGAGGATGAGGTAGGATGCTTTTTCTAGGTGCCCTGCTTCCCGTATATGGAAGCTTCCCAAAGGATAGTATATGGAATTATATGCGTGGTAAACGTGGGTTTACAGTAAGTCCCCTACATACGAACCTTCAAGTTTCGAACTTGCAAAGATGCGAATGTGCGTTCACATGTCCAATCACGTACGTTAGCTCAAGTGTCTGGCGTGCATTGTCACGTGCATGCATCCTCTACAAATGGTTGTGCTTTTGTGTACTTTACTGTACAGTATTGTATAGAGCGCAGTAGTACAGTATCTTTATTTCAAGGCCAGGATGTCTGGAAGCAAGCATAAAAGCAGCCGTGATGTAGCTGGTACTGCTAAGAAGTGCCAAGCTGTAACAATGGAAACAAAAATGAAAATAATTGAGAGAGTGGGGCGAGGCGAAAAGAGGTAGACATTGCTTGTAGCAAGAATTGTTCAACCATCAGCACGATTCTGAAGACAGAATCATGGAACATGTGAAGTCTCCTGTGCCAATGATGTCGACAGTGATATTGAAGAAGCGTGGAAAAGTGATGGAGGAGATGGAGAAACTTCTCAGTGTGCGGATGCAGGATCAGCATCAGCATCGAGTCCCGCTCAGCTTAACGCTGATTCAAGAGAACGTTAAAGCCTTTAAGAAGACTTGAATAAGAAACAGGGCAAAGAATCAGAGGGCGCATCTTTTTAATGCGGCTGGTTTCATTGGTTCAAGGCTAGAGCCAACCTTCACAACATAAAAGTAAGTGGTGAGGCAGAGAGTGCAGATATGGTAGCTGCCTGGGAATTTCCTGAAATGCTTTGAGAAATTATTGATGAAGGCGCGTATTTACCTGAGCAGGTTTTCAATGTGGTTGAGACAGGACTGTACTGGAAGAGGATGCCATACCGAAGTTACATCAGTAAGGAGGAAAAGTTGTTGCCAGGCTATAAAGCAGCAAAGGATAGGCTAACTCTTGCTTGGTGGCAATGCTTCCGGCGATATGAAGCTGAAGCCTCTCTTAGTTTTTCAGAGTTCACAAGAACCCTTAAAATCATAGCCAAGGGTTCTCTTCCTGTTGAGTGGAAGAGTAGCCCCAAAACCTGGGTTACACAGACCATTTTCCAGTACTGGTTTTTCCACCACTTTATCCCAGAGGTAGAGGAATATTGCTTGGAAAAGGACATCCCATTCAACATTCTTTTGCTGCTCGACAGTGCTCTGGACCACTCCCCATTCAAGGACGACTTTCATCCCAATATCAAAGTAGTGCATCTGCCACCGAACACTATGTCGCTCATCCAACCTACGGACCAGGGAGTTATAGCGACTTTCAAGAAATATTTATGTCACACTTTTCATCAGGCAGTAAAGGCGAGTGACGAATCAGGAACAACCTTTTGACAGTTTTGGAAGGACCATAACATCTACAATGCCGTAAAAAACATTGACTTTGCTTGGCATGAGGTTACGGCCATCACCGTGAATGGGGTTTGGAAGAACCTTTGCTTGCTGTTTGTTCACGATTTTTGTGGATTTGAGAAGGTGGATGAGGAGTCCAAAGAGGCCTTCAGCAACTTAGTGACCCTCAGTGAGGAGCTGGAGCTAGATCTGCAAGAGGACAACTTCACTGAACTCCTTGTGTGCAACACAAGGAACTTACTAATGAAGACCTGATAGAATTGGAGGCCCAGAGAAAGGAAGAAGAGAGACAAGAGGAAGAAGTAACTGAAGAACAGAAGAGATTCATGATGCAGGAAATGGCAAGTGGATTTTCTTCATTTGAGGAGGCACTGTTAGGTTTTGAGGCACAGGACCCAAATGTAGAACGGTACACGAAGGTTGCAGCAGCCGTTCAGAATGCAATCCAGTGCTACTGTGTCATCTATGATGAGAAAAAAAAAAAAAAAAAGAGCTACTACCCAGACATCACTGGATCATTTTTTCAAGAGGGTAGATAGAATTGAATTCAGCAATGAACCAGACCCTGTGCCATCAACGTCAGGCGTGAGTGAAATTGCAGCTTGCCCTCCATCTCCTATTGCTGACGATCCTTCAGCTCTACCATCTCCCACCTCCTCTCCCTCCTCCAGTCAGTAACTCTTCTTGCCTGTTCACACGATGCCAGCCACTGTATGCCAGCTGTTGGACTGTACTGCTGTACTTTTCAAGGTACTGTACTGTAAGATTAAAAATGTTTTCTTATTTTTTATGTTTGTTTTTTATGTATTATTTGTGTGAAAAGTATTATAAACCTACTACGGTACAGTACTATATAGCTGATTGTGTTAGTTGGGTACCTAGGCTAACTTTGTTGGACTTAACAAACAAATTGGACTTACGAACCTGCTCTCAGAACGGAACTTGTTCCTATGTAGGGGACTTACTGTAACCAGACCAGTCTGCTGTCCATTAAGTTTATTCTTTGCTACAGTTTTTAGGGAAGGATATTCAAAACTCGTCTCATGTATAAGTGTTCAAAAACCCTGGGAAGGCCTGGCATATTATCACATACAGAACAACCATAGAGAAAACTTCAACAATAACAACAAACCAGGCACGACTGTATTAGTGACACCTAGAACACAGAGCTTTTCAAGTCAAGCTCTCTCCATTAACCCCATCACTCTGCATTGAAGTCTCATTCATTTAGAATGCAATTAAATTCCTGCAAGTTTCTTTATGAATTGTCCCCTGCCACCCTCTCCGATGGCAGCTCTTACCGCTGTCTCCCAGACATCCCAGCTTCCTCTGCTTTAAGGGCGCTACAATGTCTCTTGTTCAGTGTTTCATAAGTATTTATACAGGTCTACAAAAAGTATATATATAGGTGTACATATATATATGTAATTGTTTAAATAGCAGTGCTTTATAGTTTTCAGAGTACCTTTACCTTTTTTCTTTGATTTCTATCTTGTTTCCAGAAACTTTCTATCAGTTTCTACCAGTTTTCTAAAAACTCTCCTATACTTGATATTAGATTATTAAGATATTGATATATAAAGTATATCAATTACTTTCAGTAGAAGTAATTGATAACGTAAACGAGTGAATCAGTGTGGCATGTTGGTGCCACTGAAAAAGTACAGCAAAAGATGGGAAAAGCATGTTTATTTGCTGTCAGGAAATACATGAAAAAGTCAGTGGCACTTCAGACCCAGGGACATATACAGAATGAAAGTGAGGGGATGGAAAATGATATTCCATGCAAATGGAAATCAGAAGAAAGCTGGAGTAGTAGCAATACTCATATCAGACAAAATAGACTTTAAAATAAGACTGTCATAAGTGACAAGGAAGGACACTACATAGTGATCAAGGGATCAATCCAAGAAGAAGATATAACAATTATAAAAATATATGCACCCAACATAGGAGCACCTCAATACATAAGGCAAATGCTAACAGTCATAAAAGGGGAAATTGACAGTAACACGATAATAGTGGGGGACCTTAGCACTACACTTACACCAATGGACAGGTCATCTGGGCAGAAAATTAATTAGGAAACACAAGCCTTAAATGATACATTAGAGCAGATAGACTTAAATGATATTTATAGGACATTTGATCTGAAAGCAGCAGAATACATTTTCTTCTCAAGTGCACATGGAACATTCTCCAGGATAGATCACATCTTGGGTCACAAATCAAGCCTCAGTAAATTTAAGAAAATTGAAATAGTATCAAGCATCTTTTCCAACCACAATGCTGTGAGATTAGAAATCAATTACAGGAAAAAGACTGTAAAAAACATAAACACATGAAGGCTAAACAATATACTACTAAATAACCAAGAGATCACTGAAGAAATCAAAGAGGCAAAAAGGCACATGAACTCCAGTGCTCATTGCAGCACTGTTTACAATAACCAGGACATGGAAGCAACCTAAATATCCATCAAGAGGAATGGATAAAGAAGATGTGGTACATATATACAATGGAATATTACTCAGTCATAAAAAGAAATGAAATTTGGTCATTTGTAGAGATATGGATGGACCTAGAGACTGTCATACAGAGTGAAGTAAGTCAGAAAGAGAAAAACAAATATCGTATATTAATGCATATATGTGGAATTTGAAAAAAATTGGTATAGGCAATCTTATTTACAAAGCAGAAATAGAGACACAGAAGTAGAGAACAAACGTATGGATACCAAGGGGGAAAGGGGTGGGTGAGATGAATTGGGAGATTGAGATTGACATATATACACTATTGATACTATGTATAAAATAGATAACTGGGACTTCCCTGGTGGTCTAGTGGTTAAGAATCTGTCTTCCAATGCAAGGGACGTGGGTTCGATCCCTGGTGGGGGAACTAAGATCCCACATGCCGCAGGGCAACTAAGCCTGAGCACTGCAACTACTGAGCCTACACACCACGAATAGGCAGCCCATATGCCACAACTACTGAGCCCACGTGCTCTGGAGCCCATGTGCCACAATCAGAGAGAAGGCCGTGTGCTGCAACAAAGAGCCTGTGTGCCACAACGAAAGATCCCACGTGCTGCAACTAAGACCCAATGCAACCAAATAAATAAATAAATATTAAAAAATAAAATTAAATTAAAAAAAATAAAATAGATAACTAATGAGAACCTACTGTATAGCACAGGGAACTCTACTCAGTGCTCTGTGGTGACCTAAATGAGAAGGGGATATATGTATACGTATAGCTGATGCACTTTGCTGTACAGTATAAAGTAACACAATATTGTAAAGCAACTATACTCCAATGAAAATTTTTTAAAAAGTCAGTGGCTCCAGTTAGAGAAGGCAAACTGGAAGAAAGAATTTTAGCCCAGTCCTTCTGGAAGCAAGGTAGCATAAGGTGTACAGACGCAGAACAGAGTGACTCAGTGAGCTAGGATTCAATTAGTGGAAGGTAAAGAAGCTGCGTTTAGGGGAAAACTTGTGAATCATAGACAACAGCCTCAAACCAGAGTGAAAAGTCACGCATCCCTAGACTGGAAAATCTGTCCTGTTTTTATGCCTCTCTTGTATGAAGGTGATAATAGCTCTTTCCATCATGGTGCCACTTAATGAGAGTAGAAAACCTGGGCTCACGTGCCCTCAACAGCAAGAATAATTAATACGTTTGTTCAGATTCTGTTTATGCTTCTGCCGTGAATGGAAGTCATCTTCTAGGTTGAATGAAAACAATATTTTAAAAAAATTGGAGTATAGTTGCTCTGCAATATTATCCAAGTTACAGGTGTACAATATAGTGATTCACTATTTTCAAAGGTTATATTCCATTTATAGTTATTATAAAATATTGACTACATTCCCTGTGTTGTACAATATATCCTTGTAACTTATTTTTATACCTAACAGTTTGTACCTCTTCCTCCCCTAACCCTATATTGCCCTTCCCTCCCTTCCCTCTCCCCACTGGTAACTACTAGTTTGTTCTCTATATCTGTGAGTCTGCTTCTTTTTCCTTATAGTCATTAGTTTGTTGTATTTTTTAGATTCTGCGTGCGGGTGATATCATACGGTATTTGTCTTTCTCTGTCTGACTTACTTCACGTAGCGTAATGCCCTCCAAGTCCATCCATGTTGCTGCAAATAGCAAAATTTCATTCTTTTTTTATGACTGAGTACTATTCCATTGTGTATATATACCACATCTTTATCCATTCATCTGCTGATGGACACTTAGGTTGGTTCCATATCTTGGCAACTGTAAATGATGTTGCTAAGAACATGGTGGTGCCTGTATCTTTTTGAATTAGTGTTTTTGTTTTTTCCATTTGAATGAAAACACTCTTACCTGCCTCATCCTAGCTCCAATTCCAGCCACTGAGAACTGGGTATTGACCGAATGGGCTGTGCTCACTTGCTCAGCTCTGAGCTTTCCCCTCCTTTATTCAGGATATGACAAAACATCGACAGAAAGTACTCATGTGTATTTGACAAATCTCCGAGGTTTTGAGGTGTGAAACTAAATGGTTTGGTTTAAAAGCCAGACCACTGAAGAATGTTGAATAAAGGCGCTGTAAGCAAAAGGGAGGGTGATACACCCTTCTCCCTCCCCGAGTAAGCTTTTCAAAGAGACACTGGCCTGGCTCACAATGGGAGCCTCCTGCCATGAGCTATGGTATGGCAGACTGTATCTCCAGTTCCACATGCTTTTCAGAACTTTGCCTTTCCCCACCAAGAAATGGGGTAATTCTTTTCCGCTTGAAATTGGAAATAGAATCCAAGGAATAAAGAAAGTAGAAGAGATGTTGGCCAACTTCTGAGGCTACATTATAAAAAGGTGATACAGTCAGTCCCCCCCCCCCCGCCCCGCCCCATCTCTCTCTCAATACTAGGTCTTGGAATCTAGCCACTATGTTTTTTTTTTATTTGAAGTATAGTTGATTTACAATGTTGTGTTAATTTCTGCTGTACAGAAAAGTGACTCAGTTATAAATACATACACACATGGTTTATCTCAGGATATTGAATATAGTTCCCTGTGCTATACAGTAGGACCTTATTGTTTATTCATTCTGTATATAATAGTTTGCATCTACTAACCCCAAACTCACATCTATGCCTTCCCCACCACCCCCCTTGGCAACCACAAGTCTGTTCTCTATGTCTGTGAGTCTGTTTCTATTTTGTAGATAGGTTCATTTTTGTCATATTTGAGATTCCACATATAAGTGATATCATGGTATTTGTCTTTCTCTTTCTGACTTACTTCACTTAGTATGATAATCTCTAGTTGCATACATGTTGCTGCAAATGACATTATTTTGTGCTTTTTTTATGGCTGAGTAGTATTCCATTGTATACATGAACCACATCTTCTTTATCCATTCATCTGTCAACCTAGCCACCATAGTTTGAAGATTAAATGTGAGGAGACCACATAAAGAAGCCATCAACCCCAACAGCCAGCATTACTGCCAGACATATGAGTGAGTTTTAAGCTGATTCCAGCCCTCACTTTGTTATGCAGCAATTGATAAGTAATACAGATTTCAAGTTCTTTGCTCACTGAGTTTCATTTTGGAGGCTCATCATGTTCAAATTCTACATGGTTTTCTTTGGCTTCTGCACATGTCATACACTTCACTTGGAGTGCTCTTCTTCTGAGGAAATATGCATTCTTCATTTTTGTTCCCTAACATAACTCAAAATCTCTTTTGAGACTATAGGGACTATTGCTATTCTCTTTATTCTGCATATCCCTATGCACAATGATCTCCTTTAGACTGTATTTTCATTCACGTTTGTTTTGTTTTTCTTTCTCTTTGCTTTCTCCCACAGAGTCAAGTCCTGAATATTGTGAATATTCAATTAGACTGCTACTGACTGGAATTTACTGGAGGGGCTGTGTGGTGCGGTAGGTTAAGAGCATTGGTTCCAGACCCAAACCACCCAGGTCAGGATAGTGGCTCTACCACTTACCAGCAGTGTGCCTAGAATAAACTACTTACTGTCTGTATCAGTCAGGGTTCTACTAGAGAAACAGACCCACTGGGAGATACACACCCATACCACCCCCACACACAGATTTCTTTCAAGGAATTACACGACTGTGTGGTTTTGGCTGGGCAAGCCCGAAGTCTGTTTTCTTGCCACACCAGCTGACCAGATCCCAATCCTAGGCCACTGTAGCCATTTACCCTTTTCTTGCAAATTGGTGCTGGAACAATCTCTGACAGTAAACCATGTGTAGGAGGCCTCATCCAGTCTCGGGTCTGCTCTCTCTCCCCTTCCTCCCAGTAGCTATTTCCAACCTTGTCTCCTCCTCTCTACTTTGTCAGAGGAAGGGAAATCCCGTCTCTTTTTTTCAGGCTCGTTTCTGTACCTCAGTTTTAAGTCACATCTGTGCAGTTTCCCCCTAAAACTTCTCCAAATTCTAGTCCATCTCTTATTTTCAAGCTTTTCACTCTGCTTGTTCTTGATCTTAAAATATAAACGTGTTCCTACTCTTCCCTACGTCGGGCTTTAGCTAGTGGGCCTTCCTTTGTCAAACAAAGTTCTTTTTTCTCCCAGCTTTATTGAGCTACAACTGACATATAACATTAACATTAGGTAAGTTTAAGGTATACACATGTTGATTTGATACATTGCAAAATGATTACCACCAGGGGTTAGCATACACTTTCATCATGTTACCTAATTACTATTCTTTCTTCCAGTGAGAACATTTAAGATTTCCTCTCTTAGCAGCTTTCAAGTATTTAATACAGCATTGACTATAATCACTATGTTGTACTTTGATCCCCAGAAATTATTCATCTTATAATTCAAAGTTCTTGAGAAAGGCATATGATTTGCTCTTTTTACATCCTCACTTGTCATTCACTCTTCCATGCACTAAAATCTGACTTCTACCTCAACCTTTCCACTGAAACTGCACTCACAAGGTTGATGACCTAAAGCATGGATCCAAGAGATGACTAGAAAGCATCTTCAGCAATCTTGTTCAAATCTCTGTAGCTTTAGACAGTGCTCACCACTCTACTCTGCTTGAATGCCTCTCTTCTCTTGGCGTCCATGGCACTCTTCTTATAATACATATCCCGTTAATATTTATAATTGCTCAGTCATCCATTTGCTCATATCAATAAGACTTTGTGTATTTTTCTCATATTCTCCAATCAAATGTGGAAGAACCTGCACTTAGTCCAAAGGGGCCAGTCCCATGAAGTGTCAGGTGAAAAAAGAGCTAAAGACTCTGATCAACCCATTGGGAAACCAGTTTTTCAGCTGCTATTATGTCTGTCACTGCCTCTCAGCGTTAGTGTGGAAAACCCATGAGACGTGGAACCTTCAGTTCTCTTCCGTGAACAAAGAAAATGCTGACCTAGTTGAAAAAGTGGGTTTACCTAGACATAAAAGAACTTGGGAACTTATATATGGCCAATTAAAAAAAAAAATCTTGCCTAACTGGGCATCATCACATTTCATGTAGAAGTTATTTTTCAATTACAGGAAAATATAAATATTTCTCAGAATTTAGTCACTTCATGTAGGTTGGACATATAAAATCTATGTTATTTTATATATTTTGGGGGGCAAACTAATTCTATTAGCATTAACTCCTCTGGTTATTATTTATTGACTGTGATTTCAACAGTTCCTGGCTTATACAGTGTTATTGGTGTTAAATTTGTGGGCTGTAAGCTTAGGGGATACATTTTGTAATCCACCATCTGCTATGAAAATATATGATAGTTTAGGGATGTCAAACTATCAAGTATAGAGGAAGCTAAGGGGTTATATAACCACTGCCTCAACTGGCTAATGGGTAGCTGTAAAGAAAATGCAATCAACAAAAGGGGGTGTGAATGCCTCGAGGTAAATAGGATGAGCCAGTAGTTTTCCTGAAGACCAAACAGGAAGAAATACACTGAAATCATAAGAGAAGGTAGGACACCAGCTCCATCTGTGTTGTTCTTCATTTCCACTTGAACAAACCACAGTAAAAACAGCTGACATTTATATCATGCTTCTTATATACAGATACTACTTCGAAAGCTTTACATCTATTAACTTTTTAATCTTCATGCAACAATCCTGTGAAGGACAAATTGTACTCTCCTCATTTTTTATTTTGTGGGCTCCATGAAACACAGAATAATGAACTCTTTTCCCCAAAGTCACACAGCTAACAGTGGCAAAACTTTCATTTCAATTTAAACTCTCTGAGCACAACATTGCAATAAACCTGGACAAAACTCTCTGAATCCATTTCCCCAGTATGAGCGACGACAGCTGTTTCTGTTTTTCTTTTAATACCTTTTTTATATCACTTCCTCTTTTGCCACAAGAGAAGAACAAAAAGGGCAAGTGATACTCTAGAACAAGGAAGTGCTTCTCCCCTGGGTACTTCTTATGATTTCCAAAGACAAAAAACAAGAAACTACTGCTGCTACCCCAGGGGCATCAAGGAGGTGCTGGAGGGCAGGGGGGTGGCTGGCCTGGGAGCCAGGGGAGGGGCATGTGAGAGGGTCGGAGTGTTTTGAGGGCTTCTCCCAAGTCAGCGGTATTTTGGGTATTTATAATCCTTAGAAAAAGAAAGATGCACGTCTTCTTCTATTCCACTCTAGATTATTGGAAGCTGCTAAAATAGAAATAACTGCAAATGCTCAGCAAATGTGGAAAGAATCTTCCGATGGCCTTTTACTGGCTACATATAAAGTCGTGTCTTGCTGATACTCCTTGTGGAGACTGAGGTGCTTTGATATTTATGTTGTTGAGGTTATAAAAATAAAGAAGTGGAAGAATTGTAGAAGTGAATCAACAAGACCACTTCCTAATATGGAACATATTCCCATTCTTATGGACAAAACTGTTTTTTGAATGACATGACTTTTCTTCCTCAGATCCAAAAGACTTATTTTGTCTTTTTGCTCTTTGGACTGTAGATCTTGGAAAAGGGGAATCTATTTTCACATTTCAATAATAAGCCTCAACAGCCTCTTTTTAAATACTTCCTGTGACAAGAGTGGTACTACTCACAAGACAGCTTATTCTATTTTAAGAAATACAACTCAAAGTATGAGAACATTGATATTGACAATCGGTAATTGTCAGAAAATGTTTTCATGATGTGTAAGTACAAAATATTCCTCATGGTCTGTGGCTGAGAAAACGTCCATCTGACAGAGGTGTAGTCAGAATGTTGTTTGGGGTCTTTACCAGTTTAAAGGACTCCTCAGCTCTTCCTTATCTCCCCAATCCGTGTCTGGCCCCGTGGTTGCCCCCGAAAGCTAGTGCTCATTCTCCATGCTCACCCCAAACTGGGACCTGAATCTAGGGACACGTTTTACTGCAGTTCCGTACTCGGCGACACCACCCGGCTGAGTTCTGGCATAGAGCAACTCTTCCAGTAGAATGTTTAGAATAACAAACCTCTGCGATTCTATTTCCTAATTTTCTACTTGAAACAGCTTTTAATTTTTCTGACTTGAAGAGCCAGACCTCTAGCACAAAGGGCAACGTTGTTTCAAAATTGCATTGAAAAACTGTACTGGTAAACAAGAAAACTTCCCCTTTTAATTATATACTGACACGAACAAGTTAAAACTCGAATGAAACAAGAGTTATCTTTTTAAAAATAAAATAGCCACATTGAAGTTCCCAGTGTGGCTCCATGACAATGGATACTACTCAACACTCGTCTGGGAAAAAGAGCTGGAGAAGTAATTACTAGAAGTTGATTGTGTAATATTGGATTTGAAAATCATCCAAGATGTGAGTGTTGTCCTGGAATGGAAAGTTATGATAGCCCCAAATACCACAAGGTAATATTTGTTACAAGTGGTCCTGAAAGAATATGTATTGGAAGGAAACATTATCAATATTTTTAGCTGTTTTCCTTCAAGAGTGAGAGTGTAACAGATACACGCTTGAAACACTAAAGTGATGTATTTTTCTTCCCTTTAAATTGTGGTGTCTTGGGACTTCCCACCTAATGAACCAGTGGGTTTCAGTGCTTCGGAGAAAGGACAGAACACACTATTTATTGCTCAGATGCATTTAGGACTCTTGTAAAAGCAGGCTCCTTAGAAGCAAGTTTTGTAGAGAGAGAGAGAGAGAGAGAGAGAGCCTTTCTACATTTGCAAACTCCTTAAAGCTTGGTCGTCTGAACTTCAGCTTTTACTAGGGATCGCAGGAAGAGGGAGCAGACAGACTGTGATATAGGAAGGATGTTGATCGCATAGGGAAGAATGGGAGATCTCCAGGGGTGAACGGAGAAGAGGAAACAAAGAGGACATGGTCAGATCTATAACTTCTTCCTCCTGCTTCACGTCAAGGCCTGAGAGTGAGGCGTTAAAAACAACCAGACAAGGTTTGGGCATATGGGAGGAGGGAGGCTTTCTCTCCATTTTCCTGGGCACAGGCTGGAATTTCAAGTCCCCTTACAGAAGGAGAGCAACTAGAAAGGTGCATCCAGGTGACAGGTTAGAACAGTTCAGGGGAGCTCTGTTGACTTCTCTTCTGTCCAACCAAGGCCAAGTTCAGTCATTGTGGAGGCACCAGCACAAGGATCTGGTCAGGAAAGAGAAAAGACTGCAAGATTTCCTCCCTGTGACTTTTAACAGGAGATACCAGAAAAATGCCCAGTGTCCAGGCAGGATGAGAAACAGCCTCAGAGATGTCAAGGAGGGCCAGGGGCACAGTGCAGGACCCATTCTCAGACCCCAGGATCCTTTTCTCCTCACCTCCACACCCATGCATCCTCTGATAGCGGAGACACTCTGAATGCCTGAGCAATTACCTGAAATAAAAGAAGTTAAACCCAAGTAGACTTTTAAAAATTAGGGGAGCCCAAGTTATCTTTAATTGGCAAGTTTAATTGTCCTTTTGTTTCAAGGCTTTGCAGATCAAGATGGGAAAGCCTTCTTCATTCTCTAGAAAAATAGTGAATGCTATACCTTTCTTGTTTTTTCCCCTCATTTGACAGTAGTGTAGAAATGCTGATTCCTCCACACACACAAAAACAAAGCTCTAGATGTACTTGTTAACCTTATTTGGTCCAGGCACTAACTCCAATTGAGTAAATTCTAAAATTCCAAAAATGATTTCGTATTTTTCATTATCACACCAGGGTGGTGGACCCTGACAAGCAGATCCCTATATCCTTTTCAAGACCTGTTTCCTTTTTCTCCTGAGCACACAGTTAAATAATTCTCAATTTCCTGTTAGTAAGGTGGGGTCATACAACTACACTTGAGTCAATGGAATGTGGATGGAAGTGATTTATGTTGCTTCCAGGCCTGGGCCCTAGAACCTCCTATACAGTCCCTCTTGGTCCTTCCCTCACCTGTCAGTTAGATGCCGAATAGGTGGGTGAGGACTCTGGCTGGAAGAGCTAATAGCTAGTATATGCCTGGATCCCTGAATGATTGTGTGGAACAGAGCCCCAACTTCCACCTGTCAAGAATTATGAAGGATCTGGGATTTTACTCTACTCATAAGATAACAAGTGTTATCAGTTACTGTTACTGTTTCATGGATCTTGGAAGAAGACACAAAATTCCTGAGTCAGAAACAGAAGACTTTATTATTCCTGACAAAAGTGGTAGCCAGAGCTTCATGTTGGTTTGCATCTATTCGTCTTGTCTCCCAAGTTCCATTCAGTCAACTCAGGACACAGGAGAGATGTCTCTACATGCAGTGGGCTATACTACAGGAGACGACCACTGAGCTTGGGGAATTCACCACTTTTATTGTAAGCAGAAGCAAGCCTGTCCTTGCCCATGGGGAAGATGTTACTTCACCCTTCAAGGCTGATCACAGTAACTATAACCCTGGGAACGGCCCTGGTAAAGAATGTCAGGGTCTTGACATGACTAGCTGAAACTTGCAATGATGCTCACAATCCAGGCAGGACTGGGTAGTAAACAAACTTCTGCAAGGTTAAGCCACTGAGGCCTGGGGTTGCTCTTGCAGTTAGCCTATTCTACTTGGCACATGGATTCACCTGGAAAGAGCCTTCCTCGCTCATCCCAGAAATTTAGCAGTAATTCCTCTTTTTCTGCCTCTTTCCATATGCTTCATTTTCTCTATCTACATCTGATAAGCAGCCAGGGGCTAGATTTTTTAGACTAAAGAAAGTATCCATTTTTTCTAAGGTAATTTTTTTTCTCAAAAATTATGACTAGAATACAAGTATCAAGGTTTCAGTTTAATTAGATTCAGTGTTCATTTTTTTATTTAAACATCTACATTTGAAAAATTTGATTAGTAGCAATTTGGACAAATTGGCAAAGGTTTTCAAGGTATCGCAGTTAATGAGCCATCACAAAAGATAATAAATAAATTCTATTACTTTTATTATACTGATATTTATATACTAGTGGTAATAGTATTTACACTATTACTATTATTATTAATTTTTTTGTTATTAACTTTTTTTTTTTTAATTAATTTATTTATTTTTGGCTGCATTGGGTCCTCGTTTCTGTGCAAGGGCTTTCTCTAGTTGCGGCAAGCGGGGGCCACTCTTCATCGTGGCGTGCGGGCCTCTCACTATCGCAGCCTGTCTTGTTGCGGAGCACAGGCTCCAGACGCGCAGGCTCAGTAGTTGTGGCTCACGGGCCCAGTTGCTCCGCGGCATGTGGGATCTTCCCAGACCAGGGCTCGAACCCATGTCCCCTGCATTGGCAGGCAGATTCTCAACCACTGCACCACCAGGGAAGCCCTGTTATTAACTTTTTAATAGTTATTTCTTTAACTCACAAAGGAAAAGTCAAGTGCTAAAAATATTGTAATGACAAGTGTTATGGAAAAGTACTGACAGAATGACATTTTGTAATATCAAGGGCAAAGTCATTAGAATATATTTCTTCTCCATGAGCTACTATGGTGAGTTCTTTTAATGTTTAATGTTGAGCTAGGGAAATTCCAAAGAATACACAGTTTTCTGTGTGAGTTAAGTTGTTACTAGTTTCCACATGACATATTGGGTTGGCCAAAGCCTTCATTCGTTTTTTTTTTTTCCATAACATGGCTCTAGTAGCACTTAGTTGTCTTTAACCTCATTTGAAACAATTTTGTTAGATTGTATTGTGACAGTTGTCATATCAGTGTGAATTTTAAAAAAACATCAAAATTGGTGAATTTTTGTGTAGCCATTTTAATATTGAAGATGGAAGAAAAAAGCAACATTTTCAGCATATTATGCTTTATTATTTCAAGAAAGGTAAAAACCCAACTGAAACGCAAAAGATTTGTTCAGTGTATGGAGAAGGTGCTGTGACTGATCAAACGTGGCAAAAGTGGATTGTGAAGTTTTGTGGTGGAGATTTCTCTCTGGACAATGCTCCACAATTGGGTAGACCAGTTCAAGTTGATAGTGATCAAATTGAGACATTAACTGAGAACAGTCAATGTTATACCACACAAGAGATAGCCGACATACTCAAAATATCCAAATCAAGTGTTGAAAATCATTTGCACCTGCTTGATTATGTTAATCGCTCTGATGTTTAGGTTCCACATAAGTTAAGCAAAAAAAACCTTCTTGACCATGTTTCCACATGAGATTCTCTACTTAAACATAACAAAAACGTTCCATTTTTAAAACAAATTGTGACGGGCGATGAAAAGTGGATACTGTACAATAATGTGGAATGAAAGAGATCATGGGACAAGTGAAATGAACCACCACCAACTACACAAAAAGCCAGTCTTTATACAAAGAACGTGATGTTGTGTAAATGGTGGGATTGGAAGGGAGTCCTCTATTATGAGCTCCTTCTGGAAAACCAAATGATTCATTCCAACAAGTACTGCTCCCAATTAGAAACAGCACTAGACAAAAAGCTGAAACAGCACTAGACAAAAAGCATCTGGAATTAGTCAACTGAAAATGCATAATCTTCCATTGGGAAAATGCAAGACTGCATGTTTTTTTGATGACCAGGCAAAAAATGTTACAGCTTGGCTGGGAAGTTCTGATTCATCCACTGTATGCACCAGACATTGTACCTTCGGATTTCCATTGATTTCGGTCTTGACAAAATTATCTTAATGGAAAAATTTTCAATTCCCTGGAAGACTGTAAAATGCACCTGGAACAGTTCTTGCTCAAAAAGATAAAAGGTTTTGGGAAGATGGAATTATGAAGTTGCCAGAAAGATGGCAGAAGGTAGTGGAACAAAACTGTAAATACGTTGTTCAATAAAGATCTTGGTGAAAATGAAAAATGTGTCTTTTATTTTTACTTAAAAACTGAAGGGGGCTTCCCTGGTGGTGCAGTGGTTGAGAATCTGCCTGCCAATGCAGGGGACACGGGTTTGAGCCCTGGTCTGGGAAGATCCCACATGCCGCGGAGCAACTGGGCCCGTGAGCCACAACTACTGAGCCTGCGCGTCTGGAGCCTGTGCTCCACAACAAGAGAGGCCGCGATAGTGAGAGGCCCACGCACCGCGATGAAGAGTGGCCCCCGCTCGCCACAACTAGAGAAAGCCCTCGCGCAGAAACGAAGACCCAACACAGCCAAAAATAAATAAATTAAAAAAACAAAATACAAAAAACTGAAGGAACTTTTTGGCCAACCCAATAAAAGTACCTTATCTCATATCAAAAGTAAAAGTTATATTTCTTGAAATAATATTTAACATTTTCCAACACTGATATGAGTTACAAGTATCTGCTGTGTTCATAATGATTGGTTCTCTCTTGTTGTAAAAGTGAGTCTGCTGACCTGCCACCTACAGAGTAAGCCATTTGAATAGCTTTCCAGTAATAGAGATAGATTCCTACATTCCCAGTGCCCCCCATTTTTGGTCCTATTTAAGGGCAAATTGCACAATGTAGACTGAAAACAAAGAAAATTGGCCCACCAGGGATTGAACACAGAACTTTGGCCTCAATGCTGTTACATTACCACCATTTTCTACTCAAAAGAGCAACGCTTGTCACAGATTCAAGGTCCTTGCCACTGTAACAAGTATGTTCTTTATCAATTTTCTGTTTCCACAGGGTTCCATGCAGGCTGCACTATGACTCTATCACACTGAGTTATATTTCTGTTCAAATATAGAGGCATAATATATATATTTTTTTCTCCTAGAATTGATCATTCTGGGATTTAATGTTTTATGAAGATAGGAATTTCCTACCTGTATTTCTGGATGACGTAATTTATGATGATCTAACCAACTTCCATGATAGATACCTGCTGTGGCAAAACTAGTGACTGTCTGTACTGATGTGTGGATGGATGCTATTTCCTGAAGTGATTGGTTGATGTTTGTTTCCCCAGAAGATTTATGTTGTCTATTAAGTCTTCCACCACCATCTGGTATAATTAATGACTTGTGAAACTTGCCTGTTTTAGCACAAAATCCATTGCTTGGCAGACAAGGCAGGTGGGTATTCCATGAGATGAGCCAAGGTTTTGAACATAAAGTCTTCCTCAGCCAGCTGAGAGCAGATATATGAAGAGCCCTTGCCACCTGGAATTTATTCTTCTCCATTCATTGTCCTGGAACATGGGGCAACAGCTAGAATTTGACTATAACTGAAACTGAAACTGAAACTTAGCAGCAGTATGAGCCCAGCCCAACCTATGTCATCATCCAGATGTTGACGTCAGACTTTATTGTTATTTGGTAGTACCTTTGTTTTCTCGTTCTTTATTCATAGCTCTTTCCATTGCTCTGTGCTCTATTCCTTTTATCTCTTCCCTGACCTGACAAATCACCATTTTCTTCTTTCCATCTCATTTTTTTTTCAGAAATAATACATGCTCATGATAAAAAACATGCAAACATTAGAAAAGTATTATAAAGCAAAAGCTTGATATTATGCAAAAGAGGTAAATATCGATAATAGGTTCTTTTGTTTCCTTGGATAAATTTTCTATGCATATTACAGTGTAAATAATACATATGTGTTTTGTTTTCTACAAACAGAATCATACTCTATGTACTATTTTGGATTATTTCTCTACTTAAAATATGTTTCATGATCTTTCTGAATTAATACGTAAAATATTACCCCATTTTTATACAATGAGGGATATTTATTATGTTATGCAAACCAGAAATCCTGAGATAAGAAATCTCTAAGGCTTTACTCAGCTATCATTGGCAAGTTGGCTTTCCCCTCCAGGTTACACAATGGCAGTAGTAGTAGCTGGAAACGTATTCTGATATAGCAAAGCAGAGAATTAGAAGAGGGACTGTCTTTTCTTGTCTCTTTAAGAGTGAAGAAATTACCTGTACTTCAGTTAAAAAAAAAGAGTGAAGAAACTTTTCACCCAAGGCCTGTAGTAGGTTCCCCCTCATACATCATTGGCCAGATCACACCGAATGCCCACATCTAAGCAAAGAGAGTGGGACCACAGTGATTGCCTAAGACCATTTACAATGTACCCTAGGAATGACATGAGAATGGGGCATTCCTTCAGTCACATAGAAGGAGGTGAACACAGTTGGAGCTCTGCTAATAAGAAAGAATGGCGAAATGGTTGCTGTGTAGGCAACTAAATATGTCAGTTATAATTTTACCCTCCTTTTTTCAAAATTGTGTCAGTTATCCTTAAACGTTTATTCCTTCACTTAAATTTGAGAATTCGTTTGTCATATTTTCTCAAAGTCCACCTGGATTTTGTTTGGGACCATGAGGAATTTATGGATTATTTTTCTTTATGTGCTTGTGTGTAAGGAAAAATATCTTTTCAATCTCATGTTTTTCAAGACGAACTTGGTTATATCTTCATTTATTTTGTTCCTTTTCTAAGTCCTTAATAGAGTTTAAAGTTGTTCTTCATGTAATTCTATATATTCTTTGTTAGATTTATTCTTTGCTAGACATCTTATAGTTTTATCGTTATTGTTTAGGGTATCATATTTCCTTGTACATTTTCTAGTTGTTTATTGCTGCTGTAGAGGAATGTTGTTGATTCTTATTTGTTGACCTTGTATTGAGCAAACTGGCTTCCTTATTCTAATAAGATTCTCTGTATCAATATTGGTTATTTTGTCTCTTTCCTTCCAATTCTTATACCTACTATTTCTTTTTCTTGTCTCATTATGTTGGCCAGGACTTCTAATACCATTTTAACAAATAGATGGGATAGTAGATGGTGTCTTAGTCACAATTTTAAACAGAACGTATCTAAAGTTTCTTCATGAAATTATATGATTGCTGTGGCCTTGCAGTAGGCAGATTCTGTTAACTTAAGGAAGTTCCTTTCCTTAGTTTTCTAAGAGAAGCACACTTATTAATGGCTGCATACTATTCTTTTGCAAAAATACATCATAATCCATTTAAGCAATCTCTTATTGAGAAACGTTTGGGTTATTTTCAGAATTTTATTTTTTCTATTACAAAAAAATGCTGCATCAAAAATATTTGTACATATTTCTTTCCAGATTTGTATATGTGTAGAAAAAATTTCTAGAGGCATAATTGCTGAGTAGAAGGATATGTTCCTTAAACTTTTTGATAAATGTTATCAAAGAGAGAAAGAGTTAAGCATTTATTCATCTTGTTCTGTGCACCATTTCAAGCTAACTAAAGAGCCTTAGTTGATGAGAGTGTAACAGAGAAAAACAAACCTGACTCATATTGTATCTATTCCTTTATCTCTTTGAGCTCTGCTGCCTGCGCTTAGTCATGCTGGCTCTGCAAAAGAATGTTGCCTATAGCCTGAAATATACATGATAGCCCACTCTCAAGACTCTGACATTTAAATGTAAACACTTTTCCATTCATATAGTGATAAAAAGTTGCAGAACAGAAAATAACAATTATCTTGTTGGAGGTTTACAGGAACATTGTGACCAGACCTACATGGACAGCTGCAAGAACAGCACCAAAATGTTCGCAGCAACCAGCCACACCCGCTCCCTCTTTAGTATAAAAGACATCTGAATTCTAACTTGGGTAAGATGGGTATTTGGGACACTAGTCCATTATCTTCTCAGTCTGCTGGCTTTCCAAATAAAGTCGCTATTCCTTGCGCCAACAACTCGTCTCTCGATTTATTGGCCTGTTGTGCAGTGAGCAGTACGAGTTTGGACTCGGTAACAAAAGTAGTTGGTTTTATAGAAGAATTCCAGATGAAAACATAGGAAGGGTGATAGCATAATAGATGTACCATTTTATGACTTCTAAAGTAATAACTGATTCAAACAGTAATCATTAATAGATGTCAAAACATCAAGAGGAATGTTGATGATTATAATAGAAGGATCAGACAGCCACTCTTGAATTTACTTGTTAGTCTTAACAGCAACACAGCTAAACAAGCAGACTTTATGAAGTATTGTACACAGCCCAAAATATGAAGTATTCTTGCAAAAAAGCTTGAACCTGACTGTAACTGAGGTTATCAATCTAACTTCCGGTTTAATGGGAGGAGAGGAATAGGGGAAAAGTTAAATGGCACCAGGGGGAAGCAATTAGGAACATTTAGAAGGGGGGCATTCTACAGAAGAACCATCTTATTTCATCCATATGTCAATGACATGAATATAAAAGGGAGGGGTGACTGTTCTAAACTAACAGAGACCTAAGAAATGTAAAGTAACCATCAAATGCCATGTGTAGACCTTGTTTTGTTCCTGTTTCAAATGAATCTGCAAAAGATATTTTTAAGAAAATTGAGGAAATATTATTACAAACAAGGTATTAGATAATACCAAAGAATTATTATTAATTCTGTTACAAAAGAAAATAGGATTGTGGTTATGTAAGACAATGCTCCTATTTTTAAGTGACACCTATGGAAGTACCTGTGATCTTAAATAAAATAATACCAGGGATTTTCTCAAAAATACTATAGCACCAACTCCATCCCCCCCGCCCCCTGGACAAACCAAAACAAAACAAAATGTTTGGTTTGGCCAAACCAAACCAAACCAAACCAGACCAAACCAAAACAAAACAAAGAGGAATGAAAGAAAGAAGAAAAGAAAGATCAGTTGAAAAGAATATTTTTTAAAATGTTGGTAATTGTTTAATCTGAGGAATATGCAGGTCAGTTATACTATTATCTGTACTTTTGTGTATGCTTGAGAACTTTCATCTTAACAGGTTTTTCTTTTAATTGTTGCAAATTACTTAAGTCCAAGGGATTTAAAATCTGAAACCAAATTATTTTGCTTTTGTGAGTTTTAAATAATAAAAAAATATTAAGTCCTAATCAAATTTTCTTGATCTTTGAAAGTCCAAAGAAATTATAATCCAAATTTCTTAAATTAAACCCCCAAATTTCCCGGTCGTTTTTCTGCTTAGTCTCAGCCAGGTGAATCTCACTCCAATTGCTTAAGTAGATTTAGTGTTTTTTGTTTTTTTTAATACAGTGGTCCTTAATGTGATGTTCAGACTTCTCCTTCAGAATTTCTAATTTCATTTGCTTGAGATAAGCTAGGGCAGTGGTTCTCAAACCTTTGTGTGCCTTAGAATCCCCTGGAAGGCTTAGTAAAACAGAGATTGCTGGACCCTACACCCTGGTTTGCTTTTGTAGCAAGTTCCCAGGTGATGTTGATGATTCTGGTAGTGGTCTGGGAACCACACTCTGATAATCACTGGGCTGTGGAACTGGCAGTTTTTAAAAGCTCTGAGTTGATTTTAATGCCAGCCAAGGCTGAGAACCACTGAAAAATCTTCAGCAGGTACTGTCTTTAGCGGATATGGGTGTGGTTCTTTCAGGATCTCAGAAAGTTACATATGCCTCATGTTTAAATAACAGGCTACACGAGATAATCACAGTTTCAGCCCCCCACACTTACCCCACCGTAACATTTTTTTAAAATCCCAAGTTCATAGAGAAGAGCTATCCCAAGCAAAATGGTGTTCCCCAAACCTAGTACTTGGTAAACTCCAAAGATGGGAACTCTGTGGTAACTGAATGAAAGACATCAACGGAAAAGATGGAAAAGAGAAAACCTTGATTTCGGGCTCCTCAGGATGCCGGCCCATGCAAGTAAGTTGTTTGCATTCCATGGTTTGTCAATGTCAAGTCACCAGAGCTTATTATGCTGCTGTGTGTTTGCACCTGAGGGGAAAAAAATCCACCTGTGTATACTATGTTCTATCTCAAGAATGCAGGCATTTCAGTGGTTGCAATCCCAGTTACCAGGTCTTTTGTAGATCTCTATTTTTGCCTCAACAAGAATATCCCAAACCTCTTCATTTCCATTGACCCTTTGAATGTGGGCATTTTCCACTGCCTGGGCTTTTTAGGGCTAACCCTAAGGATGTGATTTCCAGGAGCTTAACTATCCTAAATTATTTGTTTGGAGCTAGTAATTATTAGTTTCTTGTTTTGCAAGTCTAAATAGCACATGTCTGCAGATAGGGTAACATTACATAAGGTTTAAGTGATCTCATCTCTAAGCCTCATACTATCAATTTCAGGAAGGGCCACTTTGTCTTTCTAGGTGAATGAGGAAGACCCCTGGTCTTACTGTCCATCTACCTGCAGGAGAGATGATCTGCTTTTCCATGAGGCTAATCACAATTACTCATTCTAGCCTGCATCTGCCTCTCTCACTCTTGGGCACTGCTTCGTTTCTTCAGTTTTTCTCTGACGCTCTCTTTTTAAATTGGTTCTGCCAGCTTGGCTGTGTACAGGCTCTGTATGTGCAGGGATGTGGGAACCTCACAGTCTTGCTGGAGTTTGGGTATCATGCATCAACTTTCAGTTTGAAGATCACTCTCTCACCTCTCACTTCTTCCAGACTCCTGGTATCTGAACTTCTGACGCATGTTGACTAACTCTGAAAATATATATTTTTCTTTGATTAGTATCACTCATTTAATATCCCTCTCTTCTTTTATGAAAGAATGTAGGAGAGGAGAATTCAAACTTCAATTTTTTTGCTAAACAATTCAGAAGCTACAGAAGCTGTGGCCTCAAGCCAAACTACCTGAGCCATATTATTTTTCCTCATTGCTTGAAATGTCAGTGAGGTCTGGGTATGATGCCAGATTATTTCTGTTTTTTAATTTTTAATTTAATTTTTATTTTATATTGGAGTATAGTTGATTTACAATGTTGTGTTAGTTTCAGGTATACAGCAAATGGATTCAGTTACACATATACATATATCCATTCTTTTTCAGATTCTTTTCCTATATAGGTTATTACAGAATATTGAGTAGAGTTCCCTGTGCTATATGGTACATCCTTGTGGATTACCTATTTTATATATAGTAGTGTGTATATGTTAATCCCAAACTCCTAATTAGTGCCCCCCCCTCACCTTTCCCCTTTGGTAACCATAAATTTGTTTTCAAAGTCTGAGTCTGTTTTTGTTCTGTAAATAAGTTCATTCAGATGGTTTCTGTTACAGTTTATGAAGACCATCCTTACATAACCAGATTTATACCTGAAATAGAAAAGCAATAAAATAGAAATATTTGAAATAATAAAAGAGTAAAATAGTAGAAAATTATAACACTTTAGTGTCTCGGTATCATTTTTTAATTTAGTAAGATGGATCTCCCTGCAAATGATGAAGCTTATAAATGTCTCAAAGACATTTAATCCAGATAATATACTATTTTGCTTGGCCCAGATAATGTAAAAACAAAGTATTAAAAGGAAATGATGTTCTATACATGTTGGCAATGAAAGTTTCAGGGATCTATTTAATATCTAGTTCAAATAGAGAAATATTTCTAAGGCTCTGCCTTTAAGCAACAGATTTTTCTTTGAACCTAATTTGGTTGTATAAATCTTAGTGACTCAGGCCAGGATTGTCAGTAAGGAGAACAATATTAGTACACATTTGAAAGGAGTTAGTTGAAAATATGAATTTATGAACCAGCATTTGAACTAAGCTATTTTCCCCATAATTAGCCTTTTTTCATTATTTTCAGATATATACTATGTATTTATCATTTAACATTTTAAAGTAGAAAGACTACTTTTTTCATAGTAAGAGGCAGTATTCCTCTTGGATGCAGATTTCTGGTGTGACCTGACCCTTTTCCTCTCCCCGACATGTATACACCTTGGGAAGTCACTTAGCTTTCTTTGTGCCTGGGTTTCCTCATCTACAAATTGGGTTAAATAACAGTAATCCATTTCCTAGTGTTGTGAACGCTAAGAGAGCTAACATATGTAAAACATTTGGAACAGCTCTTGGTATAGTAAGCATTGTGTTACCTGCTACAATTATTAACATAAAAAGCATTTTATTAACCTTATTGTTTCCTATAAGCAAGTTATTATTACTGTAATAAAAGTAATTTTAAAAATGTTATATTCTATGGCTACCAAAGGGGATAGTGAGGTGGGGCAAGGAGATAAATTAGGAGTTTGGGATTAACATATACATACTACTATACATAAAACAGATAACCAACAAGGACCTCCTGTATAGCACAGGGAACTATATTCAACAACTTGTAATAAACTATAATGGAAATGAATCTGAAAAAAGAATATATATATATGTATAACTGAATCATTTTGCTGTATACTTGAAACTAACACAACATTGTAAATTAACTGTACTTTAATAAAAAACATATGTTATACACTCAGAGCCACAGGTCCCAGCCTTTTTGGTGACGTCTCTGTCACTGTCCTGGGAAAGCTCCTCAACTTCTCAGTGTGTAGCTTCTTCATTCAAAAAATGGAAATCACACTAGTGCCCACTTACAAGGATGTTCTGAGGACCAGTTGAGTGAACATGAGTGAACAAATATCCAGAAGACTGTGTGGTGTACAGTAAGCATCCAACAAATGAGAACCATCCCCATATCTTTGTCTCCATCACTGTGAACGTCCGTATGTCTCCTTTCATTCTAAATTTTATTCCATTCTGATCCAGTCAATTATTAAACAGAACTCATTGATATATCTTATGTTCTATTTTCAACCCTGTACATTTTTTTGTATTTGTGAAATGCACTATTAGAACATTTTACTAAAAGTAACAGTATGTTTCTTTTACAGTTTGGTGAAGTTAAATAAATATTTTGGAAATATTTTGGCCAGTTTCCCTTCTGATTTTTGGGATTGGGTCTCAAATGTAAAAATAATCAAACAACAACAGCAACAACAAACCCCTGCCAATTCTAGGAGACAGGGAGAAAGGTTACCGTGTTTGGAGTAATATAATAATGCTATCCATCTTTCATGTATTATGCCCAGTCCTTAAAAATGTTATCTCATTCTATCCTCATAGCAACCCTATAGGGTAGCTTCTATTGTTATTCCCATTTACAAATAAATAAACTGAGTCAGAGAATGGTTGAATAAGTTAAATAATTTGTCCAAGGTGACACCGCTGTTAAATGGCTGAGCCACAAGAGTTGAATCCATGAAGTCTGGTTCTCAAACATGGACTCTTAAACATACTGTTACGATTTGGAAGAGGGATTTTATAATGGGGTAATTTAATCTTTCCTGACAGGTGCTTTCTCTCAGTGGGTTTTCTCTTCTTATGACATTATAATCAGAGAGACCTAAAGTAAGGGCAGACAGATACCAAGTGATAATTTGGGAAGTGAGCAGTTTTCGGGAGGGCTTTTCGTGTATGTAGAGGAAACTCCACTTTTATTTGTATGTCATTTAATGTTTGTTTAATCCTTAACACAAAATTTTCCAAATATTCACAAACTCTTTTTACAACCAAAAATAGAAATTTATTTATGTAGTCAATTAAATTTTCCAAATACTTAAACATAGATTGTAATTGTAATGTTTTCGTAAGTCTAATGCACTCAAAACAACACAATGATTACAAATTTTTTTCTTTGTTTTCATACCCAAACCAGTTTTTAAATATCAATATCGTGGCTCAAAATGTAGCTTTATCTTTTTACTCTTACAGAGAGGATTTGCTACATGCAAACTAGAGAATTTTTCAGCTTTAACTCCCTCCCCCGTACTCTAACTCTTTTGTTAGAGTATAAGTTTTATTTGTTTAGACTTTCTCAGTTTAAAAAAATGACGATTTTTCTCTGATTTATTTCATATATAAATCATCTGTCCACTTATCAGGGTGAACCTAAGTTTTGTACTTTCAGTGCCTCTCAGAGATGAACAGTATTACCTGAGTCTGAAGACCCATGTAAGAGTAAATTGAATTTGCTAACTTACTATCATTCCTGGTAAAGAAGTACCCATTTTCCAAGTATTTGAAAATATGCTGGTATTTCACCCCTAAAGCTAGTTTCTATTTTTTCTCCCTTTTGCTATTATTTTCAAGAAGTGCCACAGGAATATTATTACTTCCCTAGTGGAGGCCAGCTGTGCAGTCTTCAGAACTGTGGGAGTTTCCATTCCCAGCCACAGGATCTGTTCCTCTTCAGAATTTATGTGGCTGTATAAATCAGGGCTCTGCCGCTCGAGTCAGAAACTGACTGCCAATGGTCAATATTACTGAAAACATCTCTTCTTAAGGCCTCTGAAAAGTCTGCTAACGGATCCTGTGGTCTCTTATCCAGAACAAGCGATGCTTATCAGAAAACCCCAAACATCCAAAGCTACAAAAGCCACCAGAAATCCAAACAAGTACTCGATCTAAAAATAGATACAGATAAGGATGTAGATGTTGATAGATATAGATGAGAGTTTTCCAAACTTGGAACTCGTGATACTTTGGACTGGATAATTTTTTATTGTGGAAGATGGTCTTGTGAATTGTAGAATATTTATCAGCATCTATGTTCCTGGCCTCCACCACTAGATGTTAGTAGCCCCCTTCTCTCAATTATCACAGCCAAAAATGTCTCCATCCAGACATTGCCCAGTGTCACCTGGAGAATAGAATCTCCTTGGTTGAAGACTACTGATATACATATGTCATAATCCAATGTAGGCTGCTGAAGGGAGAATCAGATCCAAGTAGATGCTTTTTAAAAATCTTCTCTCAACTCGATATTGCTGATTGGTGAGGGGCAGAGGCTCTCCATACTCTTCTTGTCTCTTTCTCTACTCACTTTTGCAACTAGCTGCCCTATCTACTGGCCCTTCACTCTTCCTGCTGGTTTTACCCGTTGGTTTTTGTTTGTTTGTTTTTTCAGGAATTTGAATGATAAATGGAGAGAAAAACTAGTTTATAAACTTTATTAGCCTAGGTGCTTTCCATGAGACTTGGCAGATCCTTAACTCAAATGGTCTAATAAACATAGTACATTTATTCTCTCAACAACTGAAAGGTTCAAAGGTAGAGGCACAGAAATAGATCCAGAGCCATACGTGATACCGTCAGGGCCTCAGTTTCCACATACTATACATCTGGAATCTCTGCTTCCTCTGTGTTGGCTTCTCTCTCAACCCTCTCCACTTGGTAGTAAGATGGATACCAATATCCTAAGATGTGTACTCTACTAGTTCCACTTCAGTAGAAAAAGAGCTTCACTTTCCCAACAATTTTTTTAAAAGTCCTAAAATACAGTCTTGTTGGCTCTGGTTGGCCCGGGTTGGGTCAGGTGCCCATTCTTGAACCAATCCCCGTAGTAAGGGGAGCCTCAGACTTCCTATTGCCCATGCTTACTTCACAAGCCTAATCCTGAAACTGGGAGAGTCAGCTTCACTGCAGTTACATGGACAGATATTAAAGAACGTTCGGTTCTCACTGTGCTAGGACCAGAAGAAGGGGAATTAGAGGCTGGCAAGGCCAAAAACCTAAGATGTACATTCTAAGTGTGCTCATTGGAAATGCCAGGAAGAAGGTTCTGACGTGTTTGGGTCCAAGGTTCAAGACGTTTAATAATTCATCCCGATAGACAATGTATTTAGTAGAATTTCTCAGAATTTGATACATTTCTTCTCTTAGCTTTAATTTATAGTGCTCTTGGCAGTCTCTCTGTATATATTTTCATTGGCATTTTAATGAATGAATACAATTTGATTGTTTTGTAAGGGCTTGGTGTTCTATTTTAAGGAAAGAGGTTATTTCCTTATGCCACGAAGATATCCATGCCACATTGCACTACTGTAAATGTTAAGACACCACGTAGTTTATCGATAACTTTGGCAGTCTTATAAGTTGATTTTAATGTTGTTTTCAACTTAACATCTATGGAGAAAGCAGTTTCCCTATGCTTAAAGAAAATGAGAACCGGCAACAGAGATACTCACAAGAGAACAGTAAGACAATTTCATTTTCTCAGAAACACAGTGATATTTTATACACCAACTCTAAGGCAGAATAATTGACAATATTTTTATAAAGAAGAAGACTTTTAGCAATTTCTTTTAGTGTGTGAGAAGCTTAATTCAAAGCCAAAAATCAGTAACACTTTGCACCCAATTGATGTTTTTGCTTTTGTATCTACATTATGGGAAATGTATTCTGCATAAGAAAGATATAAAGATCTCATACACTCCCTATTCCATTTTATTTTCCCCACTTATCTGTCTTCCCTTACCAACTCTACCTCTTCTCCCTTTTTACACTGTATTCTCCTTTTACCCTGCCTGTACTTTTCATTTCCTTTCTGCCTACTTCCTTTGGCTTAGTTTCTTCATCTCTTAATAGTTTATTGAACAGCCTGCAATGGCCTTACTGAGTTTCTATATGGATGAGAGAATTGCAGCAATTGTTCAGTTCTACTGTCTGCAAATTTTTAATCCTCTCATCATTTCTTTTTAGGGGTCTGTACAAAAAGGTTTTTCATTAGCGAATAATTCCATGCAGAATTAAACTTTCTATGGTGAACACTACTGATTGTCCACAGAAGTCTGTTCTCCCCTTATAACAATTATTGCTAGAAACAAGCACCCAGGCATAATAAAAAATACTTGGAGATGGGATCAAACAAGGTTTTATTTTAAAATTTATTTTTATTGTAATTTTTTGATTTTACATACAGCAAAATTTACACTTCTTGGTGTACAGTTCTATGTGTTGTGAAACATGCATAAAGTTGTATAATCACCACCATCACAATCAAGAAACATAACAGTTTCATCATCTAAAAAAAAGGTTTCTCATGCTACCCCTTTGTAATCAAGCACTCTCCAGTCCCCAAACCTGCAACCACTGATTTGTTCTCTACCCCTACGGCTCTGTCTTTCCTACAATATCATGTATTTGGCATTGTACAGTGTGCAGCCTTTTTTTAAAAAAAAATATTTATTTATTTATTTTTGGCTGTGTTGGGTCTTCTGTGCGAGTTGGGTTTCTGTGCGAGGGCTTTCTCTAGTTGCGGCGAGTGGGGGCCACTCTTCATCACGGTGCGCGGGCCTCTCACTGTCGCGGCCTCTCTTGTTGCGGAGCACAAGCTCCAGACGCGCAGGCTCAGTAGCTGTGGCTCACGGGCCTAGTTGCTCCACGGCATGTGGGATCTTCCCAGACCAGGGCTCGAACCCGTGTCCCCCGCATTGGCAGGCCGATTCTCAACCACTGCGCCACCAGGGAAGCCCCTGTGCAGCCTCTTGAGTATGTTTTTTTAAACCTAGCATGATGCATTTGAGATTCATTCCTGTTTTTGTGTATCAATAGCCCTTTTTAAAAATTTGCTGAGTAATATTCCTTTTTATAGATGTAACAGAGTTTATCACTCACCAGTTAAAGGACTTCTGGATTCTTTCCAGCTTTTGGCAGTTATAAATTAAACTGCTATAAACATACTGTACAGATTTTGAGTGAACATAAGTTTTTATATTTCTTGGATAAATATCTAGGAATGGGATTGCTGAATCATATGGTAAGTATATATTTAGCATTATAAGAAACTGCAAGCTGTTTTCCCAAGTAACAGTATCATTTTGCATTCCCATCAGTCATGTATGAAACTTTTCATTGCTGTGCATCCTCAAAAGCATTTAGTATTGTTAATGGCTTTTAATTAAATTTTATTAGTTAATTAATCAACATATTTAAATAGATGTGTAGTGATATTTACAATAGTTTTAAATAATTACTCACTATTCATAATAGGTGACAGACATATCTATTCAGGTGTTTATTGTCCATTTGTATATTTATTTTTCTTCTTAATATTTTGCTGGAGTATCATTGCTTTACAATGTTGTGTTAACTTCTGCTGTATAACAAAGTGAATCAGCTATCCGTATGCATATATCACCATATCCCCTCCCTCTTGCGTCTCCCTCCCAGCCTCCCTATCCCACCCCACTAGGTGGTCGCAAAGCATCGAGCTGATCTCCCTGTGCCATGCAGCTGCTTCCCACTAGCTATCTATTTTACATTTGGTAGTGTATATATGTCCATGCCACTCTCTCACTTCGTCCCAGCTTACCCTCCCCCCTCTCCATGTCCTCAAGTCCATTCTCTACGTCTGCGTCTTTATTCCTGTCCTGAACCTAGGTTTGTTAGAAGCTTTTTTTTTTTTTTTAGATTCCATATATATGTGTTAGCATACAGTATTTGTTTTTCTCTTTCTGACTTACTTCACTCTGTATGACAGACTCTAGGTCCATTGGCCTCACTACAAATAACTCAATTTCATTTCTTTTCACGGCTGAGTAGTATTCCATTGTATATATGTGCCACACCTTCTTTATCCATTCATCTGTCGATGGACACTTAGGTTGCTTCCATGTCCTGGCTATTGTAAATAGTGCTGCAATGAACATTGTGGTGGTACATGTCTCCTTTAGAATTATGGTTTTCTCAGGCTATATGCCCAGTAGTGGGATTGCTGGGTCATATGGTAGTTCTATTTTTAGTTTTTTAAGGAACCTCCATAATGTCCTCCATAGTGGCTGTATTAATTTACATCCCACCAACAGCGCAGGAGGGTTCTTTTTTCTCCAAACCCTCTCCAGCATTTATTGTTTGTAGATTTTTTGATGATGGCCATTCTGACTGGTGTGAGGTGATACCTCATTGTGGTTTTGATTTGCACTTCTCTAATGATTAGTGATGTTGAGCATCTTTTCATGTGTTTGTTGGCAATCTGTATATCTTCTTTGGAGAAATGTCTATTTAGGTCTTCTGCCCATTTATGGATTGGGTTGTTTGTTTTTTTCATATTGTGCTGTATGAGCTGCGTGTATATTTTGGAGATTAATCCTTTCTCCATTGCTTCGCTTGCAAATATTTTCTCCCATTCTGAGGATTGTCTTTTCGTCTTGTTTATGGTTTCCTTTGCTGTGCAAAAGCTTTTAAGTTTCATTAGGTCCCATTTGTTTATTTTTGTTTTTATTTCCATTTCTGTAGGAGGTGGATCAAAAAGGATCTTGCTGTGACTTATGTCATAGAGTGTTCTGCCTGTGTTTTCCTCTAAGAGTTTTATAGTGTCTGGCCTTACATTTAGGTCTTTAATCCATTTTGAATTTATTTTTGTGTATGGTGTTAGGAAGTGTTCTAATTTCGTTCTTTTACATGTAGCTGTCCATTTTCCCCTGCACCACTTATTGAAGAGGCTGTCTTTTCTCCATTGTATATGCTTGCCTCCTTTATCAAAGATAAGGTGACCATATGTGCATGGGTTTATCTCTGGGCTTTCTAGCCTGTTCCATTGATCTATGTTTCTGTTTTTGTGCCAGTACTATACTGTCTTGATTACTGTAGCTTCGTAGTATAGTCTGAAATACGGGAGCCTGATTCCTCCAGCTCCGTTTTTCTTTCTCAAGATTGCTTTGGCTATTCGGGGTCTTTTGTGTTTCCATACAAATTGTGAAATTTTTTGTTCTAGTTCTGTGAAAAATGCTAGTGGTAGTTTGATAAGGATTGCATTGAATCTGTAGATTGCTTTGGATAGTATAGTCATTTTCACAATGTTGATTCTTCCAATCCAAGAACATGGTATATCTCTCCATCTGTTTGTATCATCTTTAATTTGTTTCATCAGTGTCTTAAAGTTTTCTGCATACAGGTCTTTTGTCTCCTTAGGTAGGTGTATTCCTAGGTGTTTTATTCTTTTTTGTTGCAATGGTAAATGAGACTGTTTCCTTAATTTCTCTTTCAGATTTTTCATCATTAGTGTATAGGAAGGCAAGAGATTTCTGTGCATTAATTTTGTATCCTGCTACTTTACCACATTCATTGATTAGCTCTAGTAGTTTTCTGGTAGCATCTTTAGGATTCTCTGTGTATAGTATCATGTCATCTGCAAATAGTGACAGCTTTACTTCTTCTTTTCTGATTTGGATTCCATTTATTTCTTTTTCTTCTCTGATTGCCATGGCCAAAACTTCCAAAACTATGTTGAATAATAGTGGTGAGAGTGGGCAACCTTGTCTTGTTCCTGATCTTAGAGGAAATGTTTTCAGTTTTTCACCATTGAGAACGAAGTTGGCTGTGGGTTTGTCATATGTGGCCTTTATTATGTTGAGGTAGGTTCCCTCTATACCTACTTTCTGGAGAGTTTTTTTTTTTTATCATAAATAGGTGTTGAATTTTGTCAAAAGCTTTTTCTGCATCTATTGAGATGATCATATGGTTTTTCTCCTTCAGTTTGTTAATATGGTTTATCACATTGATTGATTTGCATATATTGAAGAATCCTTGCATTCCTGGAATAAACCCCACTTGATCATGCTGTCTGATCCTTTTAATGTGCTGTTGGATTCTGTTTGCTAGTATTTTGTTGAGGATTTTTGCATCTATGTTCATCAGAGATATTGGCCTGTAGTTTTCTTTTTTTGTGACATCTTTGTCTGGTTTTGGTATCAGGGTGATGGTGGCCTCGTAGAATGAGTTTGGGGGTGTTCCTCCCTCCGCTATATTTTGGAAGAGTTTGAGAAGGATAGGTGTTAGCTTTTCTCTAAATGTTTGATAGAATTCGCCTGTGAAGCCATCTGGTCCTGGGCTTTTGTCTGTTGGAGGATTTTAAATCACAGTTTCAATTTCAGTGCTTGTGATTGGTCTGTTCATATTTTATATTTCTTCCTGGTTCAGTCTAGAAAGGTTGTGCTTTTCTAAGAATGTGTCCATTTCTTCCAGGTTGTCCATTTTATTGGCATATAGTTGCTTGTAGTAATCTCTCATGATCCTTTGTATTTCTGCAGTGTCCGTTGTTACTTCTCCTTTTTCATTTCTAATTCTCTTGATTTGAGTCTTCTCCCTTTTTTTCTTGATGGGTCTGGCTAATGGTTTATCAATTTTGTTCATCTTCTCAAAGAACCAGTTTTTAGTTTTATTGATCTTTGCTATCATTTCCTTCATTTCTCTTTCATTTATTTCTGATCTGATCTTTATGATTTCTTTCCTTCTGCTAGCTTTGGGTTTTGTTTGTTCTTCTTTCTCTAGTTTCTTTAGGTGTAACATTAGATTGTTTATTTGAGATTTTTCTTGTTTCCTGAGGTAGGATTGTAGTGCTATAAACTTCCCTCTTAGAACTGCTTTTGTTGCATCCCATAGATTTTGGGTCATCGTGTTTTCATTGTTATTTGTTTCTAGGTATTTTTTTATTTCCCTTTTGATTTATTCAGTGATGTCTTGGTTATTAAGTATTGTATTGTTTAGCTTCCATGTGATTGTATTTTTTACAGTTTTTTTTCCTGTAATTGATATCTAGTCTCAGAGCATTGTGGTTGGAGAAGATACTTGATATGATTTCAATTTTCTTAAATTTACCAAGGCTTGATTTGTGACCCAAGCTATGCTCTATACTGGAGAATGTTCCATGAGCACTTGAGAAGAAAGTGTATTCTGTCATTTTTGGTTGGAATGTCCTATAAATATCAATTAAGTCCATCTTGTTTAACGTGTCATTTAAAGCTTGTGTTTCCGTATTTATTTTCATTTTGGATGATCTGTCCATTGGTGAAAGCGGGGTGTTAAAGTCCCCTACTATTATTGTGTTACTGTCGATTTCCCCTTTTATGGCTCTTAGCATTTGCCTTATGTATTGAGGTGTTCCTATGCTGGTGCATAATTATTTACAATTATTATATCTTCTTGTATTGATCCCTTGATCATTATGTAGTGTCCTTCTTTGTCTCTTGTAATAGTCTTTGTTTTAAAGTCTATTTTGTCTGATATGAGAATTGCTACTCCAGCTTTCTTTTGATTTCCATTTGCATGGAATACCTTTTTTCATCTCCTCACTTTCAGTCTGTATGTGTCCCTAGGTCTGAAGTGGGTCTCTTGTAGACAGCATATATACAGGTCTTGTTTTTGTATCCATTCAGCCAGTCTATCTTTTGGTTGGAGCATTTAATCCATTTACATTTAAGGTAGTTATCCATATGTATGTTCCTATTATCTTTTTCTTAATTGTTTTGGGTTTGTTATTGTAGGTCTTTTCCTTCTTTTATGTTTCCTGCCTAGAGAAGTTCGTTTAGCATTTGTTGTAAAGGTGGTTTGGTGGTGCTGAATTCTCTTAGCTTTTGCTTCTCTGTAAAGTTTTTAATTCCTCTGTCGAATATGAATGAGATCCTTGCTGGGTAGAGTAATCTTGGTTGTAGTTTTTTCCCTTTCATCACTTTAAATATGTCCTGCCACTGCCTTCTGGCTTGCAGAGTTTCTGCTGAAGGATAAGCTGTTAACCTTATGAGGATTCCCTTGTATGGTATTTGTTGTTTTTCCCTTGCTGCTTTTAATATTTTTTCTTTGTATTTAATTTTTGATAGTTTGATTAATATGTGTCTTGACGTGTTTCTCCTTGGAGTTATCCTGTATGGGACTATCTTCACTTCCTTGACTTGATTGATTATTTCCTTTCCCATGTTGGGGAAGTTTTCAAGTATAATCTCTTCAAATATTTTCTCAGTCACTTTCTTTTTCTCTTCTTCTTCTGGGACCCCTATAATTCGAATATTGGTGCATTTAGTGTTGTCCCAGAGGTCTCTGAGACTGTCCTCAATTCTTTCATTCTTTTTTCTTTATTCTGCTCTGTGTCAGTTATTTCCAGTATTTTATCTTCCAGGTCACTTATCCGTTCTTCTGCCTCAGTTATTCTGCTATTGATTCCTCCTAGAGAATTTTTAATTTCATTTATGGTGTTGTTCATCATTGTTTGTTTGCTCTTTAGTTCTTCTAGGTCCTTATTAAACGTTTCTTGTATTTTCTCCATTCTATTTCCAAGATTTTGGATCATCTTTACTATCATTACTCTGAATTATTTTTCAGGTAGACTGCCTATTTCCTCTTCATTTGTTTGGTCTGGTGGGTTTTTGCCTTGCTCCTTCATCTGCTGTGTGTTTCTCTGTGTTCTCATTTTGCTTAACTTACTGTGTTTGGGGTCTCCTTTTTGCAGGCTGCAGGTTCATAGTTCCTGTTGTTTTTGGTGTCTGCCCCCAGTGGCTAAGGTTGGTTCAGTGGGTTGTGTAGGCTTCGTGGTGCAGGGGACTGGTGCCTGTGTTATGGTGGTTGAGGCTGTATTTTGTCTTTCTGGTGGGTAGGACCGCATCCGGTGGTTAGTTTTGGGGTGTCTGTGACCTCATTATGATTTTAGGCAGCCTCTCTGCTAATGGGTGGGGCTATGTTCCTGTCTTGCTAGTTGTTTGGCATAGGGTGTCCAGGACTGTAGCTTGCTGGTCATTGAGTGGAGCTGGGTGTTAGCGTTGAGATGGAGATCTCCTGAAGAGCTTTCACCTTTTGATATTATGTGGAGTCAGGAGGTCTCTGGTGAACCAATGTCCTGAACTTGGCTCTCCCACCTCAGAGGTACAGGGCTGACACCTGGCTGGAGCACCAAGACCCTGTCAACCACACGGCTCAGAAGTAAAGGGAGAGAAAAAGACTGAAAGAAAGAATAAAATAACATTATTAAAATAAAAAATTGAAAAAATGATTAAAAATAAAAAAGTTAAAAAGGATTAAAAAAAGAGAAAGAAAGAAAGAAGAGAGCAACCAAACCAAAAAACAAATCCACCAATGAGAACAAGTGCTAAATCTCTACTAAAAAAAAAAAAAAAAAAAAAAGACAGACAGAACCCTGGGACAAATGGTAAAAGCAAAGCTATACAGACAAAATCACACAAAGAAGCATACACATACACACTCACAAAAAGAGAAAAAGAAATAAATATATATATCTATATATATGTAAAAAAAGAAGAGAGCAACCAAATCAATGAAAAAATCTACCAATGATAATAAACTCTAAATACTAAACTAAGATAAACATAAAACCAGAAAAAAATTAGATGTAGAAAGCAAACTCCAAGTCTACAGTTGCTCCCAAAGTCCACTGCCTCAATTTTGGGATGATTTGTTGTCTATTCAGGTATTCCACAGATGCAGGTACATCAAGTTGATTGTGGAGACTTAATCTGCTGCTCCTGAGGCTGCTGGGAGAAATTTCCCTTTCTCTTCTTTGTTCGCAAATCTCCTGGGGTTCAGCTTTGGATTTGGCCCTGCCTCTGTGTGTAGGTCGCCTGAAGGCATCTGTTCCCCACCCAGACAGGACGGGGTTAAAGTAGCAGCTGATTGGGGGCTCTGGCTCACTCAGGCCAGGGGGAGGGAGGGGTACGGATGCGGGGCAAGCCTGTGGCGGCAGAGGCTGGCGTGACGTTGCAGCAGCCTGAGGCGCGCCGTGTGTTCTCCCGGGGAAGTTGTCCCTGGATCACGGGACCCTGGCAGTGGCGGGCTGCACAGCCTCCCTGGAGGGGAGGTGTGGATAGTGACCTGTGCTTGCACACAGGCTTCTTGGTGGCTGCAGCAGCAGCCTTAGCATTTCATGCCCATCTCTGGTGTCTGCGCTGATAGCCGCGGCTCGCGCCCGTCTCTTCAGCTCGTTTAGGCGGTGCTCTAAATCCCCTCTCCTCGCGCACCCCGAAACAACAGTCTCTTGCCTCTTAGGCAGTTCGACTTTTTCCTGGACTCCTTCCCAGCTAGCTGTGGCGCACTAGCCCCCTTCAGGCTGTGTTCACGCAGCCAACCCCACTCCTTTCCCTGGGATCTGACCTCCGAAGCCCGAGCCTCAGCTCCCAGCCCTGCCCACCCCAGCGGGTGAGCAGACAAGCCTCTCGGGCTGGTGAGTGCTGGTCGGCACTGAGCCTCTCTGCGGGAATCTCTCCGCTTTGCCCTCCGCACCCCTGTTGCTGTGCTCTCCTCCGTGGCTCCGAAGCTTCCCCCCCGCCCACCCGCCGTCTCCACCAGTGAAGTGGCTTCCTAGTGTGTGGAAACTTTTCCTCCTTCACAGCTCCCTCCTAGAGGTGTGGGTCCTGCCCCTGTTCTTTTGTCTCTGCTTTTTCCTTTTTCTTTTGCCCTACCCATGTACATGTGGAGTCTCTTGCCTTTTGGGAAATCTGAGGTCTTCTGCCAGCATTCAGTACGTGTTCTGTAAGAGTTGTTCCACATGTAGATGTATTTCTGATATATTTGTGGGGAGGAAGGTGATCTCCACATCTTCCTCCTACGCCATCTTGAAGGTCTCCTTGGTAGTGTTTTCTTATTACCTTTTTAGTGTCTACATGGTCTGTAGTGATATCCCTTTTTCTTTCCTTATGTTAGCAATGTGTATCTTCTCTCTTTTTTTCCTGACCAGACTAGTGAGAAGTCTATCAATTTTATTATTGTATTCAAGTAACTGGCTTTGGTTTCATTTATTTTCTCTTAAAACAACTATGTCATCAATTTCTGCTTTTTGTTGTTGTTGCTGTTATTTTCTTTGTTTTGAATTCAGTTTGCTCTTCTTTTTTTAGTTTCCTAAAGTGGAATCTTAAATGACTGATCTGAGTCCTTTCTTCTTTTCTAATACAAACTTTAAATTAATTAATTAATTATATATACATCAAATGTAAATAATCTAAACAAATTTCGTATGTATATATTTTCCCCTAATCCCTGATTTAGCAGTCTGCTACAGATTTTCATATGTTGCATTTTCATTTTTATTCAGTTTAAATGACTTTTAAACTTTCCCACAACTTCTTGTTTGACCCATATGGCATTTAAAAGCAAGTTGTTTAATTTTCAAATATATGTGGGAATTTTCCATATATCTTTCTATTATTGACTTACAATTTAATTCTGTTATGTCAGAGAACATATTTTGTATAATGTAACTTCTTTCAAGTATGTTAAGGTTTGGTTTATGACCAAATATATGGTCTTTCTTGGTGATTGCTCATGTAAACTTGAAATGAATGTGTTGTGTAGAATATTCTATATTCTTTTGTTAGGCAGAGTATTCTATAGTCTATAAATGGCTATAAATGTAAATTAGTCAAGTTGGTTGGTAGTTTGTTTAAGTCTTCTATATTCTTGCTCTTTGTCTGTCTTCTTGTTATATCAATTACTAAAAGAGGACTTTTAAAGTCTCCAAGTATAATTGTGGATTTGTTTACTTCTCCTTTAAGTTTTATAAGTGTTCATATATTTTGAAGCTCTATTAATAGGTGCAAAACAATTTAGGATTGTTATATATTTTTGAAGAATTGACCTTTTATCATTATGTAATAGCCCTCTTTATCCACACTTTCCTTCTTTATATGAAATATACTTTGTCTCATATTAATATAATAATTCCAGTTTTCTGTTGATTAATATTTGCATGGTATATAATTTTTCATCCTTTCACTTTTAACGTATCTATATCATTATGGTTAAAGTGAATTTCTTGTAAACAACATTATAGTTGGGCCTCATTTTCTTAATCCAATATGAAATTTTTTGTATTTTAACTGGTATGCTTATATTATTTACATTTGATGTAAATATTAATATGCTTGGGGTTTTATTTGTTGTTCCTCTGTTTCCCATTTTCTGCCTTCTTTTGGATTGTTTCATTTTTTTAACATTCCATTAATTTTATATTATTATTTGATATATATCTTGGATACCATATTGTTATTGGATATATATCGTGTGTGTGTGTGTGTGTGTGTGTGTGTGTGTGTGCGTGCACTCTAGGGATTACAGTATACCTACCTACCCTTTCACAGTCTACTTAGAGTTAATATTTTAACACTTCAAACAGAGAAACTCTCTCTTCCTTTTATGTTATAGTTGTCATATGTTTTACATTTAATTAAGTGAAACCCCACCACTAGAAAATGTAACAATTTTTTTTTTTGCTTTCAATGGTTATATATATTTTAAAAACTTAGGATGAGAAAATATTTTAAAAATATTTATCTAGATATATACCCATTTATGTTTCTCTTCCTTTATTCCAGTAGTTCCAAATATTTCTCTGGTATTGTTTTCCTTCATCCAGAAGAACATCTTTTACTATTTATTTTAAGCAAGTCTGCTAACAACAGATTCTCTCAGTTTTCCTTCATTTGAGAATAGATTTATTTTGCCATCATTTCTGGAAGATGTTTTCACTGGACATCAAATTGTGGATTGACAGTTCTTTTCTTTCAGGACTTTAAAGATATTGTTCCACTGTCTACTGACCTCTGTAGTTTCTGATGAGAAATCCATAGTCATTCAAATTGTTGTTTCCTTATATGCACTGTGTCATTTTTTTAATGGCTTCTTTTAAAGCTTTTCTTAATTTTTGGTTTTCAGCAGTTTTATTACGATGCATTTGGGCTTGGTTTTTCTTTGAGTTTACTTGTGTGTTGTTTGCTGAGGTACTTAAATATATAGATTCATGCCTTCAAATTTGGGAAGTTTTCAGTGTCATTTATTTAGATATTTTTTCCTTTAATAATTGTTTCTTGTCTTCCTCTGTGACACCAATGATATGAATATTAGACCATTTAATACTGTTTCACAAGTCCCTAAGACTCTGTTAATGTACTTTCCATCTCTTTTTCCCTCTGTTTTCTTCAAATTAGATAATTTCCCTAAATTTATCTTCTAATTCACTCTTCTTCTTTCATCTCCATTCTGCTATTGAGCACATCCACTGATATTTTTATTCCCAATATTGTGGTTTTTGGTTACAAAATTTTTATTTGGTTTGTTCTTATAGTTTCTATTTCTCTGCTGAAAACTTGTCTTTCCATTTATTTCAAGAATTTTTACCTTTACCTCATAGAGCATAGTTATAATGGTTACATTAATGTATTTTCCTGATAATTCCAATATCTAAGTTATCTCAGGGTTGTCATATGTTGATTGTCTCTCCCCTCAGTAATTAGGCACATTTTTCTGGATTTTGGTACTTTGAGTAATTATAGATTGTACCCTGGACATTTTGAAAATTATGTTATGGAATCCTGAGTCCTGTTAAAATTCTCCAGAGAAACTTGATTGTTTTGTTTTAAAAGACAACTAGGTTTCCTCTGGTCGTAAGATAATATGGAGTAGACAAACTTTACCCTAGTCTTTCTAATAAGTACAGCTAAAAATCCTAGACAGCATATCTAAATCAAACATAGAAGACTTTGAAAGATAGAGAGAAAGAAGAAAAACTAGGGAGTTGGCAGAGTCCCCTTTTGTTATTGTTATTGTCATTGTTGATTTATACACCCTCGACTGGGTGCTGAAAGAGGCAACCTGGAAGCATCAATTGGCATAGCCAAAAACATCCCAAGAAAAACTGACTCTTTCTAGCTAAAGGACCAGGAAAGTGGAAGACTAGCAAGAAAGAAGTCTTTTAGACACTAACCACCCTAATGCAACCACTAGAACTCATAATAAATAGTGGCCATATCCCCTTCCTCAAAGCCTGAGGAGGCTAGTCTTCACCCTTATCCAGATGTAATGACACCCCCTCTTCCCTCCACTCCCAGTTGTATCAGTAGAGAACATGGGGAACGTGGACTTCAATGCCCACCTGGGAGTAATGGGAAAGTTCCCCTCTCTCCAACCGACATGGTGTCAGATAACGTCTGCTAAATCAGATTTAAATAAGAGTCTCATGACAATACTCAAAATGTCCAGGATACTATCAGAATCACCCATCATCCTGAGAATCAGGAAAATCTTAACTTGAGTGAGAAAAGACAATTAACCAATGCCAATACCGAGCTGATACAGATATTGGGATCATCTGACAAGGAACTTGAAGCAGCCATCATACAAAGTCTTCAACAAACAATTACAAACGTGTTTGAAATAAATGAAAAAACAGAAAGTCTGAGAAAGAAATAGGTGGTATAAGTAAAGGTCTATTTTTCTGCTCTTCTGGCAAGAAAAAGAGGATTTCTCTTTGAGTTTCTGTTATCTTCCCTGCTGTGCTGTGGGCCAGCCTTGGGTCAAAGTATGGTGATAAAGGAGAGGAAAAAATCAGAAAATTCACTGCCATACTGATTATTTGATTTCTCTTCCCAATCTCCCTGCTACTTTTTAATTTTCAAAGCTCTCAGGTGCTTTTGTATCTTGTCCAGAGTTGTGATTAGGCTAAAGTAGACTTATACCATCCTGGCCAGAATGGAAATCTAACAACATTTTGAAGCTAGGGCATTAGTCAACCCACCCTAGGTTTGAAGTTGTGAAAGATCTGTGACAAATTACCAGGGACAAATGTTATCAATGGAATTTGGATGCTAAAACTTTGACTTTTGAGGAATTGGCAAAATGCATTGAGAAAGGAGGTAAAATGAGGAAGATGTGGCCAGAAATACAATCCTCTGGTTACAGCAAACTGCTTTCGTAAAAATTAAATCACTGATGAGGCTAAGGAAAAATAATATCAGACTACATAAAGTTGAAGTAGGTATTTGGAAACAAAAGAAAAATGTGTCGACTTTGCACATTACCAGATTGCACATTATTGCTAGCTGGGAGGAAGAAAAACTCCTTCAGTACAGGTGACCACCTTGCCTAAACGGTCTTGTCAAATTTTACTTTATTTATTCCAGCTTGGATGAATTTAAATCCAGTAGTACTGATGGGGAGTAGAAGAAGGGTGTGTGAGGAGGGTGCTGAGTTTACTCCATCTGTTAAGGTGGTGAAAGAAAAGATGATTGACTTGAATCCCATGGGTGGGAGGATTGAAGGCTATATGCTATGTCTAAACTGAATAGCCTTGGGGTGATGGAGTTATAGCATACTGGTGAACAATGTACTGCAACACCTGCTATATAGTGGTAGGAAAAATCAGGAGACCAAAAGCAAATCTTTAGGGGTATGGTGATGTTATGATGTGAAGTACTAGCGTTATGGCAAAACCATTATTTGGAAAGTGAGAAAGTAAATAACAATATCCAAAAAACCCCAGTAAAGCCTCCCAAATGCAAAAAACTTGTAGTGGCATTACCTATATACCTGAGTGCATAGTTGGAATAAATGTGATTGTGAATGGAGCGCTTTGCCATTGTGGGCAATACCTTTTGCTTGATTTTAATTGGTCATATTAATTAGGAATTTTTAGAATTGCCTGCACCCTCCTCCCTACCGAATACTAAACAGTACCAAGTCCCAAGAAAATAACAAGAAATTTTAGTTTTAATTTTTCATGTTTTAAAATTTAATTTAAATATTTAGAAGGATACTAATTCCCAGCAGCTTGCTCTGCAACCGTCCTCTCTGGCCTGTGGGGGAAAAGTAGGTGATTCGTGGAAATGAAATGCTATTTCTTGTGCCTAAATCAAGTAGTTCCACTGATCACTCCTACCATGTCACATGTGGGGAAAGCTGCTCAGAAAATCCAGTAAGCTAAGATGACCGGGATGCTGTGATAGTCTTGGCTAATACTTTGTTTACTGTCCCAATCTTAGAAGCAAGTCAGGCAAAGTTTTCCTTTTTGTAGGAATGACTGATAAACATTCACCATCCTCTCCTAAGGGTAGTTGAATTTTCCAGTGTCTTTTGACAACCTGGTGAGGTTTAGACCGGATCACAGTCAAATGCAAAGTTCACATATGCATTAATGATAGTATGAAAGTTTCCCTCTCAGAGGGGGAAGCCCCCAAGATTTGAAAACAGCACTGGTCCATATGACTAGTTGAAGATGGTTTATATGTATGGCTAAGACAAAGAGCTGAGTTCAGTCAGCTAAATGCTTGGGAATTACTTGGGTTGGAGAACATGAGAGACAGGCCACCCAAGGCAGGGAATAAACTGATGTATTTGCCATGCCCTGTTAATAAGAGAGATACAACTTGTGGGGCATTTTGGGTTTAGGAGACACCATACACTGTTCCTGGGCATCTTGCAAGCACTAATATATTGAATGAGAAGAAGAAAATCTGAATTTGAATGAGATCCAAAACAAAAACGGGCTTTGAGAGACTTGCAGAGGGCTGTAGCTTCAAATAGTACCATTTGGGTTGGCCTAATGCACAAATTATTGTGAAGGCTTTTACTATCTGGACACACAGACTGGAATCTCTTGCAGAAGTGTTTAACACTATTCTTCCCTCCCCAAGTAGCAGCTGTTGGAATATTGGATTCAAAGTTCCCTGATGTTGAGAAGAGATATGACCCCTTTGAAAGACAATTACTGGCCTTTTACTGGGCTTTAGTAGATATTGCTCCCACCGCTCAGGGATTTAAAATAATTCTGAGATCCATAATACCTTTATGTCTTGGGCAATGTCAGATTCATTCCCATAAGGAAGGAGTAGCTCAGAAGACCTCAGTGTAAAAGTGGAAATTATATATATATATGAATATACCACAGGCTGTGGCCCTGGAGATGTATATTGTATCCATAGTTATAGCACCACCCTGCCCTTAGGGCCAACCACAGGAACCCCCCAAACTGGCAGCTCTTAGTGCTAAATGGTTTGAATCATAGATTTCTCTCCTTATTAAAGCAAAGTAAGTTTCCTGGTTTACTGATAGAAGTTTCCAAACTGAGAATGCTTTGCAGTCTAGAAGTTTACCCCATTTGATCAGTGGGTCATAAAACCTTGGCTGAAGAAGCAAGGGTGAGTTTGAACAGTGGTCAATATTGAGGGCAGTGTATCTATAGTACAGCAAGAACTTGACCTTACTAAGATCTTTTTTTTTTTTTTGATTCAAACATTTTTTTTTTTAATTTTATTTATTTAGTTAGTTAGTTAGTTATGGCTGTGTTGAATCTTCGTTTCTGTGCGAGGGCTTCCTCTAGTTGCGGCAAGCGGGGGCCACTCTTCATCGCGGTGCGCGGGCCTCTCACCATCGCGGCCTCTCTTGTTGTGGAGCACAGGCTCCAGACACGCAGGCTCAGCAATTGTGGCTCACGGGCCCATTTGCTCTGCGGCATGTGGGATCCTCCCAGACCAGGGCTCGAACCCGTGTCCCCTGCATTGGCAGGCAGATTCTCAACCACTGCGCCACCAGGGAAGCCCTACTAAGATCTTAATGCATAGTCAGGCAATGCTTCACAGAGAATGCAATTATGGAAAAACCTGTAGGAATTCCAAGGATGAATTGGAGTGAGCTATGTAATGCCAACCAGAAAAGCCCAGTGGGTGGCTCAGAAGGGGACTGAGAATGTAGAGACTGTCCTTGTCCAGCCACTGGAAATAGCTACCCAGGTACATGAACTGAGCTGCACGAAGATGCTCAAGTTACGAAACGCTGGTGAAAAAATGACAGATTCCTTTGCCTCCTGCTGAAGCTGCTAATGAGGTAAAAGACTGTAGAAAATGTCAAGAAGAAAAGAATCACCTAAAGATGGCTTTGGATAAGAGTCTTCAAGTTTAAGGGCCAGTATGTAGCTGGCAAGTGGATAATAGGACTCCTGAGTAGCTCTAGCTGGTTTCCAGTGAGTCCTGCCTGGAGTAGACAAGTAATTTACTTTGGTCTGTGCTTCCCCAGTGACCTCAACAATGGCTGAGAAGATCATTTAAGGTATGGGGCACCAGTTGTGCATTAATTGGTCCCCCAGATTTCACTGGACCAAGGTATGCATTTAGCTGCTGGTTATGTACAAAACTGGACTAAAGAGAGTAATAACATATGGACATATATCCCTGACCACACACGGAGTAGAAGTTTGGTTGCCAGCTACAATGAGCAATTAAAGCACCTAACAATAAACCTGGGGGATGATAAGGCAGGAGATGATGGCTGACTCACTTGGGTGAATGTATGTTTCATCTGATTATATAGGTAGTAAAGGGGACACACCTTTGAACAGGTTTCTGGAATGGGGATTGCGAAGAAAGGAGTGGGGTTCGATGCAATCACAGCAATTCTGTATTCTTCCTGTCTCCCCCAATTTTTCTTTTGTTTTCCCATGTTCAGATGTGCTGGTTCTGGGGCTGCCCTTGTGTGTCCGGAAGAGGAAAATAGTGTTCAGAACACTATTTTAATTCTTCTGAACTTGACTCAGTGTATTCTTAAGGGAACAGTGAGTTGGATGGCATGTCATGTGCCTAAACTAGGTTTGACGGTCAGGGCTGTCTCACTGCCTCGTGGTGGAAACAGTCTCATTGTCCTTAACCTTTCAAAATGCGAGTCTTGTCTCCTGGGCAGGGACAGAAGAGGAAACTCTGACAAAGCTGGGCCTGAAGATTGCTCTGTGTTTAGGCAGAGACTCTCAGCCTGGAAGTCTGAAACAAGGTAATAAATGGAAGCAAGTGGAAACTGTAGGAGATGGGAAGGGAGTATATAACTGGGTGATGACGCTAGGAAAGGGCACCATCACATTTTCCTGAGAGAACATCTCAGAACAAGAGAATCAATACTTTTAGCTGTTTCAGATGTGATGTAGAGTTATGGCCAATGCTAGGCAAAGCCCCCAGATTTGTTTTCCCCTGAGAAGGAGAACTGGATTGAAGCCCTACTATAAGATTCATCTGAAGAATGTACTTGGGAAACTTAGAGAAAAGGTATTAATCAACAGCATTTCATGATGACTCGCTTGAATAAGAGCAGGTTGCAATTGCCATTTGGGTCATGTTTTGTTGGTTGTGTTTATCGTATTGATTCTTTTGCAGTTTCTAGAAGAATCCTATCTTTGAACTGGAGGAGAGGTTGCAGATTTGGCATCTGTAGCTGATACCGTGCCTTGCTGTGAACCAAGATGACAGCCTGCTAAGGCAACTGGGTATGATGGGAGATGATTTGCTGCAATGCTGCCTGCGTTGGATGTCAGGATCTACTTTGCTCTTTTGACAATGCCAGATGTGAATGCAGATAAAGTGCTTTACAAGCCCATCTTGATGGAATCAGGATGGTGCTCCAGAGGTTGAATACTCGTTTGATATGATTATCATATATGATTGGTAATTCATGTCTGGAACTTCAAAAAGAAAAATTATGGGAAGTTTTATGGCTTACTCAAAATGAACTGCATCTAGGAGTTTCATAGGCTCAACTAGCACAACTTCTGAATTTCACTCAAACCACAAATACACAGTGAGAACATCTGTTGTGCCTTGATCAATATTGGCCACAATATACTGAGAGGGACTTGCGCGTTTGGGGAGTTGGACTTGGTATATGAAGACAAGCGGAGATAGATAGCTTTTTTGGAGTCTCACCATCATGGTGGAAAAGACCTGTTAAGCCAGAAAAGGACAACTAGTGAGATAGCTGCACACTTGTTGGTGTGTCTGGAACGATGATGAAGCAATAGGAGAATGGACTTCACCTATTACTAAACTGATAGAGGATTGGGCTTGCTAACATCTCTGGGGAAAGGCATGAGCCTTGACATATTGCTTGCAACAGAATCTGATATACTTAAAGGCAGTACCCAGGTACAATGGAGGCTCAGGCTAGAAGGTGCATTTGTGGAAAAACTGAAGCCAGCCTAAAATGTGGCTGAAGCCAGACTATGGCAAAATGTCACTGGTAAGTGGGTTCTTTGTTTTGGTTCCATAACACCCACAGTGCCATAAATTAAAAAGGTATTTATATTCCCTCTGGCACAAATTGGTTAGCTTTTGACAAGTTAAGGATCATTGCTTGTCATACCGAACAGCAGGCCCTGACTTCAAATCTTCTGAATCAGAATCTGCATTTTAACAAGATTGCCAAGTGAGTCGTACGTACGTTAAAGTTTGGGAAACCCTGGAATAGGATTTCTTTATCCTTCTCATGATGCAGGATTGCCTCTATTTCTGTCAGTAGATCTGAAAGAATAACTAGGGACTTCGCCTGGTTTTGATATTTACAAATATATTATCTTGCATAAAAGACATTTGTCAAATGCCAAATGTTTACCCACAACCCCCAGGTTAAGATTTTGTTGCTTCATTTGCACCCAACCATTTCTATCAGTAGGTGGCCGGGGGCAGCTCTAGTAAGGATAATAGGAGCTACATCTAAATCCCCCTCTTGGCCCCTTTGACCTCATCTTCCCGCATCTCATTTTCATTTTACAACTTGTATTAGTCAGAGTTCTCCAGAGACACGGAACCAGTAGGAAATACATGCCTACATATATAAACATATATAAAATGAGGAATTGGCTCACATGATTATGGAAGCCGAGACGTCCCGCGATCTGCCATCTGCAAGGTGGGGATCCAGGAAAGTTGGTGGTGTAATTCCAGTTCAAATCTGAAGGCTTGAGAACCAGAGGAGTTGATGGTATAAATACCACTGCAAGGGCAGGAGAAGACGAATGTTTCAGTTCGAGCAAGTAGGCAGGAAGAAAAAAGGGACAAATTCCTCTTTTTTCTGCTTCTTGTTCTATTCAGGCCCTCAGTGGATTGCACGATGCTTACCCATACTGGGGAGGGCAATATATACACTTTACTGAGTCCACTGATTCAAATGCTAATCTCATGGAGAAAACCCCTCACAGACACACTCAGAAATAAAGTTTAACCTGGGCACCCTGTTGGCAACAGTCAGGTTGACAAGGAAAATTAACCATCACACAACTAAAGAAATTTTTTTGTTTCCCATCCTTTTTTATGTTCATCACTCTGATTCTAACTCTAGGTGGTGTGTATGTAAGAATAATTGTAGAATTTTATAATTGGAGGGAACTTCAAGATTATCAAGCATAACTCTCTAATTTTAGGAGAGAGAAATATGTGGCCTAGAAAAATTAAGTGACTTTGTAGTCTACTGTGGGTGGAATTTTGTACAGTATACATATTGACATTTGGGAAAAATAAATATATTATGCTAGATGGAGTGGGCATTTAGTCTCCACTGGGTCTCATAAAATAGATTATCTTACAAAGTACACAAAGAATTTATTTGAACATGGCTCTATGATAAAAATCACCCTGGGCCACGGAAACAGGATTCAATACAAGTTTGCTTGCTTCTGGATATTTTTACTGACAGGAGCAAAGATGTTTGACTGTGGAAGGCAGCTATGCTCACTACTATACCACCAACGCTGTAAGGTATTTGACTGTGAAAGACAGGAAATTTCTTTGCTCTAGGCTGTGAACTTGGGAATACAGACTTGTCTTGATAAGCTTTTTTTTTCATGTTCCATGGGCACTTTGTACAACATAAAAGTCTGTTTTGTGATACGCTAGAGGCATTATGGGTAGGCATAGTTATTAAATACAGTTTTATCTCCATTAATACACAAAAGACGATTAGTGCAAAAAGGATGGGCTTTAAGCAATGTGTGAGCTGGGACTGTGTCTGTCTTGCTCATAGTTGTGTTTTTATAACTACATAGTGGTTTGGCTTTAAAAGATGGCCTTTTAGTTGTATTTGTTGGTGCCTGCTCTAAGTAGTTTAAAATCTAACTTAGAAGACAAATCATGTAAATTCAATATACAGAGAGGAAAACAAAGTAAAAGTTCAAACCCTGTTGCAATCATTCTATAAGCTCTGCTAAAAGAGGTCTATAGATACTGGCATAAAATCAACCAGGGGAGATATGACCATGGCTTGGAATGTTGTGGGGAAAAATAAGCATTCATGAAAAGGATGGGATTTGAAGATGGGTGAGATCAGTACAGGCAGAATGTCAAGCGAAGGCTTATATAAATGAAGCAAGCACAAGAAAGGTAGGGCCATGAACTAGAATGACTTGGTTGGAAGCATGGCTTGTATGGGGATATAAGCTTGAGAAGGATTGGTGAGACTGTGGTACATCCTGCCTGATAGACTATGGATTTAGTCACACATATGTGGGAAACTGGGAGTCCTTGTTTAACTGCAAGATGATGCAATTAAAAGAGTTTCTTAGAAAGGTAAATATGTTAGTGGTACACAAAATGGATGAGCAAAAGGATTGCAGGCAAGGAGTATGTTCAGAGATAAAAGAAAATCAGGAGCAGACTTGAGATGGCAGCAACACAGGAAGATTGCATTCTAAAGGCACACAAAGAATTGGCTGAACTTAGCACTCATTAGATGGGATACATTCACTAATGCTTCATGCTTTCTACCCATAACCTATGGACTTAGGATTTTCTTAATTTAAAGTAAAGATGGATATTTACCATACATAAAGTTAAACAATAATATAGTCTTTTCAGTGTGAACAGATTAACACGTTTTATTAAGCAATCTCTGAATATATGTAGGAAGAATAATACCCCAAGACCCTTCAGTTCTGGTGCTTAGGGTTACTCCATGAGGGAACGACCCATTCTTTTTTTTTTTTTTTTAATGTCTGAAACATTTATATTAACATATTTCCATACATATTTCCATACAAATACAAATATAAGATTTTTAGAAATTTCATGTAATGTCTGAAACATTTATATTAACATATTTCCATACAAATAACCCAATGAAAGTTTAGTATTAGTTGTTTTGTTTGTTTGTTTGTTTTATACTGCAGGTTCTTATTAGGCATCAATTTTATACACATCAGTGTATACATGTCAATCCCAATCGCCCAATTCAGCACACCACCATCCCCACCCCACCGCAGTTTTCCCCCTTTGGTGTCCATATGTCCATTCTCTACATCTGTGTCTCAACTTCTGCCCTGCAAACCGGCTCATCTGTACCATTTTTCTAGGTTCCACATACATGCGTTAATATATGATATTTGTTTTTCTCTTTCTGACTTACTTCACTCTGTATGACAGTCTCTAGATCCATCCACTTCTCAACAAATGACTCAATTTCGTTCCTTTTTATGGCAGAGTAATATTCCATTGTATATATGTACCACAATTTCTTTATCCATTCGTCTGTTGATGGGCATTTAGGTTGCTTCCATGACCTGGCTATTGTAAATAGTGCTGCAATGAACATTTGGGTGCATGTGTCTTCTTGAATTACGGTTTTCTCTGGGTATATGCCCAGTAGTGGGATTGCTGGGTCATATGGTAATTCTATTTTTAGTTTTTTAAGGAACCTCCATATTGTTCTCCATAGTGGCTGTTATCAATTTACATTCCCACCAACAGTGCAAGAGGGTTCCCTTTTCTCCACACCCTCTCCAGCATTTGTTGATTGTAGATTTTCTGATGATGCCCATTCTAACAGGAGTGAGGTGATACCTCATTGTAGTTTTGATTTGCATTTCTCTAATAATTAGTGATGTTGAGCAGCTTTTCATGTGCTTCGTGGCCGTCTGTATGTCTTCTTTGGAGAAATGTCTATTTAGGTCTTCTGCCCATTTTTGGATTGGGGTGTTTGTTTCTTTAATATTGAACTGAATGAGCTGTTTATATATTTTGGAGATTAATCCTTTGTCCATTGATTCATTTGCAAATATTTTCTCCCATTCTGAGGGTTGTCTTTTCGTCTTGTTTATGGTTTCCTTTGCTGTGCAAAAGCTTTGAAGTTTCATTAGGTCCCATTTGTTTATTCTTGTTTTTATTTCCATTACTCTAGGAGGTGGATCAAAAAAGATCTTGCTGTGATTTATGTCAAAGAGTGTTCTTCCTATGTTTTCCTCTAAGAGTTTTATAGTGTCCAGTCTTATATTTAGGTCTCTAATCCATTTTGAGTTTATTTTTGTGTATGGTGTTAGGGAGTAATCTAATTTCATTCTTTTACATATAGCTGTCCAGTTTTCCCAGCACCACTTAGTGAAGAGACTGTCTTTTCTCCATTGTATATCTTTGCCTCCTTTGTCATAGATTAGTTGACCATGGGAACGACCCATTCTTTAAAAGTTTTTCTCAAGATATTTCTAGGCAGACCTTGAAAAAGAATAAAATGTTGTAAATCGTTGACCCTCTACATGCGTCAGATTGCTCCTTTGAAAAATGGGGATAACAACACACAGGGGCTGTCGAGTATTAAATGAGTTAAAACATGCGACGTGTCACACAAAGTGTCTCAGGAAGTCTTAGCTCCCCTCCCATGCTCTTCCTCCTTCTTATGTTTAATGCATCTGAAACAGCCATTTTTGAAACCACACAACTGTTGCTGTACACCAAAGTGACCATTTCCTCCCAAATATAATTTGCTAAAATTGTATAGTTTCAAAAGGATTAACTATCAATACACAAAATATTGATATTCCATGACCAGATTCCTTGGACCACCTCGAAAGGATTTACCACGTGAAGGAAAATGTATTCTTTTTTTTATACACTACTGATCAGGTCTTCCTCTATTCGCGTACTTTATTCTCCTATACCAGACTCTCTGGGGTTTCATTCCACCTCTCTGGCCAACCCTTTTCTAACTCTTTTACACACTCACTCTCTTCTCTCTGGCCGCCTGAATGCAGAGTATTCATCACTCAATCCTGGACACAGTTCTCTCCTTCATGTGTTTTCCTTCACTAAACAGTTTCATCTATGTCAATGTCTACAGGTCCATGATTCCCAAGTATATATCATGCCCAAACCTCTCCTCTGAGTTCCAGATACAAATGGGTCCCTGCCTAGATGATATTTCTCCTTGGATTTCTCAAAGGCACCACAAATCCACATGTCCAAAACAAAACATGTCCTCAGACTCAACTTGCTCCTCTTCTAGTATCTGCTGTCTTTAAAAATAGCACCTTTTATTATTTAGCCAGAAACCTATGAGCTGCCCTCAACACTTACATCGCTTTCATGTCTGTTTTCAAATTCATCGCCAACTGCCATCAATTTTATCTCCTACATGTTTCTCTAATCAGCTCTCTTTTCTTAATCTCTGCTGCATGCATCCCAGACTCAATGATCTCCTTGAACATCCTTTGGCTCCCCTGCTATTTATCTTCATTCTTTTAAAAATTTATTTTCCACTTTACAAAGTGAAGAAAAACGTACTTTAAAACATCAGGTAGTAGCTTAAAACAGTAAATAAATTTAAAAAACAAATAAACAAGCAAATAAATAAATAGTGCTCCGTGCTCCATCTGTTATTCCTTACTCCACAGAGTAAATCACTTTCAACTTTTTTTGGTTGTTTCCTTAGATAGTTACTCCATAATTCTAAATAACATACTTATGTTGCCTTTTCTTGATCTGAAAAAAAATGGTATATATTGTATTCTCTCTAAGAAAGATGAGGATTTTGTTATCTTACATCCCCCATTTTACCTCAACCTTAATATCATTGTACCACTTTTTGGGTTAAATTAGTATTTATTTTATTAAGATTATGGATTGAATGTATCAAAATGTTTCTTTTCCTGTGTAACTTTTTGTTTTGATCAGGAGTTAGTTATTGCCTTGTTTTCACATTGATTTAGTTTTTTACATACCTATTAGTATTTCAGCCCCAAACTAGTTAACACAAGTGTCTAATCTCAACACATTCAAACATAACAGGAGGCCTCTCAGTTTCTTTTTTTCTTTCTTTCTTTCTTTTTTTTTGAGAACTCCTTTCTCAGGCCCTCTGTCTTCCTACTCCAGTATAGATTGACTGCTCTCTTTCCTTCTGTTTTCCAGCCCTCTGTGGTTATAATTGAGCATTTTCTCTCCTCTCTTAGCATGTCAGTTATATTTCTTTCTAAAATTTCTTTAGTTGTTACCCCAGAGACACAATATACGTTTTTGGTTAGTCTCAGTCCACCTTTAAATAATGCTATGATGCTTCATGTGTAGTGCAGGTACCCTATACCAGAGTATTTCCAATTCCTCCCTCCTGATCCTCCTTATGACATTGCTGTCATTCATTTTGCATATCTATTGGCTATAATTACCTTATGTATTGTTACTGGTCTTACTTTTACCATTATCTTTTAGATAAATTAAGAATAAGAAAAATAAAAGATTTTTACTGTACCTTCATTTATTCCTTCTCTGATGCTCTTCCTTTCTTTATGTAGCTCTGAGTTTCTGACCTATGCCATGTCCTTCTCTCAAAGAACTCCTTTTAATAATTTTTGCAGGGTAGATCTGCCAAAAATATTATGAATTTCCTCAGATTTTGTCTGGGAAAATCTCTCTCTTTTTTTTTTTTTTTTTACTTTTCAAGAATACTTTCACTGGATATGCAATCCTAGGTGAGTGATTTTTTTTCCCTCTCAACACTTTAAATATTTCACTACATTATCTTCTTGCTTGCATAGTTTCTGATGAGGAATTGGTTGTAATTCTTATCCTTTTTCCTCTTTGGATAAGGTGATTTTTCCCCTCACTGGCTTCTTTCAAGATTTTACAAGAAAATGTCTTTGATTTCTGTAGTTTGATTATGATAAGCTTATGTGTAGTTTTTTTTTGTATTTATCTTGCTTGGTGTTCGCTGAGCTTTCTGGATCTGTGGTTTGGTGTCTATTATTACTTTGGAAAATTCTAAGCTATTATTACTGCAAATATCTCTCCTGTTCCTTTCTCTCTTAATTTTTTTTTTGGTATTCCAATTAAACATATTTAACATCTTTTTAAAAGTTGTTTTTGGTTGTTTGTTTTTTCTTCTGTTTTTATTGAGATATAATTGACATACAGCACTGTATAAGTTTAAGGTGTACAGCATAATGATTTGACTTACATGCATCATGAAATGATTATCACAGTAAGCTTAGCGAACATCCATCATCTGGTACAGAAACAAAATTAAAGATATAGAAAAAAAATTTTTCCTTGTGATAAGAACTCAGGATTTACTCTTTAAACAACTTTCATATATAACTTACAGAAGTGTTAACTATATTTATCATGTTGTACATTATATCCCTAGTATACTTACTCATCTTATAACTAGAAGTTTGTACATTTTTGACCACCTTCATCTAATTTTTCTCCCCCCTACCCCCGCATCTGGTAACCACAAATCTGATCTCTTTTTCTATGAGTTTGTTTGTTTTTGAGGTATAGTTGACCTACAACACTATGTTAGTTCCTGTTATACAACATAGTGGTTTGATATTTCTATACATTTCTATACAAAATGATCACCTTGATAAATCTAGTTACAATATGTCTCCAAACGAAGATAACATAATTATTGACTATAATTGCCACACTGTACATTTCATACTGGTGACTCATATATTTTGCAACTGGAAGTTTATACCTCTTAATCTCCCTCACCTATTTCTTTCCTCCCCCACCCACCTCCCCTCTGGCAACGACCTGTTTGTTCTCCTTATCTATAAGTCTGTTTCTGTTTTGTTACATTTGTTCATTTGTTTCGTTTTTTAGATTCCACATGTAAGTGAAATAATACAGTATTTGTATTTCTTTTCTGATTGTTTTCACTTAGCATAATACTCTCTAGGTCCATCCATGTTGTTGTAAATGGCAAGATTTCCTTCTTTTTTATGGCTAAGTGGTATTCCATTGTATATATATATATATATATATATATATATATATATATATATATATATATATATATATATATATATATATATATGGCATCTTCTTTATCCATTCATCTATCAGTAGACACTTCGGTTGCTTCCATATCTTAGCTCTTGTAAATAATGTTGCAATGAACATAGGTAAGCATATAACTTATCTAATTACTGTTTTGGTTTTCTTTGGATATATACCCAGATGTGGATTTGCTGGATCACATGGTAGTTACATTTTTAATATTTTGAGGACTCTCCATAGTGTTTTCCATTGTGACTGCATCAATTTACAGTTCCACCAATGGTGCACGAGGGTTCTCTTTTCTCCACATCCTTGCCAACACTTGTTATTTGTAGACTTTTTGATAATAGCCATTTTGACAGGTGTGAGTTGATATCTCATTGTGGTTTTGGTTTGCATTTCCCTGATGATTAGTGATGCTGAGCATCTTTTCATATACTTGTGGGCCATCTCTATGTCTTCTTTGGAAGAAAGTCTATTCAGATCCTCTGCCCATTTTTTAACTGAGTTGTTTATTTTTTTGGTGTTGGGTTGTATGAGTCCTTTGTATATTTTGGATATTAACCCATTGTCAGATACATTGTTTGCAAACATCTTCTCCCATTCAGTAGACTGCCTTTTCATTTTGTTGATAGTTTCCTTTGCTCTGTAAAGCTTTTTAGTTTGATGTAGTCCATTTGCTTATTTTTGCTTTTGTTTCCCTTGCATGAGGAAACATATCCAAAATATATTGCCTAAGACTGATGTCAAAGACTGTACTGCTTATGTTTTATTCTAGAAGTTTTATGTTTGTGTCTTACATTTTAAGTCTTTAATACATTTTGAGTTTACTTTTGTATATGGTGTGAGAAGGTAGTGCAGTCTGATTCTTTTGCATGTAGTGGTCCAGTTTTCCTAGTCCCACTTATTGAAGATACTGTCTTTTCCTCATTTTATAGTCTTTGCCTCCTTAGCCGCAGATTAGTTGCCCATATAAGTGTAGGTTCATTTCTGGGCTTTCTATTCTGTTCCATTGGTCTATGTGTGTGTGTTTTGTGCCAGTATTATACTGTTTTGAGTACTGTAGCTTTGTAGGACTGTTTGAAATCAGGGAGCACGATACCTCCAGCTTTCTGAAGATTGTTTTGACTGTTTGGGGTCTTTGTGCTTCCATACAAATTTTAGAATTATTTCTTCTAGTTCTGTGAAAAATGTCATTGGTATTTTGATAGGGATTGCATTGAATCTGTAGATTGCCTTAGGGAGTATGATCATTTTAACAAAATTAATTCTTCCAATCCAAAAACACAGTATATCTTTCCATCTGTTTGTCCATTTCTTCTAGGTTGTCCATTTTATTGGCATATAATTGTTTGTAGTAATCTCTTATGATCCTTTGTATTTCTGTGGTGTTGGTTGTAACTTCTTTCATTTCTGATTTTATTGATTCAGGCCTTCTCTCTCTTTTTCTTGATGAGTCTGGCTAAAAGTTTATCAATTTTGTTTACCTTTTCAAAGAAGAGCTCTTAGTTTCATTGATCTTTTCTATTTTTTTGTCTCTGTTTCACTTATTTCTTCTCTGATCTTTATGCTTTCTTTCCCTTTACTAACTTTGGGTTTTGTTTGTTCCTCCTTTTCTAGTTCCTCTAGGTATATGATTAGGTTTTTATTTGAGATTTTTCTTGTTTCCTGAGGTAAGCTTGTATTGCTATAAACTTCCCTGTAAGAACTGCTTTTGCTGCATCCCTTAGATTTTGTATCATTATGTTTTTGTTTTCATTTGCTTCCAGGAATTTTTAAATTTCTTCTTTGATTTCTTCAGTGATCCATTTGTTGTTTAGTTGTGTACTGTTTAGCCTCCACATGCTTGTGGTTTTTACAGTTTTTTTCTTGTAGGTGATTTCTTGTGCCATAACGTTGTCAGAAAAGATTCTTCTTTTTTTTTTGGCCATGTGGCATGTGGGATCTTAGTTCCCTGACCAGGGATTGAACCTGTGCCCCCTGCATTGGAAGCATGGAATCTTAACCACTGGACCACTAGGGAAGTCCCAAGATTCTTGATATGATTTCAATTTCCTTAAATTTACTGAGACTTGTTCAGTGTCCTAGCATGTGATCTATCCTGGAGAATGTTCCATGTGCCCTTGAAAATGTTGTGTATTCTGCTACTTTGGGATGGAATCATATATATATGTGATATATATATATCATATATATATAAAATGATATATATCATATATCATATATATCATATAAATTATATATATATAAAGTTCTTCTGGTCTAATGTGTCATTTAAGGCCAATGTTTCCTTGTTGATTTTCTGTTTGAATGATCTGTCCATTAATGGGATGTTAAAGTCCCCTATTATTGTTGTGTTACTGTTAATTTCTCCTTTTATGCTTGTTAATATTTGCTTTATATATTTAGGTACTCCTATGTTGGTTGCCTATATATTTATAATTCTTATATCTTCTTGGATTGATCCTTTGATCATTACACAATGTCCTTCTTTGTCTCTTATTACAGTCTTTGTTTTATAGTCTATTTTGTCTTATGTAAGTATAGCTACCCTAAGTTTCTTTTGATTTCCACTTGCATGGAAACTTTTCCCATCCCCTCACTTTCAGTCTGTGCTGTGTCTTTAGATCTGAAGAGAGTCTCTTTTATGGGTCTTGTCTTGGTATCCATTCAGCCATTCTATGTCTTTTGATTGGAACATCGAATCTATTTAAACTTAGAGTAATTATTGAAAGGTATGTACTTATTGCCATTTTTTTTTTTAATTGTGAGAATTATGATTATAAGATAGAAGGTAAATGTCTTGAACTGGAGGAGGATAAAGAGATGGCTAGGAATCTGAGGATACTAATGTTCTCATCTTTTATTTTTTTATTTATTTATGGCTGTGTTGGGTCTTCGTTTCTGTGCGAGGGCTTTCTCTAATTGTGGCAAGCAGGGGCCACTCTTCATCGCGGTGCGCCGGCCTCTCACTATCGTGGCCTCTCTTGTTGCGGAGCACAGGCTCCAGACGCGCAGGCTCAGTAGTTGTGGCTCATGGGCCTAGTTGCTCCGCGGCATGTGGGATCTTCCCAGACCAGGGCTCGAACCCGTGTCCCCTGCATTAGCAGGCAGATTCTCAACCACTGCGCCACCAGGGAAGCCCCCATTTTTGTTAATTGTTTTTGGCTTGTTTTTGTAGCTCTTTTTTATTCCTTTATTGTTCTTTTGCTCTCTTCCTTTGTGACTTGATGACTATCCTTAGAGTTATGTTCAATTTCTGTTCTCTTTTTTTGTGTGTTATCTAATATAGATTTTTGGTTTGTGGTTACCATGAGGTTTATATATAGCAATCTCTACATATGCGTGATTATTTTAAGTTCTTGATCTTTTAAGTTCAAATGCATTTTAAAAATTCTGTATTTTTACTTCCTCCCCCACGTTTACTGTTTTTGACATCATATTTTACATCCTGTTGTTTTGTGTATTCCTTACCTACTTGTTGTGGATATAGATGCTTTTACTACTTTTGTCTTTTGACCTTCCTACCAGCTATATAGGTGGTTGACTTACTACCTTTTCTGTATATTTGCCTTTACCAGTGAATTTTTCTTCTTGTAATATTCATATTTCTAATTTTGGCCTTTTCTTTTTTTTTTGCTTAGAGAAGTCCCTTTTAACATTTCTTGTAAAGCTGGTTTGGTGGTGCTGTCCTCTTTTAACTTTTGCCTGTCTGTAAAACTTGTGATTTCTCCATCAAATCTGAATGAAAGCCTTGCCAAGTATTCTTAGTTGTAGGCTTTCCCCTTTCATCATTTAAGATATATCCTGCCACTCCCTTCTTGCCTGCAGGGTTCTGCTGAGAAGTCCGCTGATAGCCTTATGGGAGTTCCTTTGTATATTACTTATTGTTTTTACCTGGTTGCTTTTAATATTCTCTCTTATCTTTAACATTTGCCATTTTAATTACATTGTGTCTTGGTGCAGTCCTCTTTGGGTTGATCCTGTTTGGGACTCTCTGTGCTTATTGGACCTGGATATTTCTTTCCCAGGTTAAGGAAATTTTCAGTTACTACTTCTTCAAATATATTCTCAGCCCCTTTCTCCCATCTTTTCCTTCTGGTACTCCTATAATATGAATGTTATCCTGCTTGATGTTGTCTTTGAGATCTATTAAACTATCCTCATTTCTTTTTTCTTTTTTCTGTTCAGCTTCAGTAATTTCCACTATTCTCTCTTCCATTTTGTTGATCCATTCCTCTGTATCATATAATCTACTGTTGATTCCTTCTAGTGTATCTTTTTATTTCAGTTATTATATACTTTATCTCTTTTTGTTTCCTCTTTATATTTTCTAACTCTTTGTTAAAAACTTTTAACTTCTCACTCTGTTCATCTAATCTTCTTCTGAGTTCTTTGAACATCTTTATGATAATTACCTTGAACTCTTTATCGGGTAGATTGCTTATCTCCACTTCACTTAGTTCTTCTGGGATTTTATCTTGTTCCTTATTTTGGAATATATTCTTCTGTTGCCTCATTTTGCCTAATTTGCTGTTTTTATTTTTATGTATCTGGTAGGTTGGCTATGTTTCCCAACCTTGGAGAAGTGGCTTTTTGTGGGAGACATCCTATGCATCCCAGCAGTGTACTCCCCTCTGGTCATCAAAAGTATATGCTCTAGAGGTGCTCTCTGTGTGGTCTGTGTGTGTGTCCCTCTTTTGTGGTGGGCTGACTACCATGGGCTGTCTGATAGGTGTGGCTGGCTCTGGTTCAGTTGATTGCCAGGCCCCATCTTGTGCAGAGGCTGCTGGACTCTGGTGGGTGGTGCTGGGTCACAAGGTGGCTTGCTGCAGAGCCCTATAGCATCTCAGGGCTAGTGCTGGCCCACTGGTGGTTGGAGCCAGGTTCTGCAGTAGGTAGCTGTGGGGTCAGGGGTTCTGGATTTAATTTTGTCCTGCTGGTGGATGGGTCAAGCTCATGATATATAAAAATATATACATGTGGCGTCTGGGGTGTCCCAAAGCTTGTGTTCCTCTCCTGGTGGTTGGGGTCAGATCCCAAGGTGGGTGGTTGAGGGGCCCAAGGTATCCCAGAGCTGGTGTTGGCCTATTAGTAGGTGGGCTGGATCCTAACATGGCAGGCTGCAGGGCTGCCATAGTCCTGGGGCTGATGTCTGCCTGTTGGTGGTGGGGCTATGTCCCCACCTACCTAGTTGCTTGGCCATAGGAGGTCCAGTGCTGGTGCCAATAGGGCAGTGGGTGGGACCATGTCTTGGCAGAAAAAAGCTAGAGGGAAGATTCCAAAATGGTGGTTTCCAGCAACATTTTTCTCATGGTAGAACAAACTTCCCAAAATTGCTGTCACCAGTGTCCTTGTCCCCAGGGTGAGCTTCAGTATCTTCTTGCCTCTCTGGGAGGCTCTCCAAAATCAGCATGTGGGTCTGACCCAGGCTTCTTTCAAATGACTACTTCTGACTTGGGTCCTGGACCATGTGAGATTTTGTGTGTGCTTTTTAAGATTGGAGTCTGTATTTCCCACAGCCCTCTGGGTCTCCCCTCCCAGGAGTAAGAACTACTAACTTTCAAAGCCAAATGTGCTGGTGGATCATCTTCCCAGTGCACGACCCACAGGCTAGGGAGCCTGATGTGGGGCTTGGGCTCCTCTTTCCTTGGGAAGAACCTCTGCAATTGTAATCATCCTCCTGTTTGTGGGTCACCCATCTGCGGTATGTGTCTTGACTATATCGTGTCTCTACTCCTTCTACCCATCTTGTTGTGATTCCCTCATTATACCTTTAGTTATAGAAGATCTTTTCTGCTTGTCTTCTAGTCTTTATTATCAATAGAATATTGTGTATAGTTTTAATATATGTATATATATGTATATAATATTGTATATAGTTGTAAATTTATTATGCCTATGGGAGGAGGCGAGCTCAGTCTTCCTACTCCTGTCTTGGCCATCCTCCAGGAAGCTCCTTTAACACCTTTTGGATTAACTATTTACTGCCCCACATTTTAGTTTGGGAATTTTCTATTGACCTGTCTTCCAGCTTGCTGATTCTCTCCTCAGCCATATGCAGTACTAATGAGCTCATCAAATACATTCTTTATTTTCATTATGGTTTCTGTTTTCCAACATTTCCATTTGATTCTTTATTAGAGTTTCTATTGCTCTTCTTACATTGCAGTCTGTTCTTGCGTGCTGTCTACCTTTTTCATTAAAGCCTTTAACATATTAATCACAGTGATTTTAAATTCTGTCTGATAATTCCTACACTTGGGTCATATGTTCTTTGCTGTGTCTGGTTCTGATCCTTGCTTTGTCAATTCACACAGATTTTTTTTTTCTTGTCTTGTAGGATGCCTTACAATTTTTTGTTGAAAGCCAGACATGATGTATTGAGTAATAGAAATAAAGGTAATTAGGCCTTCAGTGTAAAGTTTTATGTTAATTTGGCTGGGTGTTTACCTGTGTTTAGTGCTTGTAGTAGCTCCAAAGTTCCATAGGCTTCAAATTTCTCTAATATCACTTATTTTGACTCATCTATTGACTTTGGGCTTCCTAAAAGCTTTCCTCAGAGAGAATATGCATCTTGTAACTTTTCAGCTGTAATCCTCTGTTATTACATTGGAAACTTATTAGCCTGGAGGTAATGTGCGTAAGAAGGGAATTGTTCCATGATACTATGATTAAATTTCAGTCTTTTAGAAGGCCTGTGTCCCTGGGCTGTGAACTTCATAAGTGTTTCATAGTTTTATTTTCTCAAATTAATTGAGGCAGGAAGACACCTGTGGGTTAAAATAGGAGAAATGCCCTTCCTCCAGATGGGATAAGGCTATTATAAGGTCTTTTTCCTTAGAAAGTAGGACTTTGCTATGGAGAATCTTCTGAGCGTATTTTACAATGACTATACTCTTCTCTACCCTAACCAGAGCCCTAAGAGGATCTTTCTCAGTTTTTCACCCTGAGTACCTGGTGGGATTCCAAATTACTCTGAACTGTTCCTACCAGTTTATGGCTCCACATCTTCTGCTCCAAATAAACAGATCTCAGCTCTGGCTCTGGATCGGCCTATGTTTCAAGATTGGTGGTTTACCTTGTGACCTCAGTTCTCTGATGGTGCAAAAAAAGTTGTTGATTTACAGCTTGCTCAGTTTTCTTGGAAGGATGGGAGTTACGATTTCCAATTACTTTTGAGCTAAAACCAGAAGTTACTGATTATTCTTTTGATCTGAGTCTAAGCTGTTTCCCTAGGAATTCCCTTTGCCCCTCTCCTGCATGAGAGCCTTGGATTTCTGCATCCTTAATTCATTTTTTCTTGGTAAATTTCTTATTTTAGTGAAGTCTTTCCAGTATTTTCCCAGGAAAAAGTGCATGGGAGTAAAGTTTTTAAGACTTTGCTTTTGAAATACCTATTCTACTTTAAGTTTTCAGTCATGTTTTGACTGGACATAGAATTTTTTTTTTTAACGTCTTTATTGGAGTATAATTGCTTTACAATGGTATGTTAGTTTCTGCTTTATAACAAAGTGAATTAGCTATACGTATACATATATCCCCATATCTTCTCCCTCTTGTATCTCCCTCCCACCGTCCTTATCCCACCCCTCTAGGTGGTCACAAAGCACATAGCTGATCTCCCTGTGCTGTGCAGCTCCTTCCCACTAGCTATCTATTTTACATTTGGTAGTATATATAAGTCCATGCCACTCTCTCACTTCATCCCAGCTTACCCTTCCCCCTCCTTGTGTCCTCAAGTCCATTTCTACGTCTGTGTCTTTATTCCTGTCCTGCCCCTAGGTTCTTCATACCTTTTTTCTTTTCTTTTTAAGATTCCATATACATGTGTTAGCATATGGTATTTGTTTTTCTCTTTCTGACTAACTTCACTCTGTATGACAGCCTCTAGGTCCATTGGCCTCACTACAAATAACTCAATTTCATTTCTTTTTATGGCTGAGTAATATTCCATTGTATATATGTGCCACATCTTCTTTATCCATTCATCTGTTGATGGAAACTTAGGTTGCTTCCATGTCCTGGCTATTGTAAATAGAGTTGCAATGATCATTGTGGTACATGACTCTTTTTGAATTATGGTTTTCTCAGGGTATATGCCCAGTAGTGGGATGGCTGGGTCGTATGGTAGTTCTATTTTTAGTTTTTTAAGGAACCTCCATACTGTTCTCCATAGTGGCTGTATCAAGTTACATTCCTACCAACAGTGCAAGAGGGTTCCCTCTTCTCCACATCCTCTCCAGCATTTATTGTTTGTAGATTTTTTGATGATGGCTGTTCTGACAGGTGTGAGGTGATACCTCATTGTAGTTCTGATTTGCATTTCTCTAATGATTAGTGATGTTGAGCATCCTTTCATGTGTTTGTTGGCAATCTGTATAACTTCTTTGGAGAAATGTCTATTTAGGTCTTCTGCCCATTTTTGGATTGGGTTGTTTGTTTTTTTAATATTGAGCTGCATGAGCTGTTTATATATTTTGGAGATTAATCCTTTGTCCATTGATTCGTTTGCAAATATTTTCTCCCATTCTGAGGGTTGTCTTTTCGTCTTGTTTATGCTTTCCTTTGCTGTGCAAAAGCTTTTAAGTTTCATTAGGTCCCATTTGTTTATTTTTGTTTTTATTTCCATTAGTGTAGGAGGTGGATCAGTAAAGATCTTGCTGTGATTTATGTCAAAGAGTGTTCTTCCTATGTTTTCCTCTAAGAGTTTTATAGTGTCCAGTCTTACATTTAGGTCTCTAATCCATTTTGAGTTTATTTTTGTGTATGGTGTCAGGGAGTGTTCTAATTTCATTCTTTTACATATAGCTGTCCAGCTTTCCCAGCACCACTTAGTGAAGAGACTGTCTTTTCTCCATTGTATATCCTTGCCTCTTTTGTCATAGATTAGTTGACCACAGGTGCTTGGGTTTATCTCTGGGCTTTCTGTCCTGTTCCATTGATCTATATTTCCATTTTTGTGCCAGTACCATACTGTCTTGATGACTGTAGCTTTGTAGTATAGTCTGAAGTCAGGGAGTCTGATTCCTCCAGCTTCGTTTTTTTCCCTCAAGATTACTTTGGCTATTCGGGGTCTTTTGTGTCTCCATACAAATTTTAAGATTTTTTGTTCTAGTTCTGTAAAAAATGCCATTGGTAATTTGATAGGGATTGCATTGAATCTGTAGATTGCTTTGGGTAGTATAGTCATTTTCACAATATTGATTCTTCCAATCCAAGAACATGGTATATTTCTCCATCTGTTGGTATCATCTTTAATTTCTTTCATCAGTGTCTTATGGTTTTCTGCATACAGATCTTTTGTCTCCCTAGGTAGGTTTATTCCTAGGTGTTTTATTCTTTTTGTTGCAATGGTAAATGGGAGTGTTTCCTTAATTTCTCTTTCAGATTTTTCATCTTTAGTGTATAGGAATGCAAGAGATTTCTGTGCATTAATTTTGTATCCTGCAACTTAACCAAATTCATTGATTAGCTCCAGTAGTTTTCTGGTGGCATCTTTAGGATTCTCTCTATATAGTATCATGTCATCTGCAAACAGTGACAGCTTTACTTCTTCTTTTCCAATTTGTATTCCTTTTCTTTCTTTTTCTTCTCTGATTGCCGAGGCTAGGACTTCCAACCCTAGGTTGAATAATAGTGGTGAGAGTGGGTAACCTTGTCTTGTTCCTGATCTTAGAGAAATTGCTTTCAGTTTTTCACTATTTGAAAATGGTGTTTGCTGTGGGTTTGTTGTATATGGACTTTATTTTGTTGAGGTAGGTTCCCTCTATGCCCACTTTCTGGAGAATTTTTATCATAAATGGGTGTTGAAGTTTGTCAAAAGTTTTTCTGCATTTATTGAGATGATCATATGGTTTTTCTTCTTCAATTTGTTAATATGGTGTATCACATTGATTGACTTGTGTATATTGAAGAATCCTTGCATCCCTGGGATAAATGCCACTTGATCATGGTGTATGATCATTTTAATGTGTTGTTGGATTCTGTTTGCTAGTATTTTGTTGAGGATTTTTGCATCTATATTCATCAGTGACATTGGTCTTTAATTTTCTTTTTTTTGTAGTATCTTTGTCTGGTTTTGGTATCAGGGTGATGGTGGCCTCATAGAATGAGTTTAGGAGTGTTCCTTCCTCTGTACTTTTTTGGAAGAGTTTGAGAAGGATGGGTGTTAGCTCTTCTCTAAATGTTTGATATAATTCACCTGTGAAGTCATCTGGTCCTGGACTTTCGTTTGTTGGAAGATTTTTAATCATAGTTTCAATTTCATTACTTGTGGTTTGTCTGCTCATATTTTCTATTTCTTCCTGGTTCAGTCTTGGAAGGTTATACCTTTCTAAGAATTTGTCCATAACTTCCAGGTTGTCCATTTTATTGGCATAGTAGTATTGGCTTGTAGTAGTCTCTTAGGATGCTTTGTATCTGCGATGTCTGTTGTAACTTCTCCTGTTTTCATTTCTAATTTTATTGATTTGAGTCCTCTCCCTCTTTTTCTTGATGAGTCTGGCTAATTGTTTATCAATTTTGTTTATCTTCTCAAAGAACCGGCTTTTAGTTTTATTGATCTTTGCTCTTGTTTTCTTTGTTTCTATTTCATTTATTTCTCCTCTGATCTTTATGTTTTCTTTCCTTCTGCTAACTTTGGGGTTATTTTGTTCTTCTTTCTCTAGTTCCTTTAGGTGTAAGGTTAGATTGTTTATTTGAGATTTTTCTTGTTTCTTGAGGTAGGCTTGTATTGCTATAAACTTCCCTCTTGGAACTGCTTTTGCTGCATTCCATAGGTTTTGGATCATTGTGTTTTCGTTGTCATTTTTCTTTAGGTTTTTTTGATTTCCTCTTTGATTCCTTCAGTGATTTCTTGGTTATTTAGTAATGTAATGTTTAACCTCCATGTGTTTGTATTTTTTACATTTTTTCCCCTGTAATTGATTTCTAATCTCTTAGCGTTGTGGTCAGAAAAGGTGCTTGATATGATTTCAATTTTCTTAAATTTACTGAGGCTTGATTTGTGACCCAAGACATGATCTATCCTGTAGAATGTTCTGTGCACACTTGAGAAGAAATTGTAGTCTGCTGTGTTTGGATGGAATATCCTGTAAATATCAATTAAATCTATCTGGTCTATTGTGTCATTTAAAGCTTGTGTTTCCTTATTAATTTTCTGTTTGGATGATCTGTCCACTGGTGTAAGTGAGGTGTTAAAGTCCCCCACTATTATTGTGTTACTGTCGATTTCCTCTTTTAGAGCTGTTAGCCGTTGCCTCATGTACTGAGGTGCTCCTATGTTGGGTGCATATATATTTACAATTATTATATCTTCTTCTTGGATTGATCCCTTGATCATTATGTAGTGTCCTTCCTCGTCTCTTGTAGCATTCTTTATTTTAAAGTCTATTTTATCTGATATGGGTATTGTTACTCCAGCTGTCTTTTGAGTTCCATTTGCATGGAATATCTTTTTCCATCCCCTCATATTCAGTCTTTATTTTTCCCTAGGTCTCAAGTGGGTCTCTCGTAGACAGCACATATATGGGTCTTGTTTTTGTATCTATTCAGCGAACCTGTGTCTTTTGGTTGGAGCATTTAATCCATTCACGTTTAAGGTAATTATCGATATGTATGTTCCTATGACCATTTTCTTAATTGTTTTGTAGGTGCTTTTCTTCTCTTGTGTTTCCCACTTAGAGAAGTTCCTTTAGCATTTGTTGTAGAGCTGGTTTGGTGGTGCTGAATTCTCTTAGCTTTTGCTTGTCTGTAAAGCTTTTGATTTCTCCATCAAATCTAAATGAGATCCTTGCCGGGTAGAGTAATCTTGGTTGTAGGTTCTTCCCTTTCATCACTTTAAATATGTCATGCCACTCCCTTCTGGCTTGTAGAGTTTCTACTGAGAAATTAGCTGCTAACCTTATGGGAGTTCCCTTGTATGTTATTTGTCATTTTTCCCTTGCTGCTTTCAATAATTTTTCTTTGTCTTTAATTTTTGCCAGTTTGATTACTATGTGTCTCAGTGTGTTCCTCCTTGGGTTTATCCTGTGTGGGACTCTCTGCCCTTCCTGGATTTGGGTGGCTATTTCCTTTCCTATGCTAGGGAAGTTTTCAGCTATAATCTCTTCATATATTTTCTCGGGTCCTTTCTCTCTCTCTTCTCCTTCTGGGACCCCTATAATGCAAACGTTGTTGCATTTAATGTTGTCCCAGAGGTCTCTTAGGCTGTCTTCATTTCTTTTCATTCTTTTTTCTTTTTTCTGTTCTGCAGCAGTGAATTCTACCGTTCTGTCTTCAAGGTCACTTATCCGTTCTTCTGTCTCAGTTATTCTGCTATTGATTGCTTCTAGTGTATTTTTCATTTCAGTTATTGTATTGTTCATCTCTGTTTGTCTGTTCTTTAATTCTTCTAGGTCTTTGTTAAACATTTTTTGCATCTTCTCGATATTTGCCTCCATTCTTTTTCCGAGGTCCTGGATCATCTTCACTATCATTATTCTGAATTCTTTTTCTGGAAGGTTGCCTATCTCCACTTCATTTAGTTGTTTTTCTGCAGTTTTATCTTGTTCCTTCATCTGGTACATAGCCCTCTGCCATTTCATCTTGTCTATCTTTCTGTGAATGTAGTTTTTGTTCCACAGGCTGCAGGATTGTAGTTCTTCTTGCTTCTGCTGTCTGCCTTCTGGTGGTTGAGGCTATCTAAGAGGTTTGTGCAAGTTTCCTGATGGGAGGGACTGGTGGTGGGTAATGCTGGGTGTTGCTCTGGTGGGCAGAGCTCAGTAAAACTTTAATCTGCTTGTCTGCTGATGGGTGGGGCTGAGTTCCATCCCTGTTGGTTGTTTGGCCTGAGGCAACCCAACACTGGAGCCTACCCGGGCTCTTTGGTGGGGACTCTTTAATGGCGGACTCTGGGAGGGCTGACGCCAAGGAGTACTTCCCAGAACTTCTGCTGCCAGTGTCCTTGTCCTCATGGTGAGACACAGCCCCCCCCCCATCTCTGCAGGAGACCCTCCAACACTAGCTGGTAGGTCTGGTTCAGTCTCCTTTGGGGTCACCGTTCCTTCCCCTGGGTTCCGACGCACACACTACTTTGTGTGTGCCCTCCAAGAGTGGAGTCTCTGTTTCCCCCAGTCCTGTCGAAGTCCTGCAGTCAAATCCCACTAGCCTTCAAAGTCTGATTCTCTAGGATTTCCTCCTCCCATTGCCGGACCCCCAGGTTGGGAAGCCTGACGTGGGGCTCAGAACCTTCACTGCAGTGGGTGGACTTCTGTGGTATAAGTGTTCTCCAGTTTGTGAGTCACCCACCCAGCAGTTATGGGATTTGATTTTATTGTGATTGTGCCCCTCCTACCATCTCACTGTGGCTTCTCCTTTGTCTTTGGATGTGGGATATTTTCTATGGTGAGTTGCAGTGTCTTCCTGTCGATGATTGTTCAGCAGTTAGTTGTGATTGTGGTGCTCTTGCAAGAGGGAGTGAGAGCCCGTCCTTCTACTCTGCCATGTTGAACCAATCTCCTCATTATAATTTTTATTGAAGATACCTTATGTTTTCTGCATTATTCTTTCCCTGTCTGGGTTTATTTTTTTTGCAGTTTTTTGTTGGCTTGTTTTTTCTTTGCTTTCGTGTTGAAGACTCTTCAAATGTCTGTGATCCTTGACTCCCCACTCTCATTTAAGATTGAGGCCTATAAAAGAGGCCAGTGGGTCTGTGTGAGTAGAACTTATCACTGATGGGCTTCATCATAGGGTGTGAAGCAGGGATATGGCTGTTTGGATGGATACCTCTTGTATATATCACAATCTGTAGGTGTTCTCCTTTGTGCTGGTCAGTCTCTCTAGAGAGGTAATCTCATATGTTAAGCCAGGCTAGAGGATAACACTGTTCCTAGAGATATCACTGTTCCTTCTAAAGACTTTCAAACAAACCTCTTATTTTCTTTCATCCATCACCTCCATCTTCAGAGGTACCAGATGCTTCTAAATTCTGAGCCTTTCGAGAGCTCCATAATGCAAATTAGCTTGATTCTTGTTGGCTTCAATTTATACTCCCCCATCCTGTTCGAATGCGCGCACACACACACACACGTACAAACACACAATATCACTTGAAGGCCCAGGGGTTTCTCCATTCTGATAAATCAGTTATCACTCTTCAATTACTTACCTGCTTGTGAAATTTTTGACATAATTTGCCTTCTTATGCATGCTTTCCTTTTCTCTTGTTCTTTTGAGTTTATGCCTCTTTTTTTCCTTTACTGTCCTTTAAGTGGGGTCATAAGAGGGAGTGGAGATAAGCAAATGCATTTATTCAGATAATCTATATTCAGAGACTTTCTCATTTTACACCCCTATTTGCTTTAGTATTGTAACTGGTTGTGAAAAGGGCATGTTTTTTGCTTTAGTATTGTAACTGTTTGTGAAAAGGGCATGGTTTTTGCTTTCGTCTCTCAATTCCAAATCATTCTGACAACAAGAACTTGAGAGGAGACTGAAGAAAGGATGACATTTTTCAATTTTGTAATCTCAACTCATTGACAATTCTCTTTAGTCTTCTAATGAGAAACTTCTACGTGACTGTTAATATTTGTCTACACGCTGTTAGCATCCAAGCTAGCTTGTAAATTGTGTGTGACCCATTCACTCTGATCATCTTCCTGCATCTTGGTCTCTCTAAACTTTTCAGTGTGAGGGGCTCCTTTTCCTTTCTTCTCCAAAGCTTCAGTTCTGTGGTGGCTTCATCTCTTAGATGAGCTTTCACTACAAGTCTGATGTCACAAAAGCGCTGCCCATCGAATTTACTTATGGTATCCAGTAGTTTTGCACATCATGTTGACTGGTCCGGTAAAAGACATTTATAGAGCAAACCCTGCTTGTGTACTCAGATGCAGAACTATAAAACAATACCTAAACTACCTACTAAAAGTCGTATAAACCAGAGAGCTAAATATCAGGTAAAATATTTTATTTAAAACATTAAACATGGGGGTTTATACATTTCCTTAGCAGTGCTGCCTGAGCAACAGCCCAAATAAATTTGAGAAGCTCAAATTCTCAAGCAAACAACCAAGCAACAATTGTTTGTTGAGTACATATGTACTCAAGCCTGAGATTGTACCTGGAGGAATATGAAAAAAACATAAAATATTGTTCCTGCTCTTTCCCCAGACATGGAGGCATGTCATGTGGAATCCTCCTTTGGATCAAAAGCACAGGCTTGTCATTTGACATATGAGACCAAATACTCTTACTGTCCCGTTGCTGAGGCAAAGCTACATATGAAAAATGCTAGCAACATAACACTACACATCTAAACGTTTAACCATCTGTCAGAGCCAGCAAATACTATAGACATTCAGATCAGGAGGTCAAAGGGAATAGAAGCAGAAACCAGAAACATTTACTGAGTTCCTACCTACGAAGTCTATGTTTTAGGTGGTCTGGGAACACATGGAGGGAGAAATTCCTAGCCACTTGGTTTGGCCTTGAATCATGTGCTGGATTTGTATGGAGGGAGAAAAAAGGTATCTTATGAAAGAAGAACATGGACCAGAAAACACAGTGACAAAAGTGATGCCTGTGTGACCTGGAAGGGGAAGGGCAATGGTCTGACTGGATTCGGTGTTCATGCTCCAGAGAAGCAGGGAATGAAGTCGGATTGTAGGGTAGGGCAGGAGTCAACAAGGGTAAGAGAATCTTAGTTTTCAGAAGAAGGAGAAACAGCACATTGCATCACAGAAATCCCTCGGTTTAAGGCACAACTTTGCTGCATTTTTTTATGAAGTTAAATGGGGAAACATTTATATAACCCCTTCCTAACTGCAATATTTTTGGTTGTTGTCTTATTTATTTGTATCCCTTGGACTGGGACAGGAGTACCCCTTGGACTAGGGGAAGAAAAGAGAAATTGGATCGTTTGTGTTCTATTTAAATGACTGGAACAAAGGAGGCAGATGATTTATCCACAGCCTGGCAACTATGGGAAACTATTTCCCTGGCCCCTTGCACCCCTCCCCTCCCCGCCCCCAACAATCCTCTTCCCAGAACAGAAGAAGGTGGGCTGAGTACTTTGCAGGACTACTTTGCAGGTAATCATGATTTCAAAGAATCTCGATTAAGCTCCACTGTGTAGGATGTAACTTTGGGATTTTACGCTTTCTCATCTCTCCTGATTCACCTAAGTAGGAGGGATTCCTGGGGCATGCTTGCAGGCCAGAGGGCAGTGGGCCATTCTCCTAAGAGGGAGGAATGAGACTTTGGTGGTCTTTTTTGGTAAATAACTTTCCATCAACTTCTCAAGTCCCATCTCTCAGTGGAGAAAGATGCACCAGGCCACGTAAAACTCAGTGTAGGTCCGAGGGACGCTGCAGCTTGGTCGGCTGAGCAACTGAAGTTATGGCCCTAAATTTTGGTTTCGTGACGACGAAGGCGACCTGGTTAGTAGGCTGCTGGATTTCTTTGTCCCTGCACACATCATGCTTGACGAGACGCTTAAGCAAATAGAGTAGGCAACCGCTAGGAGGTAGCCGAGCTATTCGCCGGCCGCCGGGGTAGCAGAAATGGCTAACTGTGTGTCCCTGGGCTCTGCCGGTCCAGGCGGGCGGCGCTTTTCCAAGGTCGGGGTTGCGATAAGCTGGTCGGTGGAGAGAGAAGGACGTCGAAGAACAAACGGCCCTTGCATCTAAAAGGCAGAGGAGGCGACAGCGCCTCCAAGGCATTGTCACGTCCCGAGGTCTGTTTGCTGGGCCACCAGCTGCCTGCACATCTGGATGCAGCAGCGCCTTTCCCTGCAGGGCGGAGGCGAGGCGGAGGACCCCGGTGTGCACGCACCTCCTCGTGCGCGCGCGTGCGGGCCCGCGAGCGTGTGTGCCCGCGAGCGCGCGCGCGCACGGGTGTCGCTGGAGCTGCGGCTCCGGGACCGGGGAATGGGGGTGGGGGCCCAGGAAGGAATCAATCTCCGCCGGCCTCCTCGCGCCTCACTGCGGGTTAATAACCAACCAGTTAGAGAGAGCCGAGGGTGACGGCGGCAGGGTGACAGCCCCGGCGCGCCGGCTGCGTGTCGGAGGGTCAGGCTTTCAGCCAGTCTCGGCCACACTCAGGGATTTGTGTATACACATTTTGGGGCAGGGTTATTATCATTATTGTATTGTTTGCCTCTGTCTCCGGGGGACCAGGGCGGGAGAGAGGGGCGCGCTCTCCAGCCGAGCGTCGCGCATCTGAACGGGTCGAAGGAGGCAATTTCGCGGGTGGGGGAGGGAGGGGAGACCTTGATTTCCACCAATCCCCGGGCGTTTGTCTGCGAAGTCCCGGGCGCCGCGGAAGGCTGCGGCGCGCCGCTGAATTAACTGATGAAAGCGAGTTCTTTTCTTCTCCGGGAGGGGTGGGAAGCAGGGGTCCTGGCGGGGCAGGCGGAGAAGCCCGGGGCGGGCTAGCGGTCCCGGGCCGCGGTGGAAATTTCCAAGGACTTGGCGCGGCGCGGGGAGCGCGTCTGGGGGGTGCCTGGCAGCGCAGTAGCGCGGGAGGCGGGGAGAGGCGGCGAAGGGCGCAGGAGCATCGCTGAGAAGCGGACGCCGCGGACCAGATGTCTGCGAGGGAGCCGAGACTCTCCCCGGCCCCACGCCGAGGGCGACGGTAACGCTGCAGAACCGGCGAGAGCGACTCGCCGCCGCCGCTCCCCGCGCTCTCGGAGACCCCGGCGCCCGCCTTCTGCAGGGGGAGCGACCATGGCCGTAGCTCGTGACTTGCTCCCGGGGCACTTCCCCTAGGAAGAAATCCTCGAAAAAGTTGCATTGGAAAAAATCCTTGCGCTGACCTTTGGGGCTGTGGGCGCCGAACGACCGTGCGTGCGAGTGCGAGCACGAAAGCGAAAGGTGTGTGTGCATGGGGGGCCGGCGGTGGGGGGATCCTCCGCTGCCACTGCGCCTAGCCTAGTGCTGAGGCTCCGGCCCTCGACCGCCACCCTGGGACCCGGGGGCTGCGATGAGCCCCTGCGGGCAGGCCCGGCGACACACGTCCAGAGGGGCCATGGCCGTCCTGGCGTGGAAGTTCCCGCGGACCCGGCTGCCCGTGGGAGCCAGTGCCCTCTGCGTCGTGGTCCTCTGTTGGCTCTACATCTTCCCCGTCTACCGACTGCCCAACGAGAAGGAGATTGTGCAGGGGGTGCTGCAACAGGGCACGGCGTGGAGGAGGAACCAGACGGCGGCCAGAGTCTTCAGGTACTCCTGCTTTCGCGGCTCCACCCTGCTCGTGTCCTTTCCTCCCGGGACGCTGAGGACAGGGTCACCGGCGAGGACCGCCTTGCAGAGGCCCTTTCATCCCGTCCTTCTTGTCCTATTCCCTTTCTTTGTCGTTCCCAACCTGGAGACATTAGTCAGGGGCCCTTCCCCAGCCCTTACCCCGGGAGATGTGCAGACACCTGCTTTGGCCCTGGAAAGTCTGTACGCATTTTTTCCCAAGCCTGAGTTGTATTCAGCGATTTGCTGATAACCGGTGGGAAGAAGAATCTAGGCTAACTTTGTCCCTTGAACTTAATGAGAATTTATCTCAGGCTCTGCAGACATTCGAAGCTGTAGAGAACTAGATGCAGGTACCAGGCGTCTTCCTGGGGTTTGGTGCATGGTTGGTAACGTAAGTCACTAATGAGGGAGTCATGGGCAGTGAAAACATGGGCATCCAGCCTGGCTCCCGCTGCTTTGTGCAGTATGCCCATAACAAACACAAGGCACTTACTGATGCCCTACTAAAGAGCCGGGGACTGAGTGATTTTTATTGGAGTTTCACCGACTTTCTAATAACAGATATTATATCCCCATCTTACCAACCACAAACTGAATCTTCAGAGGAGAAGTTACTTCCCCAAGGTCACGTACCTTTGCAGGGTCGGAGCTGGGATTTTGGTCACATAAAGCTCTAAAGCTCCCAGCTCTTTTGCTTGGCTTACTGTGGATGCCTTCTGGAGGCTGGGAGATGTACTTTAGGTGGGGACTTGAAATCAGAAAACAAACAAAAAAACCAAAACCAGGTTGGAAATCAACCTCAGAGCATCACTCAGAGGTTGTAGTTTCCCTTCTTTCCTGGGAATTTCAGTTTAAGGGTCTAAAGATGAGTTCTTGGCAGCAGGGGTTGTGTGGTAAGATTGGAGGTGAGGCAAAGCTGCTTCTGCTTCTTCTCTGCCTTCCTGATCGTGCTTCCCAGGTGCTTCTCCCACTGTCAGGAGCCCCTTTCACCTTCAGTCCCTTCAGCTGAAGGTGCTGCAGTTGGCTCTTCCTGTGATGGTTGTGGTCTGGAGGTGCAGAGGGGGTACAGAGTGCTTTCCTTTGCTCTGCATAGGATCTTTCCAAGCCGTATATGGCCAGGTGAGAGCCAACTTCACTACTGTTAGTTACAAATGTTCAGAAATATCTGTAAATTAAAAAAACAAACTTTTAAAACATATGGTTTCCTTCCTTTTCTCAGGCCTGCTCCTGGAAAGGTCAAAGAGATAATAGCCAAACCTTGCAGGGAAAGGCAGCTGAATTTGCCTTTAAACTGCGAGGGAAGACGTTCCTTCTGTCTCTCTGTTTAGAATTCTGCTATCATTAAGTTTAAAAATAACCCCACTCCCCTTAAAAGTATATAAGAGCTGATTTTCTCTTGCCTTCATGGTATTGATTGTTCTACTCAAAAGGCATAGCATGCAGCCATTCTTTTCTCTAGAGACAGAAGGCACTTTCATTTCAAGTAATGTAAGGAAATGAGTTAAGAGCTTCCCATTGGTTTGCAATGAAAGAGTCCATTTTTTTTTTTTGTTTTTTATAGGCGGAGCAATAATGAAGCTCTTTTAGAGAATAGATTTCTTTTGGAGGACATAATTGAGTGGAAAATGCTTCACATTCTGAGAAGCCCAGGCTCGTTGTTTCTCAGACACACTTGCCTCTTGCTGTCTATAGCCTCGGGGTAGTCTTCAGTGTGCTTGGCTGGCACTTGGTTTAGTCTCTCTGTGCAGAGAAATACTTATGAAAATCCCAAAACTGCCTAAACACATACCCCTCAAAGTTAGTGTCTGTAAGACTGTGTAAGCGGCACCATCGCGCATGGAAAAGAGTTTGGGCTTTGGAGGAGAATCCTGAATTTTTAGACTGATCGTGCCATGACTAGGGAAACAGCAGAGGACCTTTGGCAAGTTACTCTATCTCTTTGAGTCCGAGTTTCCTTATGTATAGATGGAGATAATAGCATCTACCTTGCAGGGTTGGTGTAAAGTTTAAGTAAAAAAACTGATGCCAAGTGTCTGGCACATATAACTAGTCAGTGATGTCATTCTAATTGTTAGAAAGTGTAAATGGTAAGTTATATACGTTACAACTTTAATAAGGACATTTGGCCAGGCCATAGGAATTTGGAATGTTTCACTTGCCAGATTTGCAGAGAATCATTAGTGTTTCAAATTCGCCCGTCCGCACGCCTCCCCACTGAACCTAATGAACAGGGACGAGGATTTTAAAAGATAGTCAAAGTATCATGGTTTGTTAAGTCAAAAAATTTTTTTTACTCTGCATGTTTAATTGTTTTTTAACATCTGGATTGTTAGTATGTGGGTAACAGAGTATGATTGTTAACTATTAGGTCAGCCAGAGGCCTCTATTGTGTTAAGGAGACACAACTTTGGCAAACAGTTATCTGTGTTTGCCAGTCTGAAATATCTTCTGCACAAATACAAACACACATACATAAATGTACAATATGCACTTACGTGTGGGGATGTATACACATTTATCCATAAACCACGGAATGATGTATGTATATGTATAAATATATGTATATTCATATATACATACATACAAATAATTTCAGCCAGTCAGTCAACCCATATTTAATGAGTGACTACAATGCACCAGGTACGAGTTAGGCCCTGGGGGATAGCAGTAAACAGGATGCATGAATTGCTTCCTCTGAGACAGCTTACCTCCTCCTAGGGCGCGACTGACAAAAACCTATGAGTAAGGAAATGTGATGGTTTAAAGTCTTGTAAAATCCTGTGAGGACAAAAGAAAGTGTTTCACTAGGTTTATAAGCATCAGAGTTTCAGATTCCATTTTGCCCTCTGTGCTTCCATTTACTTTTGTGATTTTCTTCTTCTCCAAGCTTAGAACTTAAGTGCTGACTTCTCAGAGGGGAGTTTTGACAGATTGTTTGGGGGGGTGGTGGTGGGCAGCACGAAAATAACAAAGCTGCAAGAGTTTTGCTAAATAGGAAGTTTCCCTATCACCCACGTAGTCTAAGGAAGATAAGGAAGTCAATTCACCCTATCATAGAAACTTAAAGTTATTATACAACTCTTGCTGCTTCTGACTGAGTAATCAAGTAGTGCAAGGAAATGCCAAACCAAAGTAGCATTTGTCTCATTCATCAGGTCCTTCCCCATTTTGGTTGTTTCTCAGAAATAAACTCCTGTTCACGGTTTATGTGCAAGGCACCTGACATGGTAGCAACAACAACAAAACCAACAAATTATTGGGCTCTTGTTATGTGTGTGGCACTATGCTAAGTGTTTTAAATGTACTGTCTGATTTAATTCTTCTAAGAACATTGTATGGGTACCTTGTTATCCGCGTTTACAAAGATGACTATGCCCTGGTCCCTGTGACAGGTGTATATGTATGTAATCAACTAACCACCTGGCAATAGGGCCATTAAAGAGAGGCAGCATAACAGAGTGAAAAAGTTAGGAATTGGGGAACTGTCAGTACATGGTTGGAGCTCCCTTTCTGGTTGTATGATCATTGGCAAGTTCGACTCTCAGAGCTTCACCTTCCCCATTTGTAAAATGGGGTTTGTAATCATTTTTTACCGGTTTATAGTGAAAATCATACGGTAGCATACAGATAGCATTTAAAAGGATGCTTGCTTCGTACCTCTGTTTAATACGTGGCCCTTAAACAATTGAACCACAAGCAAAGGGCTGGGGAGATTCACAGAACATGGCACTTGATTCCAGGGAAGGAGGGGAGTTGGAGAGGAGGTGGGATTTGTACTCAGCCTTGAAGGATGGTGAGATGGGGGAGTAGTGAGAGGGGAGGGCAAAGGATGTTCTGAGCAGACAGGACAGCAACCGCCAAGACGGGGAGGTGGGCAAGTGTCTGATGTGCTTCCTGTGTGGAAAGTTCTTAAGTCGCCCACAGCGAGCACAGTAGTAAGCAGACTGGGAGGCAGGTGGGAGCCAGGTCCCAAGCTCTGAATGGGCTTAAGGCGCGGCTCGTGAGGAATGAACAGACATCAAGTATCCAAGGGCACTGGCCATGTGCCGACATCAGCAGAGGAGGCACGTCACTGTTCCTGGTGGATCTGGGGAAAGGGGATGACACCAGAGTGCTGCGGGCATCCTGTCTGTTCACTGGCTGGGGGCCATCAGTCTAAGTAGTCCTGTTCCTCTTTCCCTTTCTAAATTCTGAACGAAAAACACTCCTGTAAGCAGTTCTAGCTTTATGTAGCTTCCTTTCTGTCCCTATTTTAAATCTACGGTTACCAGAAGCTTCGGGTGTTTCCACAGCTGCCCTGGTGGCTGCAGAAGGGCACTGGGGGGGGGGGGAGTGACGGGATGGGAGGGGGGTGCAGCCATCTGTGTATATGGGATGTAAGTTTTATGTTTGTTAAGTGGGGAATTTGTGGAATTCACTGTAAAAGTAGTTTAGGAGAAAGCTGGTTTAATGTGGTGCTTATGAAAATAAGCTGCCATTATGCTGCAGATTTACACATGTGAAAAAACTCCATCAGCGATAATGCAATGACAAAAGTAAGTCATTAACATTGCTTGGACTCATGACATGTACCAGGTCCAGTTCTTAGTGCTTGTATTAGTTATGTTTGTTCCCATTGCTATTTTATAAAGTAGATATTTGTATGTTCTTTGTCTTACAGTTGAGGAAATGGAGGTTCAGAGAGAACCACTAGCAACGTGATTGGGTTGAGTTTCCACCCACAGCTATTAGACTCTAAGCCTTATGCTCATTCTCTGATAATCTCGGGGAAATGAGGCACTGCTGATGTCTCTTATGATCTGGCCATGATTACTTTTCCACCATCATCTTTCATCAGTGTTCCTCCTTATGCTTTAGTAATACTGGTAAAAGTTATAGCCCCTGAAATAAGCCAGGCTGTGTTGGCTTTGCTTGTGCCATTCCCTCTGCCTGGAATGCTTTTCCTTCAAGGCCACAGGGCCCACCCTTCACGGGGTCAATTCTTACTCATCTCTCCACAGTGCGTTGCAGTGGTTAAGAACAAAGGTTCCAAAGTTAGCTGTCCTCAAACCCTGCTGCCACTATTTGTTGTGCTCTGGAGCAAATCAGACTTCATTTCCTCATATAATAAAATGTGGCTTCTTATAGGAGTGTTATGAGCGTTAGAATAGGTAATACGTTGAAAGTGCTGAGAACTGTTTCTGGCCCATAGAGTCGGCCCTCCAAATCCGTGGTTTCCACATCCGCGGATTCAACTAGCTTAGGATGGAAATTCGAGACCCGCAGTTGGTTGACTCCTCGGAGGCAGAACCCACGGATATGGAGGGCATCCTGCACTAGCCGTTTTATATAAGGGACTTGAGCATCCGGGAATTTTGGTATCTGTGCGGGGTGGGAGGGTGGGGAGATGGGGTGGAGTCCTGCAACCGGTCCCTCACGGATACCGAGGGCCCAGTGTAATTAGTGCTTAATCCGCATTAGCTTTCCTCAAGGCAGCTTTCCTTCCTTCCTCCCCAGGATGTGTTAGAATCTCCTCCTTCAGAGAGAGGAAAAAAAAAAAAAAAAAAGCCTTGTGCATATTTGCATTTTTTCATTGATCCAAAATATCTACTACTGTATCTACCACTATTATCATAAAAGGGGCTGGAACCATAACGGTGAACTTAACAAAACCCTTACTTTCTTGAAATTTATAGGCTAACGAGGGGAGACATAATAAACAGGTAAATATAGAAATAGCTGGTAATGACAGGTGCATTTCTCAAGCTGTGTTAAAAGTACCGGTTTACTTGTCTGCCTTTTATGCCGACTCATCCATATTTGCATCCCCGGAGCTGAGAGGTGGTTCCTGGCACGCTCATTTTTGTTGAGTTACTGCGTGACTGAACGTTTTAGAATGGAGTGGGACCAGTTAGCCAGTCAGCCAGAAAGGATTTATCGAGGTCCAGCACTCTGCTTGGCTGTTTGGGGACCGAAGGAGTAAATGGCATCCTGTCAAAGAGTTCCTACTCTAGAACAGAGTTTCCTCACCTCAGCACCACTGACATCCTGGGCTGGATAATTCTTTGTTGTGGAGGGTTGTCCTGTACATTGTAGAATATTCAGCAATACCCATGGCCTCTGTCCACTGACCATCCACGGAATGAAACAACCATATATGTCCCCAGATATGTCTCCCGGGGGGCAAAGTGGCTGCTGGTTGAGAATCACTGCTTTAGAGAAACAAAATCAATCCAATTGACAGGATTTAAAACACCCAGAAAATATCATGCAATTAACAGCTGTATTTGGAAACGACAGGCTGTAAATGCTTTGATGACTGGAGGAGGAGTGAATGAATTTAGTTTGATAGATGGCCAGGTCTTGGTTAGGGAAGGGTAGGGAGAGGGGATGCATTTGGGGAGATTTATGATGAGTTTCTATTGAAAGCTTGTGTGTGAGCTGATCAGTGCCCCGCCTTAGACCTTGGCAAGAGGAACCCATGCTTCGTGTCCTGTGTTTTAGGGGGAGCTCACTTCGCTTCTCCTCTGGTCTCACCCCTTCTCAATCAGGCAAGGCTCAATGGGGCCTTTGTAGACCCTGGAATTCCCAGCCCAGATGACTCAAGCCCACTCCGTAGCGTGCCTGCCTTTATGTAGTGTTTCCCCCATTCCTCATCCTGGGGGTGGCTTGTCCCACTGCTGTGTGCACTCCTAGGCCCAAGGGTTGGCCAAGGAACAGCTCTTTGCGAGTATGGGAGGCTGTGAGAGGAAATTGGATATGGGATTGGGGGGATTTCACGTGTACACATGGGGAGGGGGTGGCTTTTTCTGTGTTGCCATGTTCCAGTACCAAACTTGCTGGCGTTTGAGAAGCCTCAGTTTGAATCTGGCATTCCAGATTGTTATACAGGTATATTTGTCCAGGGAAAAGTATAGGAGGAGAGAACATATATTTTATCTGTTTGTTAATTTTCACTTTTGTCTTCTGCCTTGCAAGTAGGGGTATTTTTTTTTTTTGCAATGTGGGAGCCTATTTGTCTTCGTTTTGTAGAGGAGTGTTTAGGCAGCTAGTTGGATCAACTGAATAATTATAGATGTTACTGTAGAGTATGGCCAGTTTGTCTTTTGACAAAGTTCTGTTAGGAAGCCAGAGCTGTTATATCAAACTAAAAACTTGCTGAATCAGGAGACACAAGCTGCCCACTGTGGGGATAGGTTCCTCCCTCAGCGTCCAGCATCCACTTTGGGGAGGTGAAACCCGTGGTCGTATTGACTGAAGACACGGTTTTAATACACTCATACAAAGGAAGTGGAGTCCAGGATTTGTTTCTTACAGATCCCAGAAGCAAGGGGGCACAGTGAACTTGGGGAGGGGCAGCCCCCCCATCCCAGGCCCAGGAGCTCAAGAGTGGGAGACAGAAAGCAAGGTAACAAGCACCTATTACTTATAAGGTGGTTGGGGCAGAGGTCTGGAACTTTTTGTCGGCTTAACTCTTCAGTGGTTATTTTAAAAGGTGCCTGGGGAAAAGCAAAGAGGGAACGTATGGCGGGCATCCTAAACGCGAGTCCTCTTCAAAATGTCCAGACTCTGAGTGTGAGCAGGGTTATCATACTGTAAAATGCCTAGGCAGCAACGCAGTAAAACAAGCTTTTTTCTCAAAACTTGTTTTTCTCATCATAGTTGTGAATCGTTTCGGAAGTGATGCTGGCTGTGTATCATTAATGCAGTCCCTTATGATGAAGTTGATTTCTAGTCAAATACTTTCTAGCTTTTCATTGTATTTTGGCTCTTTTGGGAGCTCTGTGACCTTGGGCAAGCTGCTTGACCTCTCTGTTCCTTTGTTCTGTCATCTGAAACATGGTGTAATATGCCAACTCACTTCCTAGGTTTATGATGATAATTAAGGGAGATAATCGTGTGCAGTTGTGTGCAAGCCATAGTCATTCTCAAGCTGGTTTGGTGAAATGACAAGATGATTGTTCCCATCTAGGAAGAGCCTGGACTTCAGAGCCCCATAGAATCAGGTTTTAATACTGGTTCTGTCATTTATTAACTTTGTGACCTTGAAAAATTTACCTGGCTTTTCTGAGCCTTAGCTGTGGGTGGCACTTCTTACCTTGGGAGGATTAGGTGCTGAATAATTGCTAATTATTAAGCCATAATGATGAGAAAGGCTGCTTCCTGGGACACATCCTATGCCTATTATTGCACTTTTAGTAATGGAATGTATGACAATGAAATGTGACCTTATGACACACTTCTTCCTCCATAGTGTTAGTACTAAGGTTGCTGTAAAATGGCCAGCAGAATTTTAAGGAAGAGAGCAGACCCCAGTCATAAATCACCCATTCATTCATTCATTCAATCATTCATTTATCTACATTTAGTAAATGCCTCTTGTGTGCCAGTTAGGTACTGGGATACAGTGATGAAAGTTAGACATGGTTCATGATTTTATAGAATTTATTGTCGAGTCTAGTGTCATTAGTTAAGTCAGTAAGAAACTGAGTGCTGTGTTCCAAGGGTGAGAGTTTGTTTTAGATAATCATGCTGAGTTTTTTTGTTTTTTTTAAAATAAATAAATTTATTTATTTATTTATTTTTGGCTGTGTTGGGTCTTCGTTTCTGTGCGAGGGCTTTCTCTAGTTGTGGCGAGCGGGGGCCACTCTTCATCACGGTGCGCGGGCCTCTCACTGTCGCGGCCTCTCTTGTTGCAGAGCACAGGCTCCAGACGCGCAGGCTCAGTAGTTGTGGCTCATGGGCCTAGTTGCTCCACGGCATGTGGGATCTTCCCAGACCAGGGCTCGAACCCATGTCCCCTGCATTGGCAGGCGGATTCTCAACCACTGCACCACCAGGGAAGCCCATGCTGAGTTTCAAAGCAACCCATTTTCCCCCTTTCTGTTGGACGGTCTTCTAGCAATGGCACTGCATGAGAGGGAAGCTGCCGAAGCCATAAGAGCTGTGCCACTCCTTTAATTAGGTGCCAGAAGGAAGCTGAAATGAATTCAGAGTTACACGGTCTCCATTATTCAGGGCTTGAGTAACAGACTACAAACCAGAGATTTATTTCCAAGTGAGTGTAATGAGAAAGGGCTTGTTTTGAACAAAGTGCTTGTTTCAATTATTGATAAAACAAATATGTACATGATTTTATGTCCCTCACGCTTATTTAAAAAATTTATAGTGTTTATTATTTGTCTGATTTTGGAAGTAATAGTTACCTACTATAGGAAAATTTTAAATGTAGGAAAAAGGAGAAAAAAAATCACTCATAATTCCGTTCCTCAGAAGTGCTCATTGTACCTGTTTCTTTTTTTTTTTTTTTATTTAAGAAGTAACTTCAATCCTTCAATCTTACAAATTCTCCCAAAGAATAGACAAAGAGAGGGAACATATAGTTTTTGAAAAATTTTTATTTACTTATTTATTTTTATATTTATTTTTGGCTGTGTTGGGTCTTCGTTTCTGTGCGAGGGCTTTCTCGAGTTGCAGCGAGCGGGGGCCACTCTTCATCGCGGCGCGCGGGCCTCTCACTACCGCGGCCTCTCTTGTTGCGGAGCACAGACTCCAGACGCGCAGGCTCAGTAGTTGTGGCCCACGGGCCTAGTTGCTCCGCGGCATGTGGGATCTTCCCAGACCAGGGCTCGAACCCGTGTCCCCTGCATTGGCAGGCAGACTCTCAACCACTGCGCCACCAGGGAAGCCCATAACTGTTTCTTTTTTGTGTATTTGTTTGCATGTGTATTATTACTAAATTTTACGTATTTTTAGTTTTATATCCTTTTTAATTATTCAACATTATAGCTTTAACATTTTCTCATATAATTTTTAACTTACAAGCTTGTGATAAAATAGATTTATGATTTTCATTTTGGAAAAAAATTATTTACCATGAGTTTCTTTTTAAAAAATATGTTACCACATTGGAACAAATTACTTTCTTCAAAAGAATCCTTAAAAAGGATATTGAAAAGATATGTTGGCCAAAAGGTTCATTCGTTTTTTTCCATAAGATGGCTCTAGTAGCACTTAGTTGTCTTTAACTTCATTCAAAACAATTTTGTTAGATTGTATATGACAGCTGTCATATCAGCGTGCATTTAAAAAAAGACTTATAAAAATTGGTGAATTTTTGTGTAGCCATTTTAATATTGAAGATGGAAGAAAAAAGCAACATTTTCGGCATATTATGCTTTATTATTTCAAGAAAGGTAAAAATCCAACCGAAACGCAAAAAAAGATTTGTGCAGTGTATGGAGAAGGTGCTGTGACTGATTGAATGTGTCGAAAGTGGTTTGCGAGGTTTCGTGCTGGAGATTTCTCACTGGACAGTGCTCCACGATCGGGTAGACCAGTTGAAGTTGATAGTGATCAAATCGAGACATTAATTGAGAACAGTCAACGTTATACCACATGGTAGATAGCTGGCATACTCAAAATATCCAGATCAAGCGTTGAAAATCATTTGCACCAGCTTGGTTATGTTCATTGCTTTGATGTTTGGGTTCCACATAAGTTAAGCAAAAGAAACCTTCTTGACTGTATTTCTGCCTGCGATTCTCTACTTGAATGCAATGAATACATTCCGTTTTTAAAACATATTGTGACGGGCAATGAAAAATGGATACCATACAATAATCTGAAAGGGAAGAGATCGTGGGGCAAGCGATATGAACCACCACCAACCACACCGAAGGCCGGTCTTCATCCAAAGAAGGTGGTGATGTGTATATGGTAGGATTGGAAGGGAGTCCTCTATTATGAGCTCCTTCTGGAAAACCAAATGATTCATTCCAACAAGTACTGCTTCCAATTAGACCAACTGAAAGCAGCACTCAATGAAAAGCGTCCAGAATTAGTCAACAGAAAACGCATAATCTTCCATCAGGATAATGCAAGACTGCATGTTTCTTTGATGACCAGGCAAAAAATGTTACAGCTTGGCTGGGAAGTGCTGATTTACCCACTGTATTCACCAGACATTGCACCTTCGGATTTCCATTTATTTCAGTCTTTACAAAATTCCCTTAATGGAACAAATTTCAATTCCCTGGAAGATTGTAAAAGGCACCTGGGACAGTTCTTTGCTCAAAAAGATAAAAAGTTTTGGGAAGATGGAATTATGAAGTTGCCTAAAAAATGGCAGAAGGTAGTGGAACAAAAGGGTGAATACGTTGTTCAATAAAGTTCTTGGTGAAAATGAAAAATGTGTCTTTTAGTTTTACTTAAAAACCGAAGGCACTTTTTGGCCAACCCAATATTTGGCAAATACTGAATATGAGAAATCAAAGAGCTTCTTTAAAAAGTTCTTCTTTCTCAAAGTTGGCATTTAATATAAGACCAATACTGTTTTCATTTGTAAAAGTGACTGACATTTATTCACCCAGAGAGAAACATTGCTAATATTTTGGTATATATTCTTCCAGACCATTCAATGCCTCCATGTGTATATATAATGAATTTGACAGTACGTCGTGAATATTTTTGTAGTAACAATATATGTAGATCTGCATCATCGCTTTTTTTTTTTAACATCTTTATTGGAATATAATTGCTTTACAATGGTGTGTTAGTTTCTGCTTTATAACAAAGTGAATCAGCTATACATATACATATATCCCCATGTCTCTTCCCTCTTGCATCTGCCTCCCACCCTCCCTATCCCACCCCTCTAGGTGGTCACAAAGCACCGAGATGATCTCCCTGTGCCATGCGGCTGCTTCCCACTAGCTATTTTACATTTGGTAGTATATATAAGTCCAAATATAAGTCCATGCCACTCTCTCACTTCGTCCCAGCTTACCCTTCCCCCTCCCTGTGTCCTCATGTCCATTCTCTGCGTCTGCGTCTTTATTCCTGTCCTGCCCCTAGGTTCTTCATAACTATTTTTTTTTTTTTTAGATTCCATATATATGTGTTAGCATACGGTATATGTTTTTCTCTTCTCTTACTTCACTCTGTATGACAGACTCTAGGTCCATCCACCTCACTACAAATAACTCAATTTCATTTCTTTTTATGGCTGAGTAATATTCCATTGTACGTATGTGCCACATCTTCTTTATCCATTCATCTGTCGATGGACATTTAGGTTGCTTCCATGTCCTGGCTATTGTAAATAGAGCTGCAATGAACATTGTGGTACATGACTCTTTTTGAATTATGGTTTTCTCAGGGTATATGCCCAGTAGTGGGATTGCTGGGTCGTATGGTAGTTCTATTTTTAGTTTTTTAAGGAACCTCCATACTGTTCTCCATAGTGGCTATATCAAGTTACATTCCCACCAACAGTGCAAGAGGGTTCCCTTTTCTCCACACCCTCTCCAGCATTTATTGTTTGCAGGTTTTTTGATGATGGCCATTCTGACTGGTGTGAGGTGATACCTCATTGTAGTTTTGATTTGCATTTCTCTAATGATTAGTGATGTTGAGCATCCTTTCATGTGTTTGTTGGCAATCTGTATATCTTCTTTGGAGAAATGTCTATTTAGGTCTTCTGCCCATTTTGGGATTGGGTTGTTTGTTTTTTGATATTGAGCTGCATGAGCTCAATGTTTGTAAATTTTGGAGATTAATCCTTTGTCAGTTGCTTCATTTGCAAATATTTTCTCCCATTCTGAGGCTTGTCCTTTCATCTTGTTTATGGTTTCCTTTGCTGTGCAAAAGCTTTTAAGTTTCATTAGGTCCCATTTGTTTATTTTTGTTTTTATTTCCATTTCTCTAGGAGGTGGGTCAAAAAGGATCTTGCTGTACATCATCGCTTTTTAACGGCGATAAGATTTGCCTTTTACAGGATAGTTAATAATTTATTTAAGTAATCCACTGTAATTGGATATTCACGTTGCAGTTTCTTACCTTTAGAAATAATGCTTTTATGAACATACTTGTGTATACATCTTAAGCATTTGTCCGTTTATTTTCTTAGTATAAATTTCCAAAAGTAGTTTCTTGATGGTTTTTTTTTCCCTGCACCATCAGTTCTTTATAACTGGTTTCTTTGGCTGTTCATAGAAAATCTTTGACTTTGGCTGAGGGCAGATTTGAGGTTTCCTCCATTTCAGTGTGGATAGCGATTGCGTAAGTAGTCAGACATACAATGATTGTTAGCATTATATGATGAAATTGGTCAAGAAGCCAAAACAACTAAGATTCCCATAAAACTGGATATGTACAGTGGCAGTCTTCCCTCAATTGCAGAGACCTAGCTATGAGGGATTTACTTAGTGCTATGTAACGTGTACCTTTATCTGTCACGGTTATCCTCTCCATTAGCATGGTCTGTCATCTACATTTAAAAGGCAGTGCCTTATTTTGTAAATAAGTTCATTTGTGTTTTTTTTTCAGATTCCCTAGATAAGTGATATAATATAATATTTGTCTTTCTCTGTGTGACTTCACTTAGTATGATAATCTCTGGGTCCATCCATGTTGCTGAAAATGGCAATATTTCATCCTTTTTATGGCTAAGTAATATTCCTGTATATATATGCCACATCTTCTTTATCCGTTCATCTGTCGATGGGCCCTTACTTTGCTTCCACATCTTGGGTAGTGTAAATAGTGCTACTGTGAACATTGGGGTTCATGTATCTTTTTCAATTAGAGTTTTCGTATTTTCAAGCAAATGGACTCACAGACATAGAAAACAAACTTATGGTTACCAAAGTGGGAAGGTGGGAGGAGGGATAAATTAGGAGTATGGGATTAACAGATACATGCTACTGTGTGTAAAATAGATAACCAACAAGAACTTACTGTACAGCACAGGGAACTATATTCAATATCTTGTAATAACCTATAATGGAAAAGAATCTGAAAAAGAATATATCTATATATCTATATATATCTGAATCACTTTGCTGTACACCTGAAACTAACACAAGATCATAAATCAACTATACTTCAGTTTTAAAAAAAAATCAGTGCCTTTATGGAACCATTTGCATCATTTTCCCAAGACTTAAGCAATTAAATAAAACTGTAATTTAAAAGGGAAAATGAACTTTGCTTCACTATAAGGTAGAGATTTCAAGGAAAAATACAACTGTCTTAAATTTAAAAATTGTGTTTTCTGACTCTGTTAAGAGTCTTTTTCCTGTTTACTGAAATTAAAACTCTTGAGCTTGACTCTGGAACAGATCGTACCCACTGAGTGGAGGGTGAAGGTGCAGTAAAAAGGCACAAAAATCCCATGATGATATTTTGTTGGGTTGAGTTTTTGGAGGTTGAGTGTTGGTGATTGTGTTGACATTGGCCTATGTCATTTCTGCTCATGTCCTTCTCTCCTTGCACCTGTTTGAAGCAGCTTATACATACTGTTGCTTTGGTGCTTTAGGGTCAAATATTCAGTCTTGTTTTTGTCTGTTTTAGATCCCTCATCACAGTCTTATTACTAAGTGTCTAAGAAGTATTTGTTGTCTGAATAGACACTGGATTATCTGAAAGGCCTGTTCACAGCTGTTGGAATACCTTTGAGGGGTAGTTTCTTTTGTTGCCTAATATTAGGACTCCATGCCATAAATATTCACTCCCAATTCATTCATTCACTTCTCCACTCATTCCTTCATTCAGCAAATATCTCTTCAGTGCCTTCTATGTGCCAGACACTGTTGCTAGGCCCTGGGAATAAAGCGGGTAGCCAGGAGGACACGGGCCTTCCTGCAGAGAACTTAGAAGCACACAGTATTTATAGGAACAGTTATGTTCTCCAAAAAGCCTCTCAGCTCCTTTTTATGGAGGAAAACCAAGCACAGGTTGACCTTCACTTTCAGAACTGAGCTGTGTGTGTCTGTATTTGGTGGAGTCCAGAGAGGACCCAAGTCCCTCCTTTGGTCCATTGAGGTTTTGGCCTGCCCGGGGACTCCACGCACCTCAGTGGTATAATATCTCTCGACTCCGGGTAACCTGTGCAATATGTGAGATATCAGAGAGAAAAAGCCCTTTGAAGCATTGCTAAAAGATACATGAGTCCTTGGGCAAAAGCAAAACTCAATTACCAGTGGAATAAAAGAGACGGAGAAGCCAGCCCGGTTTGGAGGGGGATCTCTCACTTGGTGAGCTACTGCTCTGCACTCCCCCAGCCAGGCTGCCATAGTGAGAGGGAGCTCAACAGGAAGCAGGGAGGCGGGAAATAGGACGTGTCCACCGGGGATTGGGGAGCCTCAATTTTGGGGTAAAAATACAGTCATTTTATTTTTTCCTGGTAACTGCTCCAGCTACACCTTGTCAAATCTACCTCCTGACCCTCACCCCTTACTCCCCTTTATTGACACTAATGGGTCTGTGACCAACTTGGTCAGATTTTATCGATTTACATCCACCTTGATTATTGGGATAGTCTTATCTTGGTACTTAGCTCAGTTGCGTTGATTTTTTTTTTTTAATTTTATTTATTTATTTATTTATGGCTGTGTTGGGTCTTCGTTTCTGTGCGAGGGCTTTCTCTAGTTGCGGCAAGTGGGGGCCACTCTTCATCACGGTGCGTGGGCCTCTCACTATCGCGGCCTCTCTTGTTGCAGAGCACAGGCTCCAGACGCGCAGGCTCAGTAATTGTGGCTCACGGGCCTAGTCGCTCCGCGGCATGTGGGATCTTCCCAGACCAGGGCTCGAACCCGTGTCCCCTGCATTGGCAGGCAGATTCTCAACCACTGCGCCACCAGGGAAGCCCAGTTGCGTTGATTTTAAAGCCCAGTGAAAACCCTCGTGTGTGACCCCGCGTGAATCTCCAGCACCTGGGCTGGAAGTGTGAAGGGTGCCCTCTGATGCAGAGCCCTGGTCCTCCCCTGCCCGGAAGCTGCTCCTTCCCCACTGGGCAGGGAGGAAGGAGACTATTCACAGTCTTTCTCTTGGTGACTACTGCTTCTCAGGTGAACCCTGACAGCCTGCCCACATTTTTAAAGAGCAAATTGTCCTTGTTCCTTTGCCTGCTGGGCAGCCTTCTAAGGTGGAGGAAAGACGCCGTCCTTGCCTCACCAAAGGGAATTTCACTGCCCATCGCCTCAGCCTCACCATCTCTTTCCATGTCTGTTTCTTCTTCCCAGACAGTGCAGGGCCAGCGCAGCAAAGCACCCGAGGATGCAATAACTGCTTCTCTTTAATGCAGACCCTCAGCGCTTCTGTAAGTGGTTCTTTTGGAACTTCCCCCATCCCTCTTCTTCCCTAGTTGGCAGGGGTGGGGAGCACTGTCTCCTCTCTCCGCGGGATGGAGAAGCAATAGCATCCCGGCAAAAACTGGGCACTCCCAGGGCTGCTCATTCCTCCCAGGCCTTCTTAGTGTGGATCAGCTCTACGGTGGGGGGACTGCTCCTCGGGTCGGGTACCACCACTTAGAAGACTTGTAGAGAGGTGGCTGGCTCCAACTTCTGGCAGCTTTCTGAACTTAAAAGATGGGGTACTTAGCATATGTTGGTCTCATTTTGGGGCTGTGACCATAATTCCCAGGTAGAAGAAAAAAACCCTCATATTTTGTTATACTTATCCCCTGGAAGACTTTTTGTACCCTTCTAAGACTGTCATTGTGCACTGTTTCTTAAAAGATCCCGATGGGCCCTAGGAACAGTGAAATGCTCAACTGAGTCAGTTCACTTTTTTTTCAAAAATTAATTAATTTATTTTATTTATTTATTTTTGGCTGGGTGGGTCTTTGTTGCTGTGGGCTTTCTCTAGTTGCGGCGAGCGGGGGCTACTCTTCCTTGTGGTGCACGGGCTTCTCATTGCAGTGGTTTCTCTTGTTGCCGAGCACAGGCTCTAGGCGCGTGGGCTTCAGTAGTTGCAGCATGCGGGCTCAGTAGTTGTGGCGCACGGGCTCAGTAGTTGTGGCACACGGGCTCAGTAGTTGTGGCTCGCGGGCTCTAGAGCACAGGCTCAGTAGTTGTGGCGCACGGGCTTCGTTGCTCCGCGGCATGTGGGATCTTCCTGGCCCAGGGCTCGAACCCATGTCCCCTGCATTGGCCGGCGGATTCTTAACCACTGTGCCACCAGGGAAGTCCAAGTTCACTTTCATCTTGAGCAGGTGATCAAGGTCTCACATCCCAAAATGTCATACATGCTCTCCACACCCCCATTTTGGGGGTTTACCATGAGTGTGTCCAACTGTTGCCTCATCATTTAGGGTCACTCTTCTACTGCTGATTCATTCTCATTTCCTTTTCTTTCCACTTAGGAAGCTTGGGGGACAGACCAACGAGGGTGTTGGCTTAAGCCAACCCTATGGAAGTATACCCCTCTGGCCAGGTACCCCCAGTCTTAATTCTGTTGGGTGCTCCCTCTTCTTTAAGGAAGGGGGAGAATCCCCACTCCTCAACAGACTTCTCTGGCTCCCAGTTTTCTCTCTCTCTCTTTTTTTTCTTGAAGTATGGTTGATTTACAATGTTGTGTTAGTTTCAGGTGCACAGCAAAGTGATTCAGTTATATATACATATATATATTCTTTTTTCACATTCTTTTCCCTTATAGGTCATTACAAAATATCGAATAGAGTTCCCTGTGCTATACAGTACACAGTATACAACAAGTACAGGTCCTTGTTGGTTATCTATTTTATATATAGTAGTGTGTATATGTTAATCCCAAACTCCTAATTTATTCCCCCACCCTGCCACTTTTCTCTTTTTATGACCATGGTTGGGGGATTGTAGTGGTGGTGGGGGGGTCTTGATTGCTAATGAACCCCCCTCAAACCCTCCTGGGGGACTGACCACATATCCAGTGCCTCTCTCAACTCAGAATATGATGTACTTAGCATCTTTGTCTCCAACTTTGGACTTCAACCATAATTCCAGCATAAAATCCCACTGAAAATCCTGTTACCAAAGGAAAGAACCTGTAGAGAAGCCAGAAGATTGCTCCTGGCATATCAGATTTCAAGATTTATAACTTTTAAGCACTCTGAAAAATGCTCTTTACATTTTTAAAATAGAGATGCAATATGGAAAATTAAGTTTATATTTAATTAGCATTTATTGAGCACCAGTTACATGCAAGCACTGCGCTAGATGGTCTCATGTGCAATATATCCATCTAACCCTGGATTTTAAAATCAGCTCCATTTTTCAAACAATAATGATGATATTTTTATTTATTTTGTGTCTGCCATATGCCAAGCCCTGTTTTAAGCACTTTACGAAGTGTTATCATTTAACATTCACAAATGCTCTGTGAGGGAGATATTATTATCCTTATTTTATAAAGAAACAGGCTGTGAGTAATTATTTGCCTAAGGCCTCTTAGATTGTAGGTGGTGCTGAGAGCTAGCATTTAATGAACGCTTACTTTGTGTCAGATCCTCTTTTAAATACTTTTATGTATGTTACCATCATCATAGGAGTGTTGTAAGACAGTCCTCCCCCACCCCCAAACAACACAAATTTATTATTTTACGTGTCTGCAGAATAGAAGTCTAACGCGGGCTTCATCTCGGTGGGCTAAAATCAGTGTCAGCGGACTGCATCCCTTTCTGGAGGTTCTAGAGGAGGGTCCATTTCTTTCCTCCTCCGTGTTGCTGGCAGCATTCAGTCCTGTGTGGTTGAAGGATGGAGGTCACCGTTTCTTTGCTGGCTGCCAACTGAAGGCGGTCCTCAGCTTCTAGAGGCCACCCTCATTCCTTGGCTCATATTTTCCGTCTTCCTTCTTAAAAGCTCCCAAGGGGGGCTTCCCTGGTGGCGCAGTGGTTGAGAATCTGCCTGCCAATGCAGGGGACACGGGTTCGAGCCCTGGTCTGGGAAGATCCCACATGCCACGGAGCAACTGGGCCCGTGAGCCACAATTACTGAGCCTGCGCGTCTGGAGCCTGTGCTCCACAACAAGAGAGGCCGTGATAGTGAGAGGCCCGCGCACCGCGATGAAGAGTGGCCCCCGCTCGCCGCAACTAGAGAAAGCCCTCGCACAGAAACGAAGACCCAACACAGCCAAAAATAAATAAATAAATAAATAAATAAAAAAGAACGTGAATTTCTTTAAAAAAAAAAAAAAAAAAGCTCCCAAGGGCCGGTTAGGCCCCTCACTGTACCTCTGCCTCCCCATGCCTTTTTAAAGACTTTATTTTTTAGAGCAGTTTTAGGTTCACAGCAAAACTGAGAGGAAGGTTACAGAGATTTCCTATATACCCTCTGCCCCCCACATATGCATAGCCTCCCTCATTATCAACATCCCCCCCTAGAGTGGTACATTTGTTGCAATTGATGAACCTACATTGACATAATTACCCAAAGTCCATAGTTTATCTTATTAGGGTTCACTCCTGGTGTTGTACATCCTATGGGTTTGAATAAATGTATAATGACGCATATCCATCATTATAGTGTTATACAATGTATTTTCAGTGCCCTTAAAATCCTCTGCCTGTTCATCCCTGCCCTTTCCCCTAACCCTGGCAACCGCTGATCCTTTACTGAATCCATAGTTTTGCCTTTCCCAGAATGTCCTATAGGTGGAATCATACAGTATATAGCCTTTTCAGATTGGCTTGTTTCCCTTAGTAATGTGCATTTAAGGTTCTTCCATGTCTTTTCACAGCTTGATAGGTCATTTCTTTTTAGCACTGAGTAATAGTCTGTTGTAAAAATCTACCACAGTTCATCCACTCACCTATTGAAGGACGTCGTGGTTGCTTCTAAGTTTTGGCAGTTATGAGTAAAACTGCTGTAAACATGTGCATGCAGGTTTTTTATGTGGACATAGTTTTTAAACTTTCAGGGATTAAATACTAAGGAGTTTGATTGCTGGATTGTATGGTAAGAGTATGTTTAGTTTTGTAAGAAACTGCCACATTACCTTACAAGGCGGCTGTACCGTTTTGCATTCCCATCAGCAATGAATGAGAGTTCCCGTTGCTCCACATCCTCGTCAGCATTTGGTGTTGTCAGTGTTCCAGATTTTGGCCATTCTAATAGGTGTGTAATGATATCTCATTGTCGTTTTGATTTGCATTTCCCCTATGACACATGATTTAGAGCATCTTTTCATATGCTTACTTGCCATCTGCTGAGGTGTCTGTTAAGGTCTTTGGCCCATTGTTTTTAATGTGCAATCTGATTGACATATAACATTATATTAGTTTTAGGTATATAAAATAATGATTCAATATTTGTGTTTGTTGGGAAATGATCACCACAGTAAGTCTAGTTAACACCCATCACCATACATAGTTACAAAGTTTTTTTCTTGTGATGAGAACTTTTAAGCTCTACTCTCTTAGCAACTTTCAGATGTACAATACAGTATTACTAACTGTAGTCACCATGCTGTACCTTACATCCCCAGGCCTTATTTATTTTAAAACTGGGCGTTTGTACCTTTTGACCACATTCACCCATTTTACCCACCTCCACCCCCCAGCCTTTGGCAAACACCAATCAGTTCTCTGTATCTATGAGTTGATTTTTATTTTTTATTTTTTTCATTTAAAAATTGGGTTATTATTTTCTTATTGTTGAGTTTTAAGAGTTCTTGGTATATTTTGGATAATAGTCCTTTATCAACTGTGTCTTTGCAGATATTTTCTCCCAGTCTGTGGCTTATCTTCTCATTCTCTTGACATTGTCTTTGAAAGAGCAGAAATTTTTAATTTTAATGGAGTCCAGTCAATTAGTTGATAATATTTATCAGTTATTTCTTTCATGGATTGTGCCTTTGGTGGTGTATGTAAAACATCATTGCCATATCCAGGGTCATCTATGTTTTCTCCTGTGCTATCTTCTAGGAGTTTTATAGTTTCGCATTTTACATTTAGGTTTGTGATCCATTTTGAGTTATATTTTGTGAAAGGTATAAGGTTTGTGTCTAGATTAATTTTTTTGCAGGTGTATTGTCCAGTTGTTTCAGCACCATTTGTTGAAAAGACTAAGATAGTCCAGTTTTACTGATGGAGAAACTGAAACAAAGAGAGCTTAAGGACCTCGCTCAGGCTTATGCAGTTAGTAAAAAATCTGTCCAGCTCTAGGGTTCATGGGATCTAGGGCTCTAAGCCTCCTTATTATGGTGGACTGCTCCCTTTGCTGTAGGACCAACATTGACTTTCAGGGCTTCAAGTTAAAGCCTGCTACCTTTTTTAACACAAAGGAAAGAATCTCAAATGGTAAAATTTCAGTCTGTGAAGGTGAATTAACACTTGTTGTATTTTTAGTTATCCAAGTATCCAAGGCTGTTTTTACCACCCACTCCTCAAGGATCCTGCAAATCAAGCAAAGATCTTAGGTTCAAGTCAGCGGGAAGGTGTCTCCATCCTTTCTGTCTCTGCCTTACATCTCTTATTCATCCCAGGGGCTTAGCTTTAGGGTTGTTTGTTTTTTTTTTCCTCTCCTATCTAGCTGTCGTAGCACACGTTCTTAATTCTCATTTATACCTGCGAGATGGATGCTAAGAAATGATACCAACTATGGGGTATCAGGGGACCGAAGTCTGTAAAACTGCGAGAAACCAGAGTGGAACAGCTAACTGCGTGGTGACCTTTCCTGTGTCACCTGAAAAGGGAAGTTATTCTCTCTCTTCTCTCCATAGCTGAAATCCCCAGAGGCTTTTCTTTCGGCGTCAGTCTCTGTGCCTGAAATGGAAGCCATGTGATAATATTTTGAGTTATTCCAAACGATAATATAGAGATCTAATGTGTAATTTCTGTTTCTTGAAAATTCTTCATAGAGGTAATGCATTTTTGGTGTAAAAGTTAAAACTTACAAGTGTGTATTAAGCAAACATAGAAGTCTTCTCAATTTCATTCCCTCTAAGAGGTAAACAGTGTTAATGTTTTGATATGTATCCTTTCAGATGTTTCTTCTATTCAGAGTATAATTTAGTATTCAAACTGGGTTACTTGAGGTAAAATACTATCATTACTCCAAGGCAGCAGCAATAAAACAGGACTATTTCAAACAAACTGGGATGTACTGCTACAATCCCCCTACTTTATATAAGTGTTTTTATCCATATCTATATAAACATCTAGATATACTCCATATATATATATATATATATATATATATATATATATATATATATATATATATATATATATATATATAGTATAGTGATGGCTTCTAAGATGGCTCCCAGTGATCCCCACCTCCTGGTATTCATGTGCCATCCCCTCCGTTTGAGTGTAGGCTGGGTTTAGTGACTCACTTCTAGAATAGAAGCGATTACTGCAGGAGTGATGGTATATCATTTCAGAGATTAAGTTATAAAGACCATGGCTTCCATTTTGGGTGTTCTTTTTCTCTCTCCACTGGGTCACTTGCTCTGGGAGAAACCACATGCCATGTTGTAAGGAACTTGGGCAGTTCATGGAACTGAGGTAAGAAAGTGGTAAAGGACACATGGCAAGGAACCGAGGTGCCTCGTCAACAGCCAGTGAGGAACCAAGGTCCCTGACAACCATGGAAGTGAGCTGGGAAGTGGATCCTCCAGCTTTAGGTGACAGTAGCCGACAGCTTGACTGCAAGTTCATCTGAGACCCTGAGCCAGACCCATCCAGTTCAGACACTCCTGACCCTCAGAAACTGTGTGAGAAGTATGTCTTTGTCGTTTGAAGCTGCTGAGTTTTGGAGTAATTTGTTAATGTAGTAATAAATAGCTAACATTTATCAAGTAATTATCAAATCACATAAAAAGTATTCTTAACAACGTGTCTTTTCCCACTCACAACATATCTGTCAGTAGATACCTCATTTAGTGTGTGTAGCACAAAGCAATACTATCTCATTAAATAAAAAAAGACGGAGAGAATATAAAATTGCATTTTAGAATTGACCATGGTGAGTTTTTTCCTTTGTTTTTTAAACCAAAACTGGCTTAACAAACATCCTGGAAATAGATGTTTCTGCTTCTGCAATTATCTCCACAGGATAGCTTCGTAAACTGAAAATTTCAGGGTCATGAAGCAACACATTTGATTTTAGATAGATTGATATTTATAAATTATCTTCCAATGGAAGTCATCTGTTTTGTGACTAAAAGGAGACTGTTGGTCTGTCCAAAACTGAATAGTATTAACTTTAAAACATTTTGCAATATGTAGGTGAAAAATTATAATTTTAATGACTAGTGAGACTGAGCTTCATTTTACTGTTTTTTTAAAAATTTTTAAAATTGATTCCTGAGGATTTCCTTTCCAGGGAAGGGTACTTCATGTATTTTGCCTACTTTATTCTTGAGGTGGCCATTTTTTTCTTTTTTGACTTTGTCATATCTATGGCAAATATTTTTCCCAATTTGTCTTTTGACTTTGCTTATGTTAATGTTTTAAAAAGTTTTTAAAGTCTGCTGTAATAAAAGTCTATTTTTTGCAAAAAAGGAAATAGGAAAAAGTTTTTTTTTTCTGTAAAGACTTAAAGAATAATCAGGCAATCAACTTCATCAGTTTTTTCTTTTATGGCTTTTGAACCTTTGTGTCATGATTCCTGCAGCCCAAGATATTTTCATTTGGTATTTTCTTTTTTTTTTTCTTTAGTTATTTCTGAGATATATATTTTAAAGTAATAACTAGGATTATGACTTATAACATTATACCAGAACATATGAGATTTTTAGAAATTTCATGTAATGTCTGAAACATTTATATTAACATATTTCCATACAAATAACCCAAGGAAAGTTTAGTATTAGTTGTTTTTTTTTTTTGTTTGTTTGTTTGTTTTTTTATACTGCAAGTTCTTATTAGTCATCAATTTTATACACATCAGTGTCTACATGTCAATGCCAATTGCCTAATTCAGCACACCACCATCCCCACCCCACCGCGGTTTTCCCCCCTTGGTGTCCCTACGTTTGTTCTCTACATCTGTGTCTCAACTTCTGCCCTGCAAACCAGTTCATCTGTACCATTTTTCTAGGTTCCACATACGTGCATTAATAAACGATATTTGTTTTTCTCTTTCTGACTTACTACATTCTGTATGACAGTCTCTAGATCCATCCACATCTCAACAAATGACTCAATTTCATTCCTTTTTATGGCTGAGTAATATTCCATTGTATATATGTACCACATCTTCTTTATCCATTTGTCTGTCGATGGGCATTTAGGTTGCTTCCATGACCTGGCTATTGTAAACAGTGCTGCAATGAACATTGTGGTACATGTATGTTTTTGAATTATGGTTTTCTCAGGGTATATGCCCAGTAGTGGGATTGCTGGATCATATGGTAATTCTATTTTTAGTTTTTTAAGGAACCTCCATACTGTTCTCCATAGTGGCTGTATCAATTTACATTCCCACCAACAGTGCAAGAGGGTTCCCTTTTCTCCACACCCTCTCCAGCATTTATTGTTGTAGATTTTTTGATGATGGCCATTCTGACTGGTGTGAATTTTGTAGTTTTGATTTGCATTTCTCTAATGATTAGTGATGTTGAGCATTCTTTCATGTGTTTGTTGGCAATCTGTATATCTTCTTTGGAGAAATGTCTATTTAGGTCTTCTGCCCATTTTTGGATTGGGTTGTTTGTTTCTTTAATATTGAGCTGCATGAGCTGTTTATATATTTTGGAGATTAATCCTTTGCCCGTTGATTGGTTTGCAAATATTTTCTCCCATTCTGAGGGTTGTCTTTTTGTCTTGTTTATGGTTTCCTTTGCTGAGCAAAAGCTTTGAAGTTTCATTAGGTCCCATTTGTTCACTTTTGTTTTTATTTCCATTACTGTAGGAGGTGGAGCAAAAAAGATCTTGCTGTGATTTATGTCAAAGAGTGTTCTTCCTATGTTTTCCTCTAAGAGTTTTATAGTGTCCTGTCTTACGTTTAGGTCTCTAATCCATTTTGAGTTTATTTTTGTGTATGGTGTTAGGGAGTGTTCTAATTTCATTGTTTTACATGTAGCTGTCCAGTTTTCCCAGCACCACTTATTGAAGAGAATGTCTTTTCTCCATTGTATATCTTTGCCTCCTTTGTCATAGATTAGTTGACCATAGGTGCGTGGGTTTATCTCTGGGCTTTCTATCTTTATCTATTGATCTATGTGTCTGTTTTTGTGCCGGTACCATATTGTCTTGATTACTGTAGCTTTGTAGTATAGTCTGGAGTCAGGGAGTCTGATTCCTCCAGCTCCTTTTTTTTTCCCTCAAGACTTCTTTGGCTATTCGGGGTCTTTTGTGTCTCCATACAAATTTTAAGATGATTTGTTCTAGTTCCGTAAAAAATGCCTTTGGTAATTTGATAGGGATTGCATTGAATCTGTAGATTGCTTTGGATAGTATAGTCATTTTCACAATATTGATTCTTCCAATCCAAGAACATGGTATATCTCTCCATCTGTTGGTATCATCTTTAATTTCTTTCATCAGTGTCTTATAGTTTTCTGCATACAGGTCTTTTGTCTCCCTAGGTAGGTTTATTCCTAGGTATTTTATTCTTTTTGTTGCAGTGGTACATGGGAGTGTTTCCATAATTTCTCTTTCAGGTTTTTCATCGTTAGTGTATAGGAATGCAAGAGATTTCTGTGCATTAATTTTGTACCCTGCAACTTTACCAAATTCATTCATTAGCTCTAGTAGTTTTCTGGTGGCATTTTTAGGATTCTCTATGTATAGTATCATGTCATCTGCAAACAGTGACAGTTTTACTTCTTCTTTTCCGATTTGGATTCCTTTTATTTCTTTTTCTTCTCTGATTGCCGTGGCTAGGACTTCCAAAACTATGTTGAATAATAGCGGTGAGAGTGGACATCCTTGTCTCATTCCTGATCTTAGAGGAAATGCTTTCAGTTTTTCACCATTGAGAATGATGTTTGCTGTGGGTTTGTCGTACATGGCCTTTATTATGTTGAGGTAGGTTCCCTCTATGCCCACTTTCTGGAGAGTTTTTATCATAAATGGGTGTTGAATTTTTCAAAAGTTTTTTCTGCATCTATTGAGATGATCATATGGTTTTTCTTCTTCAATTTGTTAATATGGTGTATCACATTGATTGATTTGCATATATTGAAGAATCCTTGCATCCCTGGGATAAATCCCACTTGATCATGGTGTATGATCCTTTTAATGTGTTGTTAGATTCTGTTTGCTAGTATTTTGTTGAGGATTTTTGCATGTATATTCATCAGTGATATTGGTCTATAATTTTCTTTTTTTGTAGTATCTTTGTCTGGTTTTGGGATCAGGGTGATGGTGGCCTCATAGAATGAGTTTGGGAGTGTTCCTTTGTCTGCAATGTTTTGGAAGAGTTTGAGAGGGATGGGTGTTAGCTCTTCTCTAAATGTTTGATAGCATTCACCTGTGAAGCCATCTGGTCCTGGAGTTTTGTTTGCTGGATAATTTTTAATCACAGTTTCAATTTCATTACTTGTGATTGGTCTGCTCTTATTTTCTTTTCTTCCTGGTTCAGTCTTGGAAGGTTATACCTTTGTAAGAATTTGTCCATTTCTTCCAGGTTGTCCATTTTATTGGCATAGAGTTGCTTGTAGTAGTCTCTTAGGATGCTCTGTATTTCTGCGTGTCTGTTATAACTTCTCCTTTTTCATTTCTAATTTTATTGATTCGAGTCCTGTCCCTCTGTCTCTTGATGAGTCTGGCTAATGGTTTATCAATTTTGTTTATCTTCTCAAAGAACCAGCTTTTAGTTTTATTGATCTTTGCTATTGTTTTCTTTGTTTCTATTTCATTTATTTCTGCTCTGATCTTTATGATTTCTTTCCTTCTGCTAACTTTGGGGTAATTTTGTTCTTCTTTCTCTAGTTCCTTTAGGTGTAAGGTTAGATTGTTTACTTGAGGTTTTTCTTGTTTCTTGAGGTAGGATTGTATAGCTATAAACTTCCCTCTTAGAACTGCTTTTGCTGCATCCCATAGGTTTTGGATCGTCGTGTTTTCATTGTCATTTGTCTCTAGGTATTTTTTTATTTCCTCTTTGATTTCTTCAGTGATCTCTTGGTTATTTAGTAACGTATTGTTTAGCCTCCATGTGTTTGTGTTTTTTACGTTTTTTTCCCTGTAATTCATTTCTAATCTCATAGCGTTGTGGTCAGAAAAGATGCTTGAGATGATTTCAATTTTCTTAAATTTACTGAGGCTTGATTTGTGATCAAAGCTGTCATCTATCCTGGAGAATGTTCTGTGCGCACTTGCGAAGAAAGTGTAATCTGCTGGTTTTGGATGGAATGTCCTATAAATATCAATTAAATCTATCTGGTCTCGTGTCATTTAAAGCTTCTGTTTCCTTATTTATTTTCATTTTGGATGATCTGTCCATTGGTGTAAGTGAGGTGTTAAGGTCCCCCACTATTATTGTGTTACTGTCGATTTCCTCTTTTAGAGCTGTGAGCAGTTGCCTTATGTATCGAGGTGCTCCTATGTTGGGTGCATATATATTTATAATTGTTATATCTTCTTCTTGGATTGATCCCTTGATCATTATGTAGTGTCCTTCCTTGTTTCTTGTAACATTCTTTATTTTAAAGTCTATTTTATCTGATATGAGTATAGCTACTCCAGCTGTCTTTTGAGTTCCATTTGCATGGAATATCTTTTTCCATCCCCTCACTCTCAGTCTGTATGTGTCCCTAGGTCTGAAGTGGGTCTCTTGTAGACAGCATATATATGGGTCTTGTTTTTGTATCCATTTTGCAAGCCTGTGTCTTTTGGTTGGAGCATTTAATCCATTCACGTTTAAGGTAATAATCGATATGTATGTTCCTATGACCATTTTCTTAATTGTTTTGGGTTTGTTTTTGTAGGTGCTTTTCTTCTCTTGTGTTTCCTACTTAGAGAAGTTCCTTTAGCATTTGTTGTAGAGCTGGTTTGGTGGTTCTGAATTCTCTTAGCTTTTGCTTTGCTGTAAAGCTTTTGATTTCTCCATCAAATCTGAATGAGATCCTTGCCGGGTAGAGTAATCTTGGTTGTAGGTTCTTCCCTTTCATCACTTTAAGTATATCATGCCACTCCCTTCTGGCTTGTAGAGTTTCTGCTGAGAAATCAGCTGTTAACCTTATGGGAGTTCCCTTGTATGTTATTTGTCGTCTTTCCCTTGCTGCTTTCAATAATTTTTCTTTGTCTTTAATTTTTGCCAATTTGATTACTCTGTGTCTTGGCATGTTTCTCCTTGGGTTTATCCTGTAGGGGACTCACTGTGCTTCCTGGACTTGGGTGGCTATTTCCTTTCCTGTGTTAGGGAAGTTTTCGACTATAATCTCTTCAAATATTTCCTCTGGTCCTTTCTCACTCTCTTCTCCTTCTGGGACCCCTATAATGTGAATGTTGTTGTGTTTAATGTTGTCCCAGAGATCTCTGAAGCTGTCTTCATTTCTTTTCATTCTTTTTTCTTTATTCTGTTCCGCAGCAGTGAATTCCACCATTCTGTCTTCCAGGTCACTTATTCTTTCTTCTGCCTCAGTTATTCTGCTATTGATTCCTTCTAGTGTAGTTTTCATTTCAATTATTGTATTGTTCATCTCTGTTTGTTTGTCCTTTAATTCTTCTAGGTCTTTGTTAAACATTTTTTGCATCTTCTCGATTTTTGCCTCCATTCTTTTTCTGAGGTCCTGGATCATCTTCACTATCATTATTCTGAATTCTTTTTCTGGAAGGTTGCTTATCTCCACTTCATTTAGTTGTTTTTCTGCAGTTTTATCTTGTTCCTTCATCTGGTACATAGCCCTCTGCCATTTCATCTTGTCTATCTTTCTGTGAATGTAGTTTTTGTTCCACAGGCTGCAGGATTGTAGTTCTTCTTGCTTCTACTGTCTGCCCTCTGGTGGATGAGGCTATCTAAGAGGCTTGTGCAAGTTTCCTGATGGAAGGGACTGGTGGTGGGTAATGCTGGGTGTTGCTCTGGTGGGCAGAGCTCAGTAAAACTTTAATCCGCCTGTCTGCTGATGGGTGGGGCTGAGTTCCATCCCTGTTGGTTGTTTGGCCTGAGGCGACCCAACACTGGAGCCTACCTGGGCTCTTTGGTGGGGACTCTTTAATGGCGAACTCTGGGAGGGCTCACGCCAAGGAGTACGTCCCAGAACTTCTGCTGCCAGTGTCCTTGTCTTCATGGTGAGACACAGCCACCCCCCCCCACCTCTGCAGGAGACCCTCCACCACTAGCAGGTAGGTGTGGTTCAGTCTCCTTTGGGGTCACCCCTCCTTCCCCTGGGTTCCGATGCACACACTACTTTGTGTGTGCCCTCCAAGTGTGGAGTCTCCGTTTCCCCCAGTCCTGTCAAAGTCCTGCAGTCAATCCCACTAGGCTTCAAAGTCTGATTCTCTAGGAAGAGAGACTCCTCCCGTTGCTGGACCCCCAGGTTGGGAAGCCTGACGTAGGGCTCAGAACCTTCACTCTAGTGGGTGGACTTCTGTGGTATAAGTGTTCGCCGGTCTGTGAGTCACCCACCCACCGGTGATGAGATTTGATTTTACTGTGATTGCGCCCCTCCTACCGTCTCACTGTGGCTTCTCCTTTGTCTTTGGATGTGGGGTATTTTTTGGTGAGTTCCAGTGTCTTCCTGTTGATGTTTGTCCAGCAGCTAGTTGTGATTCTGGTGTTCTCGCAAGAGGGAGTGAGAGCACATCCTTCTACTCCGCCATCTTGGTTCCTCCTCCTCATCTGGTATTTTCTGATTTAACTTTTTGCATTTAAATTTTAGATCTGTCTGTGACTTATTTTAGTATAATGAGGTAGAGAGCCTGTATTTTCCCCATATGTTCTAGCATCATTTCTTAAAAACAAAACAAAAAACTTACCTCACTGCACTGATTTGAAATGTCAAGTTTATCCATGCTAGGTAATTCTGTATGGTCGGGTCTATTTTGGAAGTTCTACTTTCCTTGCATAGCTTTGTCTCAGTAGTTCCGTAATACAGCCATACTGTCTCAAATACTGTAGCTTTTTAGTAAATTTTAGTATCTCGAAAAGCTAGTCACCATTTCTTTGTCAGAATTTTCTTTGCGGTTCTTTCATATTTTTCTCTTAGGTGCAATTGAGATTGCTTTTCACGTTCAAGTGATTCCTGTTGATATTTTCATTTGAATTTCATTAATTGATATATTGTTACAAAACTGACATTTTCTATCCAAGAATAAGATATATTTACTTATGTATTCAATCTTTATTTTATTTCCCAAAACGGAGTATTTAGTTGTTTTCTCTTAGATTTTATACATTTCTTACTGAGATTGCTTCTAGTTATTTTATGTTTTTGATGCTTCTATTTTATACCCAGTAGTATTTTCTTTTCATAATTATTTCTGTGATTATTGTTCATATATAGGAAAGTTATTAATTTTTATTTATAACAGTCCACCTTATTTAAGTTTCTTAGTGTGTTTTTTTTTTTTTTTTGGTTTATCCTCTTGGGTTTTCCACATATGCACTTGCATTTTTATATGTCTTATAAATAATGATAATTTTGCTCTCATTTTTAATATTTACTTCTTGTGATTGGTGTTCTTTAATGGGCCTGCTTTCGGTGTTTATTTAATGAGTTCAGGGCTGGACTTCTTTATCGTTCCTCTCTCTCTCTCTGTCTCTCTTCATTTCAGTCTTACCCCTCATCAGTTTCGAGCTCTGTGACCTTGGGCAAGTTTATGATGTGTGAAGACAGTGGGGCTCAGAGGGGTAGTGAGTGTCTGAGCCAGGATTCAGACTTAGGAATCTCTGACTTCAGGACTACTCTCTAAGACTATCCCTATACATGGCCTCAAAAATGATTTTGGAAGCTTGTTTGCTGCCTGTCTGTCTCTTCTCTTCCCTTTCCTTCCCTCTTCCCTCCCTCCTTTCCCCTTCCCTCTCCCCTCCCCCACCGCACCCCTCCCCCTCCTCCTTGTCATCTTCCTTCTTCATTCTTTTTTCCTCTCCTCCTCCTCCTTCCTTCCTTCCTCCTCATCCTTCTCCTCCTCTCATTCCTCCCTCTCTCTTCCTCTCTCTCTCTCCCTTTCTCCCTCTCTCTCTTCCACTGTCCCTCCCTCCCCCCTGCTTATTTGCTTATAGATCCTCTAAGTATAGTCACCAAACCTCATCCCAGATTGCATTCTGTTGGAATAATTGTGGTGGAAATCTGCATTTGATATAATAAATCTGCATTTGATAAACCATTATGGTGACTGGAAACAAGATAAGATGAACCTCTGACTTGAAGAAACATCAGATTTCATCATATAACATTGCCTCTCTGTGAAGGTCTTTTTGGAGGGGGGTTCTGAGTTGGTTTGTTTGTTTGCCATAACCACTTTCATCTTTTCCAGATTATTCGAAGTCCTTATTTCTTCACTCCTTCAAGGACTCTTGCTGCATATTCTCCTCTTAGCCTTCACTACAGTAAGGTCCTCAGTTTGAGAGGGAAACACAGCTCACTGTGAGAGGCTTAAATGAATCTGGTTTCTGGAAATGTCATTATTTTAGGAGGGCACATAGGAGGGAGGGCAGGAAAATAGTTTAGATTTTTGTGGGGAAATGGAAAGCAAGAGCCAAAACAGAAGTTCTGTTCAGGAGAGAGGAAATTGATGATAGGCTTTAAAAATTGGTGTGTGTTAATTTTGCTATATTTTCTCTGCCTGTATCTTACTTCAGAGACAGATTGGCTGCTCTAAACCAAGTATTTTGCTAATGGAGCACAGGTCTATCATGGGTGGTTAGGATGGGGCTGGAGTAAGAAAAATGGCAAAAATAGATACTTCTTGCTTGCAAGTGAGAGAATTTCAACTCTGCTTAGTACATCTTCTTTTATCCATCAAATCATTGTTGAGCTCTTACTGTAATGATGGCTTTGAGGCGAGATACAGAGAAAGGGAATGGCATAGTCCCAGACCTCCAGGTGCTTGTAGGCAATGGGTCAGACAACTAAGTAATGATATTTAGGAGAATAGAAGAGTGCTGAACTTATGCCTGAAGGATGAGTGAGATTTGAAGTGGCAGAGAAATAGTAATGGCACATTCTGAGGCTGAGAAATGGTTTCTGGTTGTGAGCTAGTGCTGAATGGTTGGTTTCAGCAGAATTATGTGAGCGTGAGAATGAAAGAAAATCTCAAGCAGTTCGGACGAGGTTCAGTAGGAGTTTGAGGGCCACTGTAAGCTCCTGGGTGTGGAAGTAACTCGGTAAGTGTGACTAGGAGGCGACGTCTGGTAGAGGGGTGGGGGCGGATTGTCAGAGGTGGGGATGTGAGTTAAGAGACCGCCGTGCCAAGAGCCCAACGTCGAGTGCAGAGGATGGGGCTGGCGTAGAAGAGGCAGATCTAAGAGACCTAGCAGAAAACCCCCCAGTGAAAAAATGATTTAGTAGAGCTAATGGAAGAGGGGGAAGATACACGATAAATCAGGTTGGAGCCTCAGGTGCTGCTGTTTAAAACTGGACCGACAGGCCAATTTGACATTAGCTACACACTCTTGTCCTGAGTCATGGAGTCTGTGCTGGAATCGAGTTTTCTTCTGCCCGTTGAGCCAGTTATCATTTCATTTTTCTTCTTTAAATCTTTGCCCCATTCATTGTTCGATGGGATTCTCAATGCATTCCCATAGATCTTTCATGGGTTATGTGTTGACTTGTCCTCAAGTGATCCTACAGAAGATGCCCCAGGGAGTGAAAAGTCAAAGCTATCACCATGATGGCATAACAGAGGGGGAGTTAGGAACTTCTATTAGGAGACGCACGGGCTGGTTTCCTTTTCTTCTTCTTCTTCTTTTTTTTTTCCTTTTCTTCTTTGATACCATGGGGTAACTGTGTTTGAGAGCTCTTTGGTGACTGAAAATCTACAATGAATTCTGATACCTCAGTGATCACGGAGGAGGGAAGGGAAGAGTGTAAGGCTAGACCAGTTCCACATTAGTCACTTGGTCAGTTGCTTGCTTCTGGTCCATGTGCAGCAGATGTTTGTGCACCAGGTGGGACCGAGCTAGCAGGGGTCTGGATGGATGGCAGAGGCAGACATCCTGACATACTTATTCCCTTCTTTTATCTATCTTCAGATAAACCAACTCAGTGCTTGAAGGATCACAAAGCACTTATTCCAAATGCACTCCTTGCCTTGCAGCATACCCAAACATAGGTGGTTGTGCACACACCGAAGCAAATACAGCAAAAATATCTTTTCACTAGACAAACATTTGATAAAAATGAAAACCTCTAGATTTGCATTGTGAGCAAATACCAAGGCATAAATAGAGCATGTCTGCTGGTGCCAGGTATCTGACCACTAATTGGTCAGCCCATATGGCCTAGGACCTTCCTGCTGGCAACACATGCCCTTGGCTTCATGGACATTCCTAGCATATTCTGGATATAAAAGCACCTGTGTGAGAAGTTTAAAGTATTTTCCATAAAAATTGGGAAATTGAACTTAGATATACATTCATCAATTTTGGTACAATTTAGTGTACATTTCAATAATTCTATTTTGTTTTTGATCATCAGGGGTATCTGGCTTAGTTGTCTATATTCACTGGAATAGAGTGACATTTGTGGACAAGTGTTTACCCAAGCCCTTTGGCACAGGCTGGAATTCTCTTGCTTCTCATTTTCTCCTCCCTTGGATGTTATCCCATTTTCTGTTCCTGATGGTTTCTGTGTGGAAATAACTCCTCCATCATTTGTTCTGCATTTTTCCTGTTTTCTTTGTTGGCAAAACTCAAGTGTGTTTATTTGGTGGCTTTAATGCATGAAGTCTTCTTGTCCTTCTTTGTAACCTAGTTTTACTTTATGTTGAAAATGAATTAAAATAGTAATAATAATAATGGCTAACTTTGAGCAATGTGATAGGTTCCATGCAAAGGAATTTCTATGATTGATCTTATTTCATTTTCTCTACTAACCTATGAGGTAGATACTGTTTTACTCCTATTTCCAGTTGAGAAAAATGAAGCTGAGAGAGTTTACGGACCATAGCCAAGGTCTCATATGTATTAAGAGGTAGGACCAGAATTCAAATTCAGGTTAGCTTGCTTCCAAAGCTTACTAACCACGAGCTATGCCTATACCAGCACATTTATGGATGATTCATATTTGAACTGTAAATAATACAGATATGTCTCAAATTAAAGTTACTCGAAAATTATAACATACAACGCTCTCAGTGTAAATACTCTTCTCTTACCTGCCAAAGAGTTAGTCTAATAATGCATAAGAAACTAAAATTGTTTGTGAAATTAGTCAAATGTTCTGCTTAAAACTTTTAGAGGTCGTAACCACTGAAAAGAATATGGGATGCTTGGTTTAGCAAAGTTTTGTGAATTTGCCCATGATGATTATTTCAATGCTTTATAGGCATTCAAGTATCAAGTTATTTAAAAAATTTCTTTTTCCATTTCTGTGATGCCCTTACTTGGTTGGCACACCGTATACAAACATATCTGCCTTTTGGTGAATCCAGCAATGACTAAAGTAATTTATATTTACAAACAAGAGCAGTAGCGGTTTAAAATCACAACCAGTTCCCCGTAACACTGATGATGTGCTGATACAACACGTCTTTTCTAACAATTGTGGGAATTTCAAAACTGCATGTGTCAGGCACAAAGGAAGCATTGTCCTGTAGCCAAGTGTGACACAGCAGCCAGGCTTCTTTGTAGAATGGTGAGTGGGAATTCTTGGTAAACTCTAAAAATGTTGTAATTCTAGTATTTGAATACTAAATTTTTCATAACTCTTCAAAATTAACTTGGTAGATTGTTAGGAGGTGGTCCTTTGTCACACATAAAAATCAGAGTCTGTGCAGAGACGTGCCATTCATCAATTAGAACTCAAGTAGTGTCTTACTGTTTTTGGCACTTCATGTCCTATCAGTAAGACCTGTTGGTCCAAAATCTTGGCCAAAAGTGATGGGGGTAGGGGTGGGAGTTTAAAACTGGTTAGTTTAAATATTTACTTAGAGAAGAGGGAGGATCTTATTAATATTAACCCTTTACCTTTGGAATATACCCTAGAATTTATGGAGTATTTCATCAACTTGTCTTATTTTGATTTAAGCACCCATGAATCTGGTAGGTGTGGTGTGGTTACCAGCAACAGCATTTTCCAAATAAGCAACAGAGAAAGAAAGTAAGCGACTTGTCCAGCATCACACTTGCTAATTCCTTTCCCTTTTGAATGTCACTCCCCTGCTTTTTGCCTATGGGATAAAGTCTAAACTTATTAACCAGCTGTATAAAGCCCTTCATAATCTGGTCCTCGCCTACTTTTTGAATTCAAATCTCCTCTGTAAACAAATGCATGCTTATTTGCCATGTATGTTTTGCCTCCTCATCATGCCAAGTACTTGTGGCTCTGTTCATCGTGTTCCGACTTTCCCAAATTTAGGATTTAATGGGCTAGAAAATTACCAAAGAAATTAAGAAATGGACATTAATAAATGGATAATTTTGTGTTGTGGCAAGAAAGGAAATTATAAGATACCACCATTTCATTAAAGACTTTACACGTTACCATCCAAATGTAGAAAGGACATAATCTCAGGAAAAAAGGCTGCTAATTAAAATAAAATTTGAAAGCCTCACTCATTGCCTGCAGTCTCCTCATTTTACCAGAGATGGTTGAAAAAAATTGTCCTGGACTGGCCCCAGCCTGTGGGATTTGGGAACTTGGTGCCTTTGTACACGCTGTTTTCTTGGTCAGGAATTCTTTATTTTTCTCATGCCTCTAGCTTTTGGCCTGTCTGGCTAAACCCTCTTAGTCCTTCCATTCTCAGTTTACATGTTGACTTTAGAAAATCTTTTCCCATCTCCCTCCACCTGTTCTCTCCCACCCGAGCCAGCCCTCCAATTATCTCCCCTCGGTGGCGTTCTGTGCGTCTTCCTCCAGACACTGATAAATGGTGCCGAGGTTGTTTATTTGCTGCTCTCTCTTACCACAAGACCATGAGATTTTAGAAGACAGAGCCCCATCTTATTCACCCGAATTCCTAAGGTTTAGCATATAGTCTTTTGCACGGTGTGTAATAAGCATTTAATCGATGAATGAATGTATGAATGAATAAATATCTGGGTACCCCTCATGACCTTGGCTTGTGTCTTGTTCATCTTCTGTGACCTGCAGTTTCAAGCACAGAGGATTTATTCAAACAAACACAAGCGCTCATTGAATTGAATTAATTTATGGATTTTTGACCTCATTGGTTCTTCTATTTTTCTTTGTCAAGGAAAACTAATTATGTTCTCCATTATCAGAGTGTCTGGGAACAGTCTGCAGCTGCTGTCTGAAATACTTCCATGGGCTATAATGCTTCTCTCAGCTTTTCTGGTCAGTTTGTCTTTTTCTTGTAGTCTGTTCACTTTTGGTTTACCAGGTTGATCATCACATTTTTATGTATTTTTATGGCAAAGGAATGTTAAGGCATGCTATAAAGGAGGTGTGGAGAATATTCAGCATTTATTGTAGTCTGATCTTTCTAAATCCGCAGGGGCTTATGATGCTTTTCCTTTTTGTTATTGTTCCTTTAAAAAATACATACCTTCTTCTGCCTTTTAAAAATTTTGTCAAAACGATTTATCCAGAAAGGATAGCCACAGCTTGTCGTAAGATTCATTAGTGATGCGAGCACTCTCTTTTGGGGACATATGATCTCTAGTCAGTAGGAGCTCCTGGGTCGAGCATTTTTCCAGCTCACAAAATGACTTTGACTCGTGTTATTTCACTGACTCTTGCTCAGTCGCAGTGGGACCCACTTCTTGGCGCTGCTCACAGAGACGCTCTCTGTTGATGGCGAATTGCTGAGATCTCTTCTCTAAAGCTGTGCAGCCACGAGAAACCTAGAGTTCCGTCTGGGCTTGGGTCTATGCTTTAGAAAAAACATCACCTCCTCTTCTTGAAACTCTCTTGCTTTGCTTCCCATCGCATTCTCTTTTGTTATAAAAATATCCCGTCTTTATAATAGAGTCAGAATAATAATAACCACAGCTACTTATGAGCACTTCCTATGCACTAAGTACTTTATACATCTTATTCACAATCCTTTCATTAGTCATCAACTAAGTTTGTCCCCATTTTGTAAATGAGAAAGCTGAAAGCCAAGAGTGTTAAGTGGTTTGGGTAGAACCACATGGCAGTAAGCGGTGGAGTTAAAGCCGTGTGACCCCAGAGTCTCTGTTCTTTACATTACACTGTGCTTCTTTCCTCATCAGACGACCTGGATCATAGCTATGTGGTTTTTGTGCCCCTGCTTAATTCTTGTAAAGAGAAATAAAGTACCTGACTCACGGGATTGTGTCAAGAACTAAATGGGGTAGCATATATTTGAAAGGACCTGGCATAGTGTCTTGTGCATTGTAAGAACTGAGTGCTTTTCTTAATTCCTTCTTTTTTCTCTGTACCCTCCTTTTTCCATTAGCCCAACCCTGCCCACTCAGTTTTAGATATCTCCTGATGGTCTGTTCTAGGATTCTTCTCTTTTGTATCTCTATACGAGATATTATTAGTTTTTTTGGTTGAACGTAAGGAGTGTGACTGTGACTCAATCTTTCATTATTATTAGCATAAGAAAAAAGTACTGGGAACCAAAGTTGAGCCTCGGGACATAATCACATTTAGGTAATGGGAGGAAGAACTGCTATTTTGTCAGGAAAGAGAGAAAAAGCAAATAGAGAGGAGGTGGTTAGGTGGGTTGATACACTGCCATGGATATCCAGGGCAGAGAAGCTTATAAAAAGGAAAGAGTTGGTCAACAATGCCAAAGGCTAGAGTGGTCATTTGGATGAGTAAGAAATGAGGAAAGGCCATTTGATTTGATTTGGTCATTTGGATGTATTTGAAGCCCTTGGAGAGGGCTGTTTCAGTGAAGGTGATGGACTGGAGGCAAGTGAAAGAGTTAATAAGGAAATAGAAGCAACAAGTGCTTTGAGATGTTTTGTTTGTAAAAGTCCTCAGAGAGATTTTAGCATATCTTAAAGAAGGTGGCATTTTTGAAGAAATTTTTCTTTAGCTTAGGATAAATATAAGTATTTTTATGGTCAGAAATTAAGGATTTAGATAAAAAGGAGACTTTCGGGATGCTGGAGAGAAGGGGTGTTTAGTAAGTGTAAATTAATTTTAAAGAAAGCCCGAGAATATGGCATTAAGATCACTGGGAGAAAAAAATATTAATTGCACTTTTCTCAGTGTGGTTGTATTGCTTTTTAACTTTTAATTTCTTCTCTATCCTTTAAAATATTTACCAGATTTTCTATAACAAGCATTTATTTAAATTTTTAATAGTTCTAAAAAATTAATCAAATTTAATATGATAAAGTAATAAAATGGTAAATATAGATATATAATATGAATGAATGAATAAAAATATATATGACAAATAAGTGATAAATTGATAAAATAATAAAAATGATAACTTTCACAGCACTAAAAAGGTATAGAAACATATAAGGTGAATATTAAAATCCCTACATATCCTAATACCCCATTTCCATTTCTTTAAAGCAGCCATCATCAGAATGGTTTTTCCTGGCAGCCTTTTAGTTTTACACACATATGTTTTCAAATCAGAAAACATTATTGAAAATCACCACTAAAGAAGTTAAACTGGGAAAGGATAATACCACCCGGCTTCTGGTTTTCTGACCCCTCTTGAAAGACTAACAAATAATAATAGAGGAATATAAATAAGAATGAACTTGTAAGAATGAAGAAAATGGAAGAGGCAACAATAGCAGACAAAAGACATCAACAAAACTTTAGGAGATGAAAAGCAGATGGCTCAGTCACGTCTGACAACATGTAGAGTACAGAAGTTGGAAACTTGAGTGTTTGCAACAGGGTAAGCCAGCAAGAAGGAAGCCAGTTTATGTTGCAGAATTTCTGAAAGACTCAGCAATTAGAGGTGAGTTCTGATGACACTAAAAGCAGGAAGATTGGTTGGAAGTGTTCCCCATCTCCCCTTACCCACAGACACAAGGAGTTGTCTTTGTCCATGTGTTAGAAGACTGGAGATGACACAGAGCGACTCTGGACTTGGGACATCAGCTGAAAACAGGGAAATTAAGAGAAAGGTTATATTCTGAAGAGTGAGACCTCAGCCTTCTCTTTTCACTTAGCTCCCAGAATGTTATCAACCAGGCTTATGCCTTATCAAGAAATTGGAAGATTCCTCAATGGGAAAACTGACTAGTACAAGAGAAGAAGATGTGGATAGTGACATTTGGGGATCCTCTCATGAAATGGCTTTTGGATTACACTCTGATGAGGCCCAGCAGTTGGTAATTACTACCCAAGCATAGAGCTTTTATTCATCTGTTTAGTACCTCATTCTTAAACGTAAACAGAGAGCTATAGATCTTTATTTAGAAATAAAAATATTTCTAAACTATTTTTAGAAAGCCTCTAACATGAAAGACAGAGATAAAAGTAAACCAATAGAAAAAACACACATGAAATGGACAATAAGGAAGCAGAAAAATATATAACAAATTATATGACTACGATTCTCACAAAAAATTGTATTACATTCACAAAGGTTAGGAAGCTATGAACATAAAACTTTTTGAAAATAAGATCATCAGAAATAGAGACACAGACGTAGAGAATAAACGTATGGACACCAAGGGGGGAAGGGGGGAGTGGGATGAATTGGGAGATTGGGATCGACATATATACACTATTGATACTATGTATAAAATAGATAACTAATGAGAACCTACTGTATAGCTCAGGGAACTCTACTCAGTGCTCTGTGGTGACCTAAATGGGACTCTTTATTTTCTTTTTCTATATCAAATCAAACCATGAGCAAGTCAGCTATTTGCATAACTAGTAGCTATTTTTAAATGCCCATCCTATAAACTTCCATAGATGAGAACACAGCTTATTCTCCAGGTCAAATGTGTCAACTCAGTTTACCCCCAACATGTTGTGAAAACAATCAGGCAAATGGGAAGGAAATCCAAAAAAAGAGGGGATATATGTATACGTATAGCTGACTCACTCTGCTGTGCAGTAAAAACTAACACAAAATTGTAAAGCAACTATACTCCAATAAAAATTAATAAAAAAAATTTTTTTGAAGATCAGAAAGAACTTTTTGATATTAAAAATATGGTAGTGGAAATTAAAAGTTCAATAGGTGGATTTGTAAAATAATGTTTAGGAAATCATTCCCCCCAAAATAGAAAAGAAAAATAAAACAGTGAAAAAATGGAAAAAAAGGTGAGAAGTTTGGATAATAAGAATTTCAGAAAAAGAAATATAGAAGAAAAGGAAGTTATTAAGAAATAATAGAAGGTGGTTTCCAGAACTGAAGGACCTGTTTCCTGGTTGCAAGGGACCACCAAGTGTCTAGCACAGTGAATGCAAAAGACCTATTCAAGCCATATCATTGTGAAATTTCAGAATCCTTAATTTAAGATCTTAAAAACCTTTGAAGATGAAAAATGATTAAAATCAAATGATTAGAAATAAGAATGATGCCAGATTTCTCAACAAAATACTGACAGCTAGAAAACAATGGATAATGCCTTCAAAATCTGAGAAAATTTATCTTTTTTAGAGAAAAATTATTTTTAAATTAGAATTTTATACCCAGCCAAACTAAGTGAGAGTGTTTTCAACATTCAAAGACTCAAAGCCTATGAACTGCTCTCCTTATTGGTGGTTGTTTTTAAAATATTAATGGTTGTTTTTTAAAATGTACTATATTTTAAAATTCTTATACTGACCCTCAATAAAAGCATAGCTTTGTAATGTAACTTGGTTGAAGGTGTTTCTACAGGATGGTTAGTTTATTCAGAGACCTCTCTACTTTTCACAGGTTACTGTTCCAAAAGTTATTTTCAACTCCAAAATGACCAAGAGAATTTTTGACCTTGCATTCCCCAATACATTTCTACCAAGTAGAGTGTGAGTCTGTCCTTTGAAAATATGTTATTCTGCTTTTTGGTTTTATAGCCAATTAAGTTACAGTTTCCCCAAATGGTTAGGTTTTGTCTGCATTGAAGGGTTTTGAGGTAACTAAGCATTTTCCTTGATCTCTTCTGATGTTGTGAGGGATTCCTTAGCAGGTAACCCATAAACAGTTGCCTTTGTCCCCTTTAATGGGCAGATTCAGAGTGGCCTTGAACATAAGGAAACATACATTTTTGTATTTCCCCCAGTTGAATGCAGTCTTGTTTATCTCTAAGCACTGAAGACATCATAGTAGGCTTATCTGGTCTCTAGTTTTCAGCTTTTGTTTATCCTTTACTGACAAACTAAAAACAAAAAAATTCCCTTTCATCTATTATTTTCTTCTCTTTTTTCAATTGTTGTTTCTTTATTCACTCTTTGTCAAATGACTCATTCCATCTACACTTGTAATATCCTTTATTTTCTCAATGCTTTCAGTTTTTAAAATTCATCTCCACTTTTGTTTCGTTTTTAAGCCTACTCTTCTCTTTAACTGTTGCTGTCAACTGTCTCAATACTTTTTTATCTCGATGGGGGTCAATGATATTCACAAAACAATTCAAAATTAAGTACAAATGTAGCGAACATAACAAACAAGGTGAGGGATGATAGATGGATGAACTGAAAATACCTGCCTGATTGTTTTCACAACATGTTGGGGGTAAACTGAGTTGACACATTTGACCTGGAGAATAAGCTGTGTTCTCATCTATGGAAGTTTATAGGATGGACATTTAAAAATAGCTACTAGTTATGCAAATAGCTGACTTGTTTGTGGTTTGATTTGATATAGAGAAAGAAAATAAAGAGTCAAACTCCTAGGAGAAAATCCGCTAAGACATCCCTTTGTCTCTCCCAAATACCCGTTCCTTTAACCACACATTTAATGGGAACTAGATGACAGTAAATTAAAGGTTGTTGACAACCTGAATGGCTGATACTCTGTGCTGAGTAAAGAGAGACCCATATGTTTTAGACAAGCAGGTGGCACAGTTAATATTCTGGTAAGAAAATTGAGAATCCCTGGTTTGTTTTGTTGCACAGAATTCTATCCTGTGAAAATGGGTCATAATGAAAAGCCAAAATTTTTCTCAGAAAATAATTTTGAGTATGTTCAAATACTGGAATGGTTACTCACATAAATACCAGAAGTGTGTGCCATACATCATGGAAGAGACAAAAAATTTCAGGACTGATGCTCCAGTCCTGCATTGAGTGGGCAGTAGAGCTGAGTTGAATCCAGCAAACTTGACTCCTGGGTTTGAACCTCTAAAATTTACCACTTAGGTCATCTTACGTTTGTTGGTTCAGTTTCCTAGTTTAGAGAAATCTGTATAGTTTGGAAAACCCATGTGGTTTCTATCACATTTGTCTCCTTTTTGTTTGTTTTGCTTTCCACTAACTTCTCATCTTTCACAGAAATAATCTCAGACCTAGGTGTTATTAGAACAAGAAAAGAAAAAATCCTTCTAAATAGAGTTCTTTTTTCTTAATTTTTTTCAGCATAGTGACTTACATACATCATGAAATGATTATCACAAGAAGTTTAGTGAGCATCCATCATCTCACAGAGACACAACATTAAAGAAACAGAAAAACTATTTTTCCTTGTGATGAGAACTCAGGATTTACTCTCTTAATAGCTTTTATATATAACATACATCAGTGTTAATTATCTTTATCATGTTGTACATTACATCCCTAGTACTTATTTATCTTATAACTGGAGCTTTGTAAATTTTGACAACCTTCATCCAGTTCCCCTTCCCCTTACTCTGTCACCTGTGGAAACTACAAATCTTATCTCTTCTTCTATGAATTTGTTTGTTTGCTTGTTTTTGAAGTATAATTGACCTATAATGCTATGTTAGTTCCTGTTACACAGCATAGTGATGTGATATTTCTATACATTTAAAAACGATCACCATGGTAAGTCTTGCTACCATCTGTCACTATACAAAGATATTACATAATTATTGACTATATTCTCCACACTGTACATTATTTTTTAAATTTTTAAAATTGAAGTATAGTTGATTCACAATGTTTTAGTTTCAGGTGTACAGCAAACTGATTCAGATATATATTTATATTCTTTTTCAAATTCTTTTCCCTCATAGGTTATTACAAAATATTGAGTATAGTTCCCTGTGCTGTACAGTAGGTCCTTGTTGGTTATCTATTTTATATATAGTAGCCCCACACTGTACATTTCATGCCTGTGACATTTATTTTGTAACTGAAAGTGTGTACATCTTAATCTCCCTCACCTATTTCTCTCTTCTGCTGACCCCCTTTCCCCTCTGGCAACCACCGGTTTGTTCTCCATATCTATGAGTCTGTTTCTATTTAGTTATGTTTGTTCATTTGTTTTGTTTTTTATATTCCATATATAATTGAAATAATACAGTATTTGTCTTTCTCTGTCTGACTGGTTTCACTTAGTATAATACCCTCTAGGTTCATCCATGTTCTCACTAATGGCAAGATATCATTCTTTTTTATGGCCGAGTAATATTCCATTGTATAAATACAGCATATCTTCTTCATCCATTTATCCATCAATGGGCACTTAGTTGCTTCCATATCTTGGCTACTGTAAATAAGGCTGCAGTGAACATAGGGGTGCATATATCTTTTAGAATTAGTGTTTTCATTTGTTTCAGATAAATGCCCAGGAGTGGAATTGCTGGATCATATGGTAGTTCTATTTTTAATTTTTTGAGGAATCTCCATACTGTTTTCCATAGTGGCTGCACCAATTTATATCCCCATCAACAGTGCACGAGGGTTCCATTTTCTTCATATCCTTGCCAACACTTGTTATTTGTTGTCTCTTTGATGATAGCCATCCTGACGGGTGTGAGGTGATATCTCATTGTGGTTTTGATTTGCATTTCCCTGACAATTAGTGATGTTGAGCATCTTTACATGTGCCTGTTGGCCATCTGTATGTATGTCTTCTTTGTCTTCTTTGGAAAAATGTCTATTTGGGTCCTTTGCCCATTTTTTAATTGGTTTTTTTTTTTGATGTTGAGTTGTATGTGTTCTTTGTGTACTTTGGATATCAACCCCTTATTAAATATATTGTTTGCAAATATATTCTACCATTCAATAGGCTGACTTTTTGTTTCACTGATAGGTTCCTTTGCTGTGCAAAGCTTTTTTTTTTTTAGTGTGCTGTAGTTCCATTTGCTTATTTTGGCTTTTGTTTTCCTTGTGTGAGGAAATACTGCTTAAGACTGGTATCAAAGTGTTTACTGCCTGTTTTCTTCTAGTTGTTTTTCGGTTTGGGGTCTTACATTTAAGTCTTTAATCCATTTGTACTTTATTTTTATATATGGTGTGAGAAAATAGTCCAGTTTGATTCTTTTGCATGTAACTGTCCAGTTTTCCCAACGCCATTTAATGAAGAGGCTGTCTTTTCCCCATTGTATATTCTTGCCTCCTTTGTCATGACTAATTGATGATATAAGTGTGGGTTAATGTTTGAGCTGTCTGTTCTGTTCCATAGATCTATGTGCCTGTTTTTGTGTCAGTGCAATACAGTTTTGATTACTGCAGCTTTGTAGTATAGTTTGAAATGAGGGCGTGTGATGCCTCCAGCTTTGTTCTCTTTTCTCAAGATTGCGTTGGCTGTTCAGGATTTTTTGTATTTCCATACAAATTTTAGAGGTATTTGTTCTAGTTCTGTGAAAAATGCCATTGGTGTTTTGATAGGGGTTACATTGAGTCTGTAGATTGCCTTGGGGATTATGGTCATTTTAACATTATTAATTCTTCCAATCCATGAACATGGTATATCTCTTAATTTGTGTCATCTTCAACTTCTTTCATCAGTGTCTTATAGTTTTCCAAGTACAGATCTTTTATCTCCTTAGCTAGATTTATTCTCAGGTATTTTATTCTTTTTTGATATGATTATAAATGGGATTTTTTTCTTAAGTTCTCTTTCTGATAATTTATTGTTAGTTTTTAGAAACCCAACAGATTTTTGTATATTACTTTTGTATCCTGCAGCTTTGCCGAATTCTTTGATGAGTTCTATTAGTTTTTTGGTGATGTCTTTAGGATTTTCTATGTATAGTATCATGTCATCTGCAAACAGTGACAGTTTTACTTCTTCCTTTTCAACTTGGATTCCTTTGATTTTCTTTTTTTCTTGTCTGATTGCTGTGGCTAGGACTTCCAATACTGTGTTGAATAAAGGTGGCAAGAGTGGACATTCTTGTCTTGTTCCTGATCTTAGAGGAAATGCTTTCAGCTGTTCACCATTGAGTGTGATGTTAACAGTGGTTTTGTCATATATGGCCTTTATTATTTTGAGATATGTTCCCTTCATACCCACTTTGTAGAGAGTTTTTATTATAAATAATTGTTGAATTTTGTCAAAAGCATCTATTGAGATGATCATATGATTTTTATTCTTCAGTTTGTTAGTGTGGTGTATCACATTGATTGATTTGTAGATATTGAACCATCCTTGCATCCCTGGGATAAATCCCAATTGATACATTAAAAGGGGTATGATCCTTTTAATGTATTGTTGGATTCAGTTTGCTAATATTTTGTTGAAGATTTTTGCACCTACATTCATCAGTGATATTAAAAATCTGCAATTTCTTTATTTGTGATATCTTTGGTTTCAGTATCAGGGTGATGCTTGCCTCATAGGATGAGTTTGAAAGTGTTCTTCTGTAATTTTGGGGGAATAGTTTAAGAAGAATAGGTGTTAACTCTTCTCTAAATGTTTGGTAGAATTCAACAAACCATCTGGTCCTGGACTTTTGTTTGTTGGGGGTTTTAAAATTACTGACTCAGTTTCAGTACTGTTAATTGGTCTGTTCATATTTTCTATTTCTTCCAGGTTTAGTCTTGGGAGATTGTACATTTCTAGGCATTTTTCTATTTCTTCTAGGTTGTCCATTTTACTGGCCTATAATTGTTCATAGTAATCTCTTATGATCCTTTGTATTTCTGTGGTGTCAGTTGTAACTTCTCCTTTTTCATTTCTAATTTTATTTGTTTGGTCCTTCTTTTTTTCTTGATGAGTCTGGCTAAATATTTATCAATTTTGTTTATCTTTCCAAGAGTCAGCTCTTAGTTTCATTGACCTTTTCTGTTGTTTTTATTTTTTAGTCCCTAGTTCATTTATTGCTGCTGTGATCTTTATGACTTATTTCCTTCTCCTAACTTTGCATTTTGTTTATTCTTCTTTTTCTTGTTCCCTTAGGTGTAAGAGTAAGTTGTTTATTTGAGGTTTATCTCATTTTCTCACGTAGGCTTTATTGCTATAAACTTCCTCTTAAAACTGCTTTTTCTGTGTCCCATAGATTTTGAAAATCATTGTTTTTTTGTTTTCATTTGTCTCCAGGCACTTTTTTATTTCCTCTTTGATTTTTTCAGTGACCAATTGCTTGTTTAATAGTATATTGTTTAACCTCCAAGTGTTTGTGTTTTTTGCAGTGTTTTTCTTGTAGTTGATTTCTAGTTTCATAGTTGTTGGGAAAGATACATGATATAATCCCAATCTTCTTAAATTTACTAAGACTTGTTTTGTGGCATAGCATGTGATCTATCCTGGAGAATGTTCCATTTGCACTTGAAAACAATGTTTATTCTGCTGCTTTTGGGTGGAATGTTCTATGTATATCTGTTAAGTTCATCTGGCCTAATGTGTGGTTCAGCTGAATAGAGTTCCCATATTTAAAACATAATTTCTCCTAGTGCTATTCAGGAACACCATTAACCATGATTACATAAAGAAATTCCTGCTGCATCCCCCTTTACTGTGTAAACTTGTGCATTGGAGAAACAGCTCAATTGTAAATCAGTGTAACTCATGATTTGAAGCATCTGCCACTTGGGCACAAGTTTAAAACTCAGTAGAGTATGGTGGTTTATGTGGATACTGGTGCTTCTGATCTAGACCTCATTTTCAAAACCTCATGTTCTCATGGATGACTGCCCACTTATTTCTCTGAGGGGATGCACTTGCCCCTTCCCTATGCTCCTACCCAAGCCTCCAAAAGTGAATTTGTTGCATTCCTCCAAACCCATGTTTTTAAGTTTCATACCACTAAAAATATATTATCCAAATTTGGTGTATATCCATTTAGCTGTTTTGTCATGATCCTGGTAAGAGACCAAGAGAGAAATATCTTTATTCATAAAATTAAACATATACAACAGGAGAATTTTCTTTGTCTTTCAAATCCTTCCATTCTCCAAAAGAGGGGAAAAAAATCCAAAAAGAGTATGTATAATAGGTCTTTTCATACCTAAGTTTGATGTTAAATGATTAGAAAGGGAGTCAAAATTAGAGGGCTTAATCAAGTGAAGTTTCTCTGGATAAGAGAGAGAGATGATGGAGAAAAGGCTGGCTTTGGGGATGGTTAGAGGAAATGATAGAATTGTATCCAGGGAAAAGACAGATATTCACTCGGAGACTTTAAGAAGTTTTTGTGGTGTGGTGACCCAACCCCCTCCATTACAATTTCAGGAAAATCCAAATGTCTTTGTGTGATTTTGGAGTTGGATTTATCCTTGAGGGTCTATGGATGATGCCACAAGAAGTTTGATGGTGAGGGCAGATTCTACTCTTTTCACTGGAGTATAAACCACATGTGCACAGCCCTGCATGATCCTCTCCCTGCGACCTGCCTGCCCCCCACCATGCCACACTCTCCTTACTCTAGCTTCGCTGGTTTCCTCCACGTTCTTTGAACATACCAGGGTCACTCCTGCCTTAAGGCTTTTGTACTTGTTTGTTCTCCCTGAATGCTTTTCCCTGGGATATCCTGGATATCTATATTGCTTACTTCCTTACCTCCTTCTGAGTAAGCTCAAACGTCACCTACCCCGTGAGGACTTACCCAGCCTCCTGTTGAAAATTATACTCCCACCCCTTACTCACATACTTCATCTTTTGTCTGTCTTCTCCATTAGAATTTAAGAGGGCAAAGTATTCCAAGCTCTCCTTCTCCTGGCCCCCATTCTGTCCCTAGTGCCTGGAACAGCACTGGGCACATAGAAAGTTCTCAATAAATGTTTATTGAGTGAATCAAATAATGAGCCCTGTTCAAAGGAGCCTAGTCAGTTTCAGTTACCAAAAAAGCAAACTGGTGATTCTCAAAGGATAACACTAGAGCTTTTCTAGTTGTATAGACAGATAAGCATAAGTAGGAAGACTGCAGGTAAGTGCTTATTGAGATCCTTCCTGGAAAAATTTACGTTCTTCAATTCAAATAATCATGTGTACTTGTTAAGTACACTACAAAACAAATATGTGTTAGGGAAAACCAGATCATCTTTGAAATACTTGTTTTCCAAAAGTTTCTCCTTTAAGTCTGCTCTGCCTGTGGTAGAGAAATGCAGATTACACAGGGCACAGATCGACCTCTCTTTGGGATACATTTTCCTTATAATACAGTCATTTCAAATGTGAAGAATAAAATGACGCTAAATAAAAGATTACTTGCTGTCTTAAGTAGTATGCAAGAGTTGTTTTTCTCTGTTTTTGTAGTCCTGGCAAATTATCCAGAGATTAATCTTTGAAAAGCCTTTTTTATTATATCTGTAGAAAACATTATTTTAAGTGATAATCTCATGAAACTAATTCTCCTCCATACCATTCAAGAGAGTTTTACAGAGAAATAAGATGAATACAAATATCTACCCTGTATCGAGTGTGTATTTTGAATCTCTTAGGTCAGGGATGTAAGCCATTGAGGGGGCAATACTGTGGACAGAAGGTGTGGCCTTTGCCGCAGAGATGGTATTGTCACCACCTGCTCCCAAGTCTCCTACAGGCAGGGCCCTGCTGTTCATTCACTTCGGAGCAGCTTCTGCTGATGCTTGTTCTAGATCCTGGGCACTCAGTCAACTGTGACTCTTGACTTTTATACTTGCTTCAACATGGGTAATTTAAGACAAAGATTCCTTTAAGTTAGGGTGAAAACCAACTTCAGGATGGTCCAAACCCTACCTGCCATAATCTCTGTGAAATCTGCCGTTTCCATATTTAGAATAAGAAATTTCTCTGTAGGCCACCAGATTCTTCACTTAAAGAAGAGCCCTCTTTTATTGGATGCTGCTGTTTATCTTCTACTCTTAATGGAGTGAACATATAATTTATCATCCAAATAGGGACATGTTTGGGAATGGAAGTGGGGAGGTAACTACTAATAGTTGTATCTGGGAAGCAGTCATAACCTAGGATTGTGGGAAGCAAGCAGAATCGAATGGTGCCTGAATATGAAGGAGAATGAAATGAATACTTATTGAAACCATATAATGTGCTAAGGACTTTATATATATTATCCTCTGATGTGGTATGTGGGCACATTTTTAACAGTGAATCTGGAGTTACATTAACCAAGGAGTTAACATATACTAGTCTAACAGGAATTTTAGGAACTCAACTCAGGACAGTTTACAACAAGAGCTATCGATTGAACTGTCTGGAGGAAATGCATTAGATACACATTTTGGCCAAAAGCCAAATATTAAAATCAGTAGTTGACTGAAGTCAGACATCGCTAGAGTAGAAAGAATTTTTTGGAGGCAAGATTAAATCTGAAAACTTGTCTAAAATTTTATAAGTCAAATTTTGAAAGTTTGACACTGGTGAAGGAAACAGAATTTATCAGTGCCATCCGCTGATGGGCCACTCCTGTGGTGCCTGTGCTGCAGGCCTGCAATCCAAAAGGGATGCTCACTTTAATCAGACTAATGTTTAGTGCACAGTGTAAGGAACTTGGGATTCAACACTCAGCAAATCTTAAAAATCCTGGATCTGCTACTACTGAAAATGTTTACCCACCTATAGCAGTTATTTTGACAAGCTTTTGTCTTTTGGTCTCCATAGACTGCAAGTGTAAGGAATTAACTTCTTCACTTTGAATTTTGATGAGTGAGGACAAAATGTGCATTGAGGTTCTGTAACATTTTCTTCCTTTCTTCCAACTTGTAATTTGTTCATCCAGTTGATCAACATTTATTAAGCACCAATTCAGTGTCTTAGCCACCATTTAAGGGAATGGGGACAGAGCAGTGAACAGAAGACAAAAGTCTTTGCCCTCATGGAGTTTAAATTCTGGGACTTGGGGAGGCAGACAATAAACAAAAGTATAGATAAAACATATAGCATATAAATAGCATAAGTGCTGTTAAGAAGAACAAAGCAGTTACGGATATGAGGAAATTTCTATTATGACTGGGCAGGTCATGATGATTTTTCATGGTGTTGTTTATAGGGTTTTTTATTCTCATGAAATTTTTAGGGGCAGATTTGGTATTTAACTATTAATCCCACATATGAAGGGTTCCCAACTAGGACTTTTTTTTCCCCTGAACAACTCATTGTCTAAATGGAATTAAATAACTGAAAATTAAATAAAGTTCTTAAGGGTTATGTGTTTAATATTTGTTTAATATTTTGAATGCTAGTATATCAACTAATTATACAAAGATTAGAATTTTCATGTAATCTCAACTCTGTTATTCTTCCTTATATTATTGCTTAAAATTTTATAAATATTTGTTGGTAAAAAAATGATGCAGTATTTTTCCTAAGGTTTTATGCTAAGCACACTTAATATTTCCTTTAACTGACAATTTATTCTCCTCTGTAGTTGATGATCCTTCATAATTTTTATACATAAAATTAATAGCTTTCACAATAAATTTATTATTGCAGCATTTTCCTTTTGAAGTATTCAAGATACATTTATACTTCACCTGATGGATAGAAATTCAACATAGAAAGCATATAAGGAGATTTTTCACTCCATCTACTTCTAGGCTGCTTATCAGAATTTTAAATTGCACATTCAGTTGTAAACAGCAAACTTTACTCACATTCCCTGTTTATGTTACTAACATCAACACCCTATTTAGATACGATGGTGAAGGAAATGATCACACAAGCGTTTGTCACATACGTGTACAAGGAGGCCAGAAATGGCATTGAATTGGATGTTTAGCTGAGTCTAAAGCTGGAGTGTAACAGCAGAGTTTGGCAAATACTGAGACCAAAGTGAACCTCTCCTTCACCTCTGCTTTCTCAAATTCAGTTCTTCCTCAGAAGGGGCACGATAGTGTCAGTCATTGGAGTGACAGCCTCCCAACCTCCTTCATGTCTGGTGACCAAAGTGATGAACATGACATCCAAGAGAGTTTAAGCAAGGTTCGCGCTGATACTGGGCATTATTAACTGAGTCGTTGGGTTTTCACCCTTATTTGTCTGTTTAGTTTCACCAGAACCTCAGTCTTCCTGGCACAATAAGCCAGTGAGGTCTTCTTGGCTTAGTTGATATGCATGGCTTTCACTGGGAGAGGATGGGAACCTGAGTGAGTTTTTAGCAAGTGGCTCCCAGGCTTCCTAAATACTTACCTTCATCATGCAATTATAGCATCATTTAGCAGGAGCTCTGCTGCAGCTTAAATTCAAATAATAAAAAGCATTTACATTTTAACTCCAATACTCAACTCACACTTAACTGAAATGTAATAATCTGCAGATTTAAACTTGAATATAAAAATGGGTTTACTTTTGCTTTTTTAACTCTGTGATTTTATTGCCTGCCACAAATAATAGGCAGTATTAATGCAAAGCATGAGAAAGGGGGTGGGAACCAAATTTTCTAAACATTCTAAAAGCTGGTATGTGTCTTCTCTCCAGGGTCACCTGCAAGTTGGATAGAGGTGAAATTCAATTTTATATCCCCCAAACCTAGCACAGTGTTAGGCAAGCACTCTATAAAAACCATTACTACTACTACTACCATGATTACCACTCCTACTGCTGTGAGTGCTATTTCCACTACTGCTTTTGCTTCTGTGGTTGTAGCCCGTATAGCTGGTGGGCTCGTGTGGGCCCTTCTCAGGCATGGGGGGTGAACATACTTCTACATTGTGGTCCCTTTTAGGCCACCCTCCAGACATGCGCATGGCAGAAGGAAGATGGGAAGGCACTCTGGATGGAGGGAAAAGTTCAAACGTTTATAAGAAAAGCACTCCCATATTGCAAATGGTGCTATGATTATTTTGAATTTGCTATAACTCTTAGATTTTTTTTTTTTTTTTTTTTTTTTTTGGCTGTGTTGGGTCTTCGTTTCTGTGTGAGGGCTTTCTCTAGTTGCGGCAAGTGGGGGCCACTCTTCATCGCGGTGCGCGGGCCTCTCACTATCGTGGCCTCTCTTGTTGCGGAGCACAGGCTCCAGACGCGCAGGCTCAGTAGTTGTGGCGCACGGGCTTAGTTGCTCCGCGGCATGTGGGATCTTCCCAGACCAGGGCTCGGACCCGTGTCCCCTGCATTAGCAGGCAGATTCTCAACCACTGCGCCACCAGGGAAGCCCAACTCTTAGATTTTTAAAAGTATTTGTACATATGTGACACTTTCTATTTTCTGTCGAGTATTTGGTTTTCCCACTCAGGGTATGATTGCCCTGAGCATGATGATGCTGTAGGAAAACATGTGAATTTGAGTCCATCTAACACACGTTTAATCAATAATTAAGCAAACATTTATTAACCTCATGAACTTTTTTCTCCACATCTTTATTGCAGTATAATTGCTTTACAATGTTGTATTAGTTTCTGCTGTACAACAAAGTGAGTCAGCTATATGTATACGTATATCCCCATATCCCCTTCCTCTTGAGCCTCCCTCCCACCCCCCCATCCCATCCCTCTACGTCATCACAAAGCATCGAGTTGATCTCCCTGTGCTATGGG